>NC_056737.1:221071938-221414330 GCF_019279795.1 Protopterus annectens
TGAAATTTGCCAGGCATTTTGTGAATACTCTGGGCAGTAGATAAGCCAAAAGGCAATGCTGAGAATTGATAGTGCTCTGATCCTGCAAGAAATCTGAGGTATCTTCTGCAGATTGGTCGAATGGGGACGTGCAGGTATGCCTCCTTGAGATCTAGAGTTACCAGCCAAGACTCCTTGCCCAGCATGGGAAGAAGTTGCTGTAGGGTCAGCATTTTGAATTTTGGGACAATGATGTATGTATTTAAGGTGGACAGGTCGAGAATTGGTCTCCAACTTTTTCCTTTCTTGGAACTAGGAATAGTCTGGAGTAGAACCCCTTTCCTTGCTCTGCTGTTGGCACTCTTTCCACAGCTCTCATGTTTGCTAACTCCATTATCTGGCGTAGAGCCTCTGTTTTTGATTTGGAGGTAGATTTGGCATTCCTCTTTTGACTGGAAAAGTGTGGAAGTGAAACCGGTAACCTTGATCTATGGTTTGTAAAATCCACTTGTCCTTTGTTATGTAGTGCCAGTTTTTGAAAATAAGGTTAACTTTCCGCCTAGAGGAGCTGCTATTTGTTCCCTGGTAGGCGGATTTAGGTTAAGTCACTGTGGTTGTGTTGATGTAGTGGCAGTGGCTGTGTCTGTGCCTCTGTTGTTACCTTGCCACTGTCTTCCTCTGTAGGCACCTCCTCTGGATTGGTTTCTGCCTCTGGAACGTCTATTCCTGCCCTTTGAAATTTTGTGGAGTCAGGAAAGGACCAATTTTGGCAGGCCAGTTCCTGCTAAACCTTGGGGTTGAACCTGCAAGAAATCTTTAACAGTTTGAACAGATTTTGCCTTTTCTTCCATTTTCTTCATAACCTGCTGGGCAGATGTACCAAACAAACTTGTCTTGTCCATAGGAGCATCTAGCAACTTAGCTTTAACATGATCTGGTAAAGCTTGTTCCTTTAGCCATGCATGCCTTCTTATCACTGTGCCTGTCATGGCTGATCTAAATGAAGCCTCCAGTGCATCATAGCCACATTTTAAGGAATGGTTGCTAACCTGTTGTATGTTATTTACCATCTCTAATACATATTTCTTATCAAGAGATTCATCAGTGGTTAGTTTTTTTAGTTAACTGATCCAGCATAAACTCTTGGTATTGTATCATGTGAAACTGACAGTTTAAAGCTCTAGCTGAGAGAGTAGCTGAAGTGTAGACCTTTTTACCCCATCTGTCTAATGACCTTGCTTCCCTTTCAGAAGGAATAGGGTTTTTAGCTATGGTCGCAGCTACTGCCTTGGGGCCCTGGGATATAGTTTCTGGGTCTGCAAGTGGAGCCTTGTAAAGGTGGTGATGAGTATCTGGCACCCTGTAAAATCTGTCTGGTTTGGCAGGGGCTGGGGGTAAAGAATCTGGAGCGGAGCAAACATCATTGAAAGCATCATCCACCACACGAACAGGGGGTATAGCTAAGGGCCTGTGCTGTGGGAGGTGCAGAAAAGTCCTAAGTCTTTTTCTGGAGTCTGAAAAATCCTGTTGCTGCCATTGGAACTGTTCTCGCATGGCATGCAAGGTTTCCACAAAGGAGAATTCTTCTGGTGGGGAAGCAGCTGGGATGGATTCTTCAGCATCAGAATCTTCAAAATTGGAGAAGGGAGCCTCTGGCTGGTCAGTTATGTCTGATTCATCAGCAGAATCATCAGAGGACACTGGCTCGGGGGGCTCTGCCCTAGGTCTCTTCTCTGGGGGCTGAGAGGCCCTGCCTGGGTGAGATTGAGATCCTCTAATTAAAGAAATTAAATCTTCTGCCAAAGTAAGCATTTGAGAACTAGAAGAGGGCCTGGATGTGGGTGGTTTAACAGGCACTGTTTTAGTAGTCTTGGCTGCTTTAGCCCTGGCGAAGGCCTTAATGGACATGGCTGCTGGAGGCCTAGCAGCACCACGTGCTGGGGTAGAAACATCCAAGGGGATGGTGTCTGATAAGTTAACCACCGTAGTGGGTAAAATTTCTGAAGTCGTTTCAAGACTTGTAGCAGGGGCCTCAGTTGTAGGAATAGGTTCAGTTGTACTTTGTTCAGTTTTCTCGGTTTCGGCCGAAACCGCGGACAGCGAGTGTCGGTCTTTATCTTTGCGTTTTTTGCTAGATTGGGTAGTCGGAGGATCCGACGGCATAATGTACGCAAAATCAGAACCGAAAAACTGTTCTGCAAACTCCGACCGACGCCTAAGCGTTCGTCGGTTGAAAGAAGCACAGGCCGAACAGGCTGCTACGTCGTGGGCTGGGCCTAAACAAGGCAGACAGTAAGAGTGGAAATCTTTATGAGGTATTTGTTTCCCACAGTTTAAACAATTGTTAACTTTTTCTGACATCGGCTGAGGCAAGAAAGAGTCCCCAACGGGTACTTAGCTTTAGAAGTCTTCGAAGTAGTATTCGGTAGAAGTAATCTCTGGATCCGACCGACCGGCACTTGCGAACAGCTTCTGCTTCGGGCGCCACGCGGCAAGAAAGACTGAGGAAAATGGCGTCGGCTGATGCCTTTATACCCGAAGACCAACAGAGATGACGTCGGGTGGAGTGCGACATCAGCCGAAGCCGGACCCGGACTTTGGAATCCGGCCGACTGAAGGGCTGCCTGACGACAGGACAACCCACTTGTTATGACTGCAGATGCATCCATGAAGGACATCTCCTGAAACAAAACCTGGCCTGCCCCTGGGAGAAGCCTTGGAAACAGCAGGGGAGGGCCTAACCACCTTAGGAAGGGAGGGAAGAACAGCTACCTGAGAAGCCCCTTCCGCCTGGCCTACCTCCTGAGAGGTCACATCTTGCAGTAATAAAGTCTCTCCCTGGGATTCCAAAGAAAATTCTGGCTGAACCCCTGGTTCCACCGAGCCCTCTAAAGAACCGACGTCCGGGACGGACGGTTCTTCCAGCCTAGGCTTTGCTGTTTTGTCCTTGCGCTTTTTGGCGGCCGGAGCATCCGATGGCATTTTATAATTACCGCTTCCCAAAACTAACCTGGCACAATCTAATCTTCTCTTTATAGTGCGTTTGTTAAATCTAGCACAAGAGCGACAGCCAACAACGTCGTGCTCAGGCCCTAAGCAAGGTATACACAAGGTATGGTAATCCCTATGAGGTATCTGTTTCCCACAAGAAATACAGTTATTCACTTTTTCTGACATCCGGTAAAATACTGAGGCAAGAAAAAACCAAAATAATCTAACGGGTACTTAGCCAACTTGGATTCGGTCTGAAACTCCGACTTCGGAAAATCTCAGAACGCCAACCTGCACTTGCAAAACTGCTTCTGCATCGGACCATGCGGCAAAAAAGACTGCGGATATGACGTCGGTCATGCGTATTTGTACCCTGACGTCCTGACGTCAGACTAATGCGCCTTGACCGACGTCAGCCATATACTTTGGTATTCGGGCCGACTGGGACAGCGGACTACCCAAGTGTTAGGACTGCAGCAATGTGGTATGAAGAACATCTGCCTATGTACATCCAAGGTATGCAGCAGTCTTTCCCCTCTGTTCTGTGGATTGGGAAAGAAGGTAGGTAGGTGGATTGCCTGGTTTAAAGACACTCTGGATACCACCTTAGGCATAAATGTAGGATTAGTTCTCATGGACACCCTATCTTGATGGAAGATTAGGAAGGGTTGCACTGCCATTAAGGCCTGTAGTTCCGAAACCCTCCTTGCTGAGGTAATTGCCAGTAGGAAAGCAGTTTTCCATGACAGGTGTTGCAGATCTGCTGTTGCTGCTGGTTCAAACGGAGGGAGTGTCAACTTTTCTAGCACAAAGTTCAAGTCCCATGCTGGTAATGGTGGTTTCCTAGGAGGTTTTACATTCTTGATCCCTCTGAGGAACTGCCTGAGTAGAGGATGCGAAAAGACAGGTGGATCGAAGTTGTATTCTGCTGAAATAGCTGATGCATGTATCTTGATGGAGGAATAGGACAGGCCTGTATGTAGAAGCTCTGCCAAGTACTCCAGAATGTTAGCAATATCTATGTTCGACACATCTTTTCCTCTTTCAGTACTCCAAATGACAAACCTTTTCCATTTTCCTGCATAGTTCCTTCTTGTTGAAGGTCTGCGGGCTTCAAGGATAATGTCTTTAACCCTTTGGGAAAGGTCTGGGTTAGTTGCTGCTATGTGATGTTCCAGGCAGTCAGTTTCAAGGTTTTTAGGTTTGGATGCATGATGTTGTAGTTGTTCTGAGTTAACATCAAAGGCATCGGGGGCATTGACCACATTCTCTCCCGAGACATGCTCCTCAGCAATGGGTACCAGTGTTGTCTTGGCCAATTCGGAGCTATCAGGATTATCCTTGGGCGTTCCTCTTTGATTTTCAGTAGTACCTTGTGCATCAAGGGAAGAGGTGGAAATGCATATGCTGTCAGGCCTTTCCAGCTGAAGGATAGAGAGTCCACCTTCCATGCAAGTGGGTGGAATGTCCTTGTGCAGAATTGTTTTGAGCTGGTGATTGAGTGGGGATGCGAATAGATCTATTTGTGGCATTCCCCATTTCTTTGTGATGGTCTTGAAGATGTCCGGGTGTAGCATCCATTCATGAGCATCCGAGGTGGTTCTGCTTAACATGTCTGCTAGGGTGTTCTCTTTTCCCGGCACAAATATTGCCTGTAACTGGATGTTGTAGCTGAGAGCCAGATTCCAAAGGCCCAAAGTCATTCTGCATAGGGGGTATGAATGAGTGCCTCCCTGT
Organism: Protopterus annectens; assembly: GCF_019279795.1. Lineage (NCBI taxonomy): Eukaryota > Metazoa > Chordata > Ceratodontiformes > Protopteridae > Protopterus > Protopterus annectens. Next base: position 221,076,646 of record NC_056737.1, read on the forward strand.
TTGTTGATGTACCACATGACTGTGGTGTTGTCTGTCCTTATCATCAAATGGCCTTCTTTAAGGAATGGTCTGAATTTTTGGATTGCCAGTTTTACTGCCAGCATTTCTTTTTGGTTTATGTGCAGGTGCAGCTGGTCTTGAGTCCACAATCCTTGTATGCATTTGTCCAGCATGTGCGCCCCATCCTAGGTCTGAGGCGTCCGTTGTGATGGTTTGGCTTGCTCGAAAGTTGTGGAAGGGTAAGCCTGGGTTTGACTGGCATGCTTGAGCCCACCATAGGAACTCCTGTTTTAGGCATGGGGTTAGTGGGATTTCTGTTTCTAAGCTGTGCCTGTGCTGAGACCATAAATTCTTTAGGTACCACTGTAGCTTTCTCATATGCAGTCTGGCATGTGGGACCAAGATTATGCATGATGCCATGAAGCCCAAGGCCTGCAGAACTTTTCTTGCTGTTAGTTTGTTCTGCTTTGTTAATGCCAAGAAGTAAAGAGGGAGCTCTTTTTGTTTTTCTGCAGTTAGGAATGCCATTTGTTTTACTGTGTCCAATCGCGGCCCCAAGAATGTTCTTGTTTGGGATGGTAGCAGCCTTGACTTTTTTAAATTGACTGTGTATCCCAGGGCTTGTAGCAAGTAAATGACCCTTTGTAAATCTGTTGTCAGCTTGCTTTTGTTGTCCGCTTGTAACAGGCAGTCGTCCAGGTATGGATAAATTTGGATTCCCTGTAGTCTGCAGTGAGCGATTACTGATGCCAGGCATTTTGTGAATACTCTGGGCACAGTAGATAAGCCAAAGGGCAATGCTGAGAATTGATAATGCTCTGATCCTGCAAGAAATCTGAGGTATCTTCTGCAATTTGGTCGAATGGGGACGTGCAGGTATGCCTCCTTGAGATCTAGAGTTACCAGCCAACACTCCTTGCCCAGCATGGGAAGAAGTTGCTGTAGGGTCAGCATTTTGAATTTTGGGACAATGATGTATGTGTTTAAGACGGACAGGTCGAGAATAGGTCTCCAACTTTTCTCTTTTCTTGGTACTAGGAAGAGTCTGGAGTAGAATCCTTTGCCCTGTTCTGTTATTGGTACTCTTTCCACAGCTCTCATCTTTGTTAATTTCGCTATCTGCTGTAGAGCTTCTATTTTTTGATTTGGAGGTAGGTTTGGCATTCCTCTTTTTACTGGTAAGGTGTGGAAGTGGAACCGGTAGCCTTGGTCTATGGTTTGCAAAATCCACTTGTCTTTTGTGATATAGTGCCAATTTTTCGAAAATAAGGCTAACTTTCCGCCTAAAGGTGCTGCTATTTGCTCCCTGGTAGGCGGTGTCAGAGCCAAGTCACTGTGATTGTCCTGTTGTAGTGGCAGTGGTTGCGTCTGTGCCTCGGTTATTGCCTTGCCACTGTCGTCCTCTGTAGGCACCTCCTCTGGATTGATTTCTGCCTCTAGAGCGTCTATTCCTGCCCCTTTGGGATTTTGTGGAGTCTGGAAAGGACCAATTTTTGGCAGGCCAGTTCCTGCTAAACCTTGGGGGCTGAACCTGTAAGAAATCTTTAACTGTTTGTACAGATTTTGCCTTTTCTTCCATTTTCTTCATTACTTGCTGGGCAGGTGTACCAAATAGACTGGCCTTATCCATAGGAGCATCTAACAGCTTTGCTTTAACATGATCCGGTAAGACCTGTTCTTTCAACCATGCATGCCTTCTTATCACTGTGCCAGTCATGGCTGATCTAAATGAAGCCTCCAGTGCATCATAGCCACATTTTAAGGAATGGTTACTAACCTGTTGGATGTTATTCACCATTTTTAATACATATTTCTTATCTAAGGATTCATCAGAGGACAGTTTTTTAGTTAACTGATCAAGCATAAACTCTTGGTATTGGATCATATGAAACTGACAGTTTAAAGCTCTAGCTGAGAGAGTAGCAGAGGTGTAAACTTTTTTCCCCCATCTCTCTAAGGACCTGGATTCCCTTTCAGAAGGAATAGGGTTTTTTGCTGTGGTCGAGGCTACTGCCTTAGGCCCCTGGGATATAGTTTCGGGATCTGCAAGTGGGGCCTTGTATAGGTGGTGATGAGTGTCTGGCACCCTGTAAAATCTATCTGGTTTGGCAGGGGCTGGAGGTAAAGAATAAGGAAAGTACAGTTTTGTACCTACCATAAATGTAGATGTTCGAGGATCCACATTGCTGCAGTCCTAACCATTGGGGTAGTCCGCTGTCCAGTCGGCCCGAATACCAAAGTATATGGCTGACGTCGGTCAAGGCGCATTAGACTGACGTCAGGACGTCAGGGTACTAATGCGCATGACCGACGTCATATCCTCAGTCTTTTCTTGCCCCAGATGTCAGAAGGCCCTAAAAAGACAAGGCCCAAACCAAAACACCAACAAAAACCCTGCACCAAACATATATACAATATATACAAATGCACAAGAATATAGCCTAACCCACACCACAACCCCTAAACACAGAGGGAAGGAGGGAGGGTAATTGGACTGCAGCAATGTGGATCCTCGAACATCTACATTTATGGTAGGTACAAAACTGTACTATGTTCTTCATTCCACATTGCTGCAGTCCTAACCATTGGGTAGAATCCCAAAGCAGAGGTAAGGGAGGCTGGCAAATCATAAGGAAGCAGGAGCTGTCAACATGCCTTGCAAAATAGCTGTGGCAAAACCAGCCCTAGATTTAGAGTAGAGAGGAAGGTGGTAATGCTTAGAGAAAGTATGCACTGAACTCCAAGTAGCTGCCTCCAAAATATCCTTAGTTGCCACCCCTGAGAAATGCTGTTGAAGTGGCAGTAGCCCTTGTGGAATGAGGCCTAATCCCAGCTGGAATCTCCTTGCCATGATGGGAATAACAAAATGAAATGCAAAACCCAATCCACTTAGAAATAGTTTGCTTAGACACAGGCTTGCCCTGAGAAGTCAAGGCAAAAGAAACAAACAACTGCTGAGACTGCCTGAAATCCTTAGTCCTGCTTAAATAATAACGTAACTGCCTATGTACATCTAAAGTGTGCAAAATCTTTTCTCCCTTGTTTTGGGGATCTGCATAGAAAGTAGGCAAATGAATAGTTTGGTTTAAAGCCACACTAGAAACCACCTTAGGCATAAAGGAAGGATTAGTGCGTAATGATACTCTATCCTTATGGAAAATCAAAAGGGCTCTACTGCCATAAGGGCCTGCAACTCAGAAACCCTTCTTGCAGAAGTAATGGCCAACAAAAAGCAGTCTTCCAGGACAAGTATTTTAACTCAGCAGTAGCCGGAGGCTCAAAAGGTTGTAGAGTAAGTTTTTCCAACACAAAATTGAGATCCCAAGCAGGAGTAGGAGCTCTACGTGGGGTCTTATATTCTTTGCCCCTCTAAGAAACTGCTTGAACAAAGGATGTGAAAACAATGGTGGGTCACAATCATAGTGAGCTGAAATTGCTGCAGCATGAATTTTAATGGAAGAGAAGGACAAACCTTTGTCCAATAACTCAGTAAGATATTGAAGAGCCACACTCAAATTAGGCTCAGAAATCTCCAAATTCTTTGCTGCACTCCAAAATAAAAATCTCTTCCATTTTTCTCGTACACTTTCCTTGTACTAGGTCTTCTGGCTTCCATAATCACATTTAAAACTTGTTGAGGAAGTTGAGACCTGCTGTGTTTCAAAACAGAATATGCCAGGCTGTTAGATGAAGAGATTGAAGCTTGACATTGAGCAGGTGACCGTCCCTCTGAGATAACAGGTGTGGAATCAAAGGTAAAGGCCATGGAGGCTTCCTTACCAGACTCCTTAGAAGTGGGTACCAGTGTTGTCGAGGCCAATCTGGAGCTATTAAAATCATCCTTGGCTTGTCTTGTCTGATCTTTAGGAGCACCTTTGGGAGAAGAGGCAGAGGTGGAAAGGCATACACATGAAGATTTTTCCAACTGAAAGAAAGAGCGTCCACTTTCCAAGCTGTGTGATGAAACCCCTTTGTGCAAAACTTTGGCAGCTGGTGGTTTAGTGGAGAAGCGAACAGATCTATGTCTGGAGTTCCCCATGACACTGTCAATTTCTGAAATACATGAAGATCCAGTTTCCACTCGTGGGGATCCATGATTTGCCTGCTTAACACATCTGCTAAGGAGTTCTGTGCTCGGGGCAGAAACCTTGCCTGAAGAGTTTGCTGGAAGGTGAGCGGAGTGTGCCATAAAATGATTGGTTGGGTCGATAGAGGATAAGAATGTGTTCCCCTTGTTTGTTGATGTACCACATGACAGTTGTGTTGTCTGTTAGAATCAACACCTGCCCAGGAAGAAGTAACTCCTTGAAAGCCATTAATGCAAACTGGACTGCTAACATCTCCTTCATGTTGATATGTAGATGCTGTAGTCTGGCAGGCCACTTGTCTTGTATCCACTTTCCATTTAGATGAGCTCCCAAGCAATGTCCGAGGCATCTGTCGTTAAAATCTGACTGCCTCTGGCCGGGTCACAGAGAGTCCCTTGTTTAGGTGACATTCCTGAGCCCACCACAAAATTCTTTTGAATGCAAGGTATTATTTGAATGACAGTGTCCAAATCCTGGCAGTGCTGTGTCCACACATTTTGAGATACCATTGCAGCTTCCTCATATGCAGTTTGGCATTGGGAAGCACCAGAATACAAGATGCCATGAACCCTAAGGCTTGAAGGACTGTCCTTGCAGTCAGCCCGGACTGAAGAGATAGTTGATGGAAGTAACTGGAAAGATTCTTTTGTTTGTCCGGGGTTAAAAGGCCATCTGGGCTGCTGTATTCAGTCTCACACCCAGAAAGCACATGTCTTGAGAGGGTACTAGACTGGACTTTATTTCGTTCACAGAATACCCTAGGCATCTTAGCACTGCTATGACATATTCCAGATGCTGTAGAAGGTCTTCCTTTTCTTGAGCCAGAATCAGGCAGTCGTCCAAGTAAGGATAGATTTGAATTCCTTTCAGCCTGAAGTAAGCTATCACTGGAGCCAGAACCTTTGTGAATACTCTGGGCGCAGTAGATAAGCCAAAGGGCAATGCAGAGAACTGATAATGAGAATTTCCAGCTCGAAACGCAGATACTTCCTGCAACTTAGTCTTATAGGCACATGAAGGTAAGCTTCCTTGAGATCTAAAGTTACCATCCAATGATCTTTGCCCAGCAGAGGTAAAAGCTGTTGTAACGTCAACATCTTGAACTTGGGAATGTCCAGATAAGTGTTGAGGATAGATAAATCCAAAATTGGTCTCCACGTGTTCCCCTTCTTTGGAACTAGGAACAGGCGAGAATAAAATCCTAGGCCCCTTTCTGGTACAGGGACTGGCTGAATAGCCCCTATTTGGAGTAACAAAGAAATTTGCTTGTGAGCCTCTTTCCTTTGTGGAGGGGGAACGTCTGGCATGCCTTTGAAAGGGGGCAATGTATGGAAATAAAACCTGTAACCGTGGTGAATGATATCCAACACCCATCTGTCTTGAGTGATTAAATCCCAATTTTCTTTGAAAAGAGACAGTCTTCCTCCCAAAGGAGCTGCCAGGCGAGAATCTAGTGGCAGCTGAAAAGGCAGGTCATTGGGTCTGCTTACGAAAGGACTGACCCCTGCCCTCACCAGAAGTCTGAGCAGGTGAACCCTCTGTTCTAGGCCTAAAAGAACCTTGAGCTCTGCCCCTACCACGTCTAGACCTACCCCTAGACTGGGAATCATAAGCAGGATATGTCCATCCCTTAGTAGGCCAATTTCTACTAAACTTGGTGGCTGCACCTGCAAAAATCTTTAACAGTTTGCATAGACTTAGCTTTGTCCTCCATTTTCTTTAAAACTGCTTCCACAGGCGAACCAAATAACACATCAGACTGTAAAGGAGCATCCAAAATCCTAGTCTTAACATGCTCTGCTAAATTCTGATCCCTCAACCAGGCATGCCTGCGAAGAACAGAACTAGTGGCAGCCACCCTCGAGGAGGCCTGCACAGCATCAAAACCACATTGCAAAGAATGCTTACCCACTTGTTCAGACACATGAACTAAATCCAGCAACTCTTTACACTCTATACCTTCCGCCAAAGCATCCACCTTAGATTTCAATTGTGAAAGGAGATAATTTTGATATTTTAGCATGTGAAACTGACAATTCAACGCTCTCATGGCTAAAGTGGAAGAAGTATACACTTTCTTTCCCCACCTATCCAAAGCCCTTGCCTCTTTATCAGTGGGAACAGGATTTTTAACAACAGAGGCCTTAACACCCTTAGGCCCCTGAGAAACAGGTTCGGGTCTGCCCTAGGACTCTTAAACAGATACTTATGAGCTTCAGGCACCCTATAGTACCTATCAGGCTTAACAGGGGCAGGAGGCAAAGAATCAGGGTTCAGGGAAGCCTCTGCAAAAACATCTTCCACCACATTCAACACAGGAGGTATAGCTAAGGGCCTATGCTGGGGTAAAAATAAGAATTCCCTAAGCCTTTTCCTGGAATCAGAGTAATCTTGGCCTTCCCATTTAAAGTGCTCCCTCATGGAATGCAGAGTCTCTGAAAATGAGAAATCCTCAGGAGGAGAAGCGTAGGAGTGGAATCATCCACATCAGAATCAGAATAAGGAGGATACTCCTGCAAGTCTTCCACAGAAGACTCAGAAGCCTCTGAACACCGTTCAAAACTCTCAAACTCAGGTTCCACCCTAGGCCTCTTATCAGGAGGGCATAGAGCCTCTAATCATAGTAATTAAATCTTCTGCCATTTAAAGCATATGTTTCTTAGGCACAGAACCTGAAGTGCTAGGGGAAGCCCCACTGAAGCTGAACTTGGCCTACCTCTCAAAGAAGTTTTGGAAACAGTAGGAGAAGCTCTAACTACCTTGGGAAGAGAGGGAAGAACAGTTACCTGAGAAGCCCCCTCAGCCTGGCCTACCTCCTGAGAGGGCACATCCTGTAACAGTAAAGTCTCTGCCTGAGACTCCAAAGAAACTCCTGGCAAAACCTCTGGCTCCACTGAGCCTTCTAAAGAACCGACGTCCGGGACTGCCAGTTCATCAACCCTAGGCTTTGCTGTTTTGTCCTTGCGCTTTTGACGAAGCGGGCCGAGTCGAGCATCCGGCGGCATTTTGTAATTACAACGCTTCCCAAACACTAACCTGGCACAGTCTAACCTTCTCTTAATAGTGCGTTTGTTAAATCTAGCACAAGAGCGGCAACCAACAACGTCGTGCTCAGGCCCTAAACAAGGTATACACAAAGTATGGTAATCCCTATGAGGTATCTGCTTCCCACAAGAAATACAGTTATTCACTTTTTCTGACATCCGGTTAAATACTGAGGCAAGAAAAAAACAAAATGTTCCCCAACGGGGTACTTAGCCAACTTTGATTCGGTCTGAAACTCCGACTTCGGAAATATTTCAGAACGCCAACCTGCACTCGCAAAACTGCTTCTGCATCGGACCATGCGGCAAAAAAGACTGAGGATATGACGTCGGTCATGCGCATTAGTACCCTGACGTCCTGACGTCAGTCTAATGCGCCTTGACCGACGTCAGCCATATACTTTGGTATTCGGGCCGACTGGACAGCGGACTACCCCAATGGTTAGGACTGCAGCAATGTGGAATGAAGAACATCAGTGCAAACATCATTAAATGCATCATCCACAACAGGCAGTACAGGAGGTATAGCTAAGGGCCTATGTTGTGGTAAGTGCAGAAAAGTCCTAAGCCTTTTTCTTGAATCTGAGAAATCTTGTCCCTGCCATTGGAATTGTTCTCTCATGGCATGTAAGGTTTCCCCAAAGGAGAATTCCTCTGGTGGAGAGGCAGCTGGAATGGATTCTTCAGCATCGGAATCTTCATAAGTAGAAAAAGGAGCCTCTGGCTGGTCTGTAATGTCTGAGTCATCCGCAGAATCATCAGAGGACACTGGCTCGGGGGGCTCTGCTCTAGGTCTCTTTTCTGGGGGCTGAGAGGCCCTGTCTGGGTGAGATTGGGATCCCCTAATTAAGGATATTAAATCTTCTGCCAGAGTAAGCATTTGTGAACTTGAAGTGGGTCTGTGTGAGGGGGGCTTAACAGGCACTGATTTAGCAGTTTTGGCTGCCTTAGCCCTGGCAAAGGCCTTAATAGACATGGCTGCAGGAGGCCTAGCAGCACCACGTGCTGGGGTAGAGACATCCAAAGGGATGGTGTCTGATAAATCACTAGGAACCACAGTTGTAGGCAAAATTTCTGAGGCCGATTCAACTAAAGTAGCAGGAGCCTCAGTAGTAGTCATGGATTCGGCTGAAGATTGACCGGTTTTCTCGGTTTCGGCCGAAACCGAGACACTCGCGGCTTGCTTAACCGTGGTTTCGGCCGAAACCGCGGACCGCGAGTGTCGGTCTTTTCTTCGTTTTTAACAATTTGGGTAGTCGGAGGATCCGACGGCATAATGCAAAATCTGAGCGAAAAACTGTTCAGCAAACTCCGACCGACGCCTAAGCGTTCGTCGGTTGAAGGAAGCACAGGCGAACAGGCTGCTACGTCGTGGTCTGGGCCTAAGCAAGGCAGACAGTAAGAGTGGAAATCTTTATGAGGTATTTGTTTCCCACAAGTTAAACAGTTATTGACTTTTTCTGACATCGGCTGAGGCAAGAAAGAGTCCCCAATGGGTACTTAGCTTTTAGAAGTCTTGAGTAGTATTCGGTAGTAGTAATCTCTGGATCTGACCGACCGGCACTTGCGAACAGCTTCTGCTTCGCCACGGCAAGAAAGACTGAGGAAAATGGCGTCGGCTGATGCCTTTATACCCGAAGACCAGCAGAGATGACGTCGGGTGAAGTGCGACATCAGCCGAAGCCGGACCCAGACTTTGGAATCCGGCCAACCGAAGGGCTGCCTGACGACAGGACAACCCATTTGTTATGACTGCAGATGCATCCATGAAGGACATCTAGGTTTTGTCAAGGAAATCAGTTGCTGCAAAACTGGCACACAGGGGAAGAAAAATGTTCATACTGGAAGCAGTTGAAAGGGGATGACAAACTGCAGTGGGTAGAACGGAGTCACACAACATAAATCAAAACAGTCGATAAAGTATAGAGGAATCTTAAAAATACTTGACAAGTACAATAGGGAGACTAAACAAGTGAGAAAAGAAAAAAATACTGATACAAATATTAACAGAAGCAAGAATGAGTGAAATGAGAAGAGACAAGTTGGCGAGTTAACTATACCATGCCATTGTATGTCATAAAAGATTAATAGTAAGATGGTTGAAAACACTAGGGATTACAAATTTAAGCGACAGAAGGGAAGAAATTTGTACCAGCATCACCAGGGTGACAAAAGCAAGGAAATCCTAGATCTGTAGACCATGAAAAAGCTGAGTATGATGTTTCGAGAGATGTCCCCTATATGTTGGAGGTGTCAAGAGTAAGAGGAAGGCTCATGGCATCACATGTTTTAGGGGTGCAATAATCTAGATAAATACTTGGGGAGATAGGGCGAATGACAGGATAAATTTATGATCCCTTTGGCAAAGACTAGAAGACTACCTCTCGGGTCGTGTAAAGGAAACCCAGGGAAATAAACTTAGGTGGGATCAAGTAATACTATACTAGATGATCTCTAAAAAAAGTGATAAGAAGGAATTGGAAATCCTCAACCTAAATGCTTCATGTATTGAAAGCTCAGTTAATGGAAGAGCTTTAAGACGAAGAAAAAAATGATGCTGAGAGAAAAAAAAAAGGAGCAGGTACCACAAGAGAAAATGGCAACTATGGGATAAATTTATTCCTGTGTTAACAGAGGCAGCGGTGGCTCAAGTCTAGTTAAACCAATAACCCCAAGAGCAAGTGGGAGAAAGGCACTGAGAAAAAAAAACACAGAATGATACTAAGAGGTGCTATGTATCCCATGTTAAAGGTGTGACGTATATTGGCAAGAGTGTTGTCTAGTCCTAAAAGGAGCCTACTGTATTAAAATAAAACATAAATTTAGTAACAAATATTAGTATGAAACGGCCCTGTGCCAGAAGAATTGGCTGTTGTGTTTGCTTGATGTAAATGAAAGTATATTGAATGTTGAATTGTTGCAAAAAAAAAAATATATAATAATGTTTTCCAAACAAGTCCAATAGCCAAGTTCAAGGCAAGTTGGTCAAGTGACATACCAATACAATACAGCAACAGTTTCCACAAACACAACAAGCTTAAAACAGACCGCAAGAGCGCAAAGGTCAATTAACTTTTACCACTGCAATGTAGCCACTAGTAGTTTGTCCAAAATCAAAAGCAGTTGCCCCTTTATTTAGCACAGAGGAACCAGTTTCAGATGCAAAATTACTACAATACTAGCACGTAGCGTTGTCGACTCATAGCAAGATGTCCCGTTCGATTCCCAGCTAGATCGTCTTCTGTGTGGAGGCATACGTGAATGGGGCGTGCCTTCGTTGAAGGTTGTGCGTCAGGGCTGGTAACCCGGTACGTAAAAATCCACTACCAATCATTAGCGGACCGGAGTTCCGCTGTGGCGACCCCTAACCGGGAAAAGCCGAAAGACACAAACAAACTAGCACATAAGTTATAAAGGTTACTATTTTAAAATCAATTCTGGAATCAAAGTTCAGGGCAGGTTGGTCATGTCACAGGCCAGCATATCTGAGAGATGGTGTCCAGAAGCACAAGTTAAAGTCAGATCACAAGAGCACACAGACCAGTTGATGTTAGAACTACTATGCACCAAACAACAATTCACCCAGAAACAACAGCAGTTACCCCTTCTCTCACTTGTGGGATCCAGACAGACCAGTTTCTAACAAAACGGCAAGACTTGTATATTGGCACTAGCATACAGTAATGTACAAAGTAAGTAAAAATGTTACTTTCCAGATGCCATAGAACTGTTTTAAGTCAAATCCAAAAGAAGAGTATGCTCACTCCCTCCTCCACTTCAGGACAGAAGCATCTGTGGTAATGGTCAGATTGATTCTGAAGCTGGAAAGTTTTTTTTTTTGTTGGGGGGGGGGGTCCACCCACCAGGCCAAATGCTAGTAAAATAGGTCAGATTTCTTAATGGGATGAAGAACAGTCAGAATACTGGGACCACTGAACTCGAACTGGAATGGGAGGTCATATGAAATGACAATGATCCTGCTAGAACTCTCTTGTAGGATTCTATAATACAGGACACGTCTATCTTCTGAACCAGGAGGATGTGAAACTTTTGTAAGAATCACTGTGACCTTATGAAAGGTGAATTCTCGGTTTTGAAGAACAGTACTTACTGCCAAAACTGTAAGTAAACAAATCATTTAAGAAGAGAAAACTTAGATGCCTGTAGCTTGAGATGGGCTTACAAACATATATTTTCATACATTCAGGGACACGGGTAAGGTGATGGAAGCATTTCAAAGCTGCTACTGACTGTCTCCAGCCTAGAAGTTCAGAAATATCCACGACTCCTTGGCAACCTTTATGCAAACGGGTCATGTTGCAGGTCCAAACAGCACATCCAATCTCATCTGATATTTAATTTTCAAAAGAAACAAAAAGAATCTGAAATACTCTTAGGCCTTTCTCTGAGTGGAGCATCTTGGATGGTTCTTTTTTCTTCTGCACCTCCAGTACTTTTTGATGGGGGTGAACCGCTAGGCAAGGGTAATAACAGAATGCATGAAGGGGTGTAAAATAGGGTCAAATAACCTTGATACACAATCCCCCTGTCATACTTACCACTGGAGATTTTTCTCCATTCTGGACATGAAAAGGAAAACTCTCTCTAGACTGTCTGTGTGGGAGACGATCAAGGCAGGAGTACAGACTATTGCGATCCACCCTCTCTCTGACTAAGGCCTTTCAGGGGCATGAGGAACACCAACTATTAGGCCCACAACATTGCAAAGGGATAGACTTGGGGGGGGGGGGGTTGTCTGATGCCAGCATCATCCTGTTCATGCTGCTACAGTTGGTCATGCCACAATCACATCATCCTTGAAAAGTTTCACTGGGTGGTGTGAACTTTGCACCCACAGCTGTCTGGGTCTGCCCTATCTCCTTCACCTCAATAAGGTGATCAAATACATTGGAACCAAATAGAAGGGGATCTTTTAAGGTGAAACAAAAAGGTCACATATATCGCCAGCAAACTGCATTATTCAAAGCCAGGTGTATCAGTAGATGGCAATGCCAGATTCTGCTGTTCTGGCAACCCACTTTGCAGCATTAAAATTATGTGAGCCATAAGTTTGCTGCTAAGAGTGAATAAAATCACAGTCTGAATCCTAAGTTTCTCCCTCAATGAAGTCTCTGGCATTCTTCTGCAGCATACTGGAGTTCACCAGATGTATCCATCAGAAAATACAACAACAGCATTTAGTTTAGTGCCCATAAAACCAAGGTTGTGGATGCAAGACCATGATTCCTGCCTCTGTCTATAGCCAAGGACTCCTTATGTGTGGTCTGTAGATCAGAACCTCTGCAAATGATTGCCATAGTGACCGTGACATCAGGCTTGGGAGGTTCTGCCCGGAGTGAACACTCTCTAGGAGGTTGGAAAATCCTGTCTGCCTTCTACAAAACAGGGGCTATAATATCAGGATTTTACCACAAGATTGAAGTAGCATTCTGAAGGATGTCAATTAATGAAGGACTACTTAGGAGTACTGAGGGAGACACCACATGTTTTCCGCAGTCTCCTTCTGGGAATAATAAATATGTAAAGTGTAGTAATCCTCTCATTCCTGAACAAGATGAAGAATTCCCCAAACCTGGGTTCATCAGGTGTGCAAAGAAGGAAAATGGCTTTCTCTCTGACCTCCTTTTTTCTGGAGGCAATGCCCATACTTATGAGGTGAGCAACATAGAATACCCTTCTTACTACTGTGGAGACATGGTGATCAAAGGTAAGGTTGCTATCAACCTATGCGCCCAGGTCTCTCACCAGTGATTGCGTGCTTAAGGTTACTATTTATGAAGTAGTTTGCAGAAACATCACCCTTGCTGAAGGGGATGATGACCCATTTTTTTGCACCAAGTGCGAGTCTATGACTTTGGCACCAGTCATTATTCTGTGCAGGTCCTTCTTGCAGGATACGGACATCTTTAGGGGACTGAATATCCACTCAGAGTTTGCAGTCAGTGGCAAACTTTGCCAGCCACAGACGTTTAGTTTTTGCATGTACTTCAGAAAAGTATATTCCAAACAGTAGGGGTCACAGAACAGACCCCTGTGGTACACCAGTGGTTACTGGTCTGCTGAAGGAGGTCGAGTCTCCTATTTTAATAGTATGTATTCTATTGGTGAGCCAGTTTACAACCCACACGACAATATACAGGTTGATACGCAACTGGGTGAGTTTATCAATAATGCCTGAGTGGGGGGATGATGTCAAAGGCCTTGGCCAAGTCCATGCACAGTTTTACCTTCATCAAGGGCTTTAGTGACGGTCTCAAAGAAATCCACCAAGTTTAACAGGTACAATCTTCCTCTGATGAATCCAGTTAAACTTGGTGGGAAAGGCGAGTACCTGCTAACATGCAAGTGCACCCATGGCATAAGTAAGATTATAGCTACATGCTATTAACAAGCTTGAACATTTTCTCTAGGGTTTGATTTGCCCACTCTCCATTTGCCTACTGTGTAAATTCTTAAACAGGGAGTGCTTATGGTTCACCCCAGAGAAAAGGCATGTGCTTAGTGGCTTTACCTCATTAACAAATGGAAAAAAAAAAAAGAAAAAGTATAAAGAAAGTTAAGTACCATGATGGCTTGCATAGAACCATTCAATTGCTCTTCTACGCTTAAAGTAAAGATATGCATTTTACTTTCAATCTGGCTCTAAAGGTCAACAAACTTCATAATGCTTTTATACGTCTTACTTTTTTACTTTTCATGTGCATCTGTCACTGTAGTGCCAAACCCATTACCAGCAATTCTTTTCCCTCTAGCTTTATAAACTGCTCTGGCTGGCTTCTTTTAACCTTTAGACTTTGTATAGGTGACTTTGAACCACAGATGACCTATTTTTAAGAATCCTTATACCATTACCATCCCAGCATCAACTCCTTGTATACTGCATTCTTCCAAAAGTGGAGATGCGTAACTACTGTCCCCGAACTATGTGATAAGATGTCCGACTCACTAAAATGACTGTTACTTCTGAGCATGAGCTAGCCAGTACCATGGTAGGGAAGCCAAAGCCATTATTCATCTAAGCATGGAGTAGGATTATTTACTTTGACCTGCAGCAAAAATTTATTTAGGGTCTGCAGTCTTTGTATAGCTTCCTAAATTTATTGTTCATATATTTAGAATGCAACTATATTTCTTGTTTGAAACAGCGTTTTTTTTTCAAGGTGCTTAATTTTCTAAACTAAGTTATCTGCCACACCGTGGCACAGCCTCTTTTTGTTTTTTGTTTTTTTTGTCCTTTTTTCAACAAAAGAAATAAATATCTGTCACAGGTAATCATACATTTATATAAATGAAAACAAACCATACTGACATATTTTCAGTGATATACATTATACATCACTTAGAATCTGCTATATAGCATTGACATTCAAATATAGGTTCATAGGTTCATAGATTAGTACTAGGCTAACTGCCCTTGCGAGTCATTTTAAGCCTAGCCAATTATCCCCTGTGAGATTCAAACCCTTGACCTTGTGTTTGTAAGGCAAACACCTTAACCATTAGGCCACCCTCCTTACCTTACATAATTCATCCAATTCCTGCCTTCCCTTAAACCTCATTCCTCCTCCAAAACATTATTCTGTATGTATTGTTCCCACAAATCCCATGTAATTTGCTCCTACCCTTTTCTAAAGATCTCACTTCCAGTTCAATTATCTCTATTACTATATTCACTACTTCTAGTATTGTTGGGTTAGACTTTGATTTCCATTTTCTAGTAACTGATTTTTTTACCAGTCATCATAATTAGACTCAGCAAGGCCTTACTATGTATGTCTAGGCAATTTGAATTCGGTCTCACAGCACAAAAAAAATAATTTCCTTAGTAACATCTATTTGCTAACCCAGAATTCTGACAGACTAGCCTGCAGTTATTTTTTAAGTCCACAAACTCTTTATACTCCCAAAAAAATATATATTCCCACTTACCTCTTTCTTCCCCATCACACCTCCGAAATTTGCTGTCTACCTGAGGAAAAATTCTCTGGAGTCTGTTTGGAGTATAAAAATATCTATGCAACCACTTCAAGTGAAAATTCTAGATCTTCTAGACTTTGTTGCATATTTGAGAGCCATATTTCCATTGGTTTTCATCTAAAAACAGGTTTTTGTGACTACAAAATAAGCAAAATGCAAATACAGCAAACTGATTTTCCAGAATACCTTCTGCTATAAAAGAATAAGGCCATAGCTTGCTTCCTTATTCTTAAGTTTGACTGCCTTACAGACATTCATTTCCAGTCTGTCAGGACAACATGATAAGCACATACGTCTTCAAGGTAAGACAGCAATGCACTTGGTTTGTCTCCTCAATATGAATGGAAAAAATACATAACACAAATTGTACAGGTGACACGGCATAATGGTGATGTATTTAATTACTTTTGTTAACCAGGTGGATGGGCTGGTCCACATACCCTTTTTAGCCTCCACCCTGGCCAGAAGGCCATGTACAATTACATAGACAAAACAAGTTACAAACAAGCAAGTGGTCAATAATCACAAAGAAAGCCATTAAACAAACTGGTTAGTAAACATGGAAAGAAAGCAAAGTACAGTTGTGTACACTTACCATAAATGTAGATGTTAGAGTGTATTCACTGTTGCAGTCATTACATTTAGGGTAATCTGCTGGCAGGTTACCCTCAGTCGGCCTGAATAACAAAGTCTTTGGTCCTGCATCGGTTGCTGTCCCCTCTTCCATGACATCAGGTCATCAGGGGTATAAAACATGCAGCAGATGCCATTTTAATCAGTTTTTCTTGCCCCAGATGTCAGGTGCCCCCCAAATGGGGAGCAAAAAAAAAAAATATATATATATATATATATATATATATATATATATATATAAAACTATAAATCTATATAAATGCACTTTAGAACACATACAATTTACCTTCAACTAAAAGCAAATACACCACAAAGGCTTTTGAGCATAGTGAAGGAAAGAAAAGGGGGCTGGCGGGTGGGTAATCCGGACTGCAACAGTGAATACACTCGAACATCTACATTTATGGTAAGTGTACATAACTGTACTATGTTCTTCGTGTTTCACTGTTGCAGTCATTACATTTGGGTAGAATCCCAAAGCTATGGATGGCAGGATGGAACTAAACAGCATTAGGATCAGCTATAAGGCCCTGCAGGACTGCAGTGGCAAAGCCTGCCCTGGATTTAGAAAAGAGAGGTAAATGGTAATGCTTTGTGAATGTATGAACTGAGCACCAAGTAGCAGCTTCTAGAATGTCTCTGGTAGGGACCCCTCTGAGAAAAGCTGCTGAAGTAGAGGCAGCCCTGGTGGAATGAGATCTGATCCCCTTGGGCACAGGTTTACCATGGTGCAAGTAGCAGAAACAAATGCAGTGGCTTATCCATTTAGAAATAATCTGCTTTGATATAGCCTTCCCCTCTGATCCTGCAGCAAACGCCACCAGTAGTCGCTCAGACTTTCTTAGAGATTTTGTCCTGTTTAAGTAGAATCTTAGTTGTCTGTGTACATCCAATGAATGCAGAATCCGCTCCCCCTTGTTCTGTGGATTTGGGAAGAAAGTTGGCAGGTGAATGGTCCAGCTAAGAGCCACACTGGATACCACCTTAGGCATAAAAGAAGGATTGGTCCTGAGGGCCACCCTGTCCGGGTAAAATATAATGAAAGTCTCCACTGCCATTGTAGTTCTGAAACCCTTCTAGTTGAAGTGACTGCCAAAAGAAAGGCGGTCTTCCAAGAAAGAAATTTTATATCCGCAGTAGCTGCTGGTTCAAAAGGAGGCAGGGTAAGTTTTTCCAGTACAAAATTGAGGTCCTATGCAGGAGTTGGCGCTCTCCTGGGAGGCCTTAACTTTTTGGCCACTCTGAGGTACTGTTTTAGCAGGGGATGAGAAAAGAGGGGAGGCAATGAGCCAATATGGCAGAGGCATGGATTTTTATTGAAGAAAAAAAATAGGCCCTTGTGAAGCATCTCAGTTAAGTATTGCAAAATCTGAGGAATATTGGGCTTTGTTGTGTCTATTCCTTGTGCTTGGTTCCAAGCACAGAATCTTTTCCATTTATCACCATAAGATTTTCTAGTACTAGGCCTTCTGGCCTCCAAAATTACATCCATCACAGCTTTACTGAGAGATGTGGTTGGTGAAATTAGTTGATTAGCCATGCTGCAAGATTCAGAGTTTGGAGCTGAGTGTGCAGAATTTGATAGTTCTGCTGAGACAATAGGTGAGGTGTTTGAGGCAAATACCATGGAGGAAGGTGTGACATATTCCTTAGAAGCGGGTACCAGTGTTGGTGAGGCCAGTCCGGAGCAATTAGAATCATTTTTGTTGTTTCCTGTCTGACTTTTAGTAAGACCTTGGAGAGTAGAGGCAGAGGGAGAAAGGCATAGACTGATAGATTTTTCCAGCTGAAGGATAAAGCATCCACTTTCTATGCTTTTTTGTGATGAGTTCTTGTGCAGAATTTGTCCAACTGATAGTTTTGGGGAGAGGCAAATAGATCTATTTGTGATCTCCCCCATTTTTGTGTTAACATGCTGACGATTTGTGGATCCAGTTTCCATTCGTGCGGGTCCATAAGATTTCTGCTTAGGTCGTCTGCCAGAGTATTTTGCTTTCCTGGCAGGAATTGAGCTTGAAGATGCATTTGGTAAGTCAAGGCTGTGTTCCACAAGGCCATGGCTAGTCTGCAAAGGGGGTAGGAGTGGATACCCTCCTGCTTGTTTATGTACCACGTAACTGTGTTGTTGTCCGTCTTTATCAGTAGTTGTCCTGGATGAAGGAAGTCCTTGAAGGCTGTCAGAGCATTCTGAACAGCTAGCATTTCTTTTTGGTTGATATGTAGATGCATCTGGTTTGGGCTCCATTTGCCCTGAATGCATCTCCCTGCCAGATGGGCCCACCAAGCATAGTCTGATGCATCTGTAGTTAGGGTTTGGGTGGCAGGGGGTACAATGAATGACAGTCCCTTGTTTTGGTGACATGCCTCTGCCCACCAAAGAAACTCCTGTTGCAGGCAAGGAATGTGAGGAATCATTGTTTCCAGACTGTGACAATGTTGACTCCATAAACTTTTTAGATACCACTGAAGTTTCCTCATATGCAGTCTCACATATGGAATTAGTAGAATGCAAGATGCCATGAACCCCAAAGCCTGCAAAATTTGTCTGGCAGATAGCTGGGTTTTTATTGCCACTTGTTTGACGTATGTTGTCAATTTAATTTGTTTGTCTGGTGTGAGGTAAGCCATCTGGGCAGTTGTATTCAAGCTTGCACCCAGGAATGTAATTATTTGACAGGGTACCAATTGTGATTTCTTTTCGTTTATGGTGTACCCTAGGCATGCTAGAAGCCTTTTTACAAATGCCAGATGTTGAAAAAGAGTATCCTTGTCCTCTGCCTGAATGAAACAATCATCCAGATAAAGATAAATTTGAATGTTTCTTTGTCTGCAAAATGCAATTACTGGTGCCAGGCACTTTGTAAAGACCCTGGGTGCAGTAGATAAGCCAAACGGCAGTGCAGAGAATTGGTAATGCAAAAAACCTGCTTTGAAGTGGAGGTACCTTCTGCAAGATTCTCTTATTGGGATATGCAGGTATGCCTCTTTTAAGTCTAGAGTTACCAACCAGGCATTCTTGCCTAGCATAGGCAGTAGCTGTCAGCATTTTGAATTTTGGAATGTCCAGGAATGTATTTAGAATTGTTAAGTCCAGAATTGGATGCCATGATTTGTATTTTCTGGGTACCAGAAAAAGTATTGAATAAAATCCTTATCCTTTCTCCTTTTCTGGCACTGGTTGAATAGCCCCCATATCCATGAGGAACATGACTTGTTTCTGGGCCTCTGCCACTGGTTTGGTGGCAGATCTGGCCATCCGTTTGGAATTGGCAACATCTGGAAATGAAATCTGTACTCCTGGGATACTATGTTTAATACCCATTTGTCCTGGGTAATTAAATGCCAATTTTGAGCATGAAGTGCTAGTTTTCCCCCCAAGGGGGCTGCCAAAAGATAAGTGCCTGGAGATGGCAGAGGATAGTCATCGAGACTGTTTACTGTAGGGTTGTGCTTTGCTACCTCCTGATTTGGAGGTGGAGGCACCCCATTGCTTTGACCTATAAGATCCTTGTGATTGATATCTGGATCCTTTGGAGCATCTGGGTTTACCCTGAGCGGCTCTGTTGGACACAGGAAAGAGCCAATTCTTAGTAGGCCAGTGTCTACTGAACCTAGGTGGCTGCACTTGCAAGAAATCTTTTACAGTTTGCATAGATTTAGCTTTGTCTTCCATTTTCTTTAAAACCTCTTCTGCCTTATTACCAAACAAACTGTCCTGCTGTAAAGGGGAATCCAACAATTTAGCTTTAACATGATCAGGCAGATTTTGCTCCTTGAGCCAGGCATGCCTTCTTATCACAGATCCAGTTACGGCGGCCCTGCAAGAGGCCTCCAAAGAATCAAAACCACATTGCAAAGTAAGCTTTCCAACCTGTTCTGCTGAATGCAATAAATCCTGTAACTCTTTATTTTCCACACATTCAGAAATCAACATTATTTTCTGTTTCAGTAAGCCCATAACATGCTGCTGATATTTAAGCATATGAAACTGGCAGTTTAAAGCCCTGATTGCCAAGGTTGCAGACGTATAAACCATCTTTCCCCATCTATCCCGCGCCCTGGAATCTCTATCAGAAGGGGTAGGAATTTTGGCTGTAGATGCCTTAACACCCTTGGGACCTTGAGAAATAGTTTCAGGGTCAGCAGCAGGATTTTTGAAAAAAAAAATTGTGGGAGTTAGGAACCCTGTAATATCTGTCTGGCTTACTAGGAGCCGGAGGCAGGGAATCAGGAGCCATGCTTAATTCCGATAACTCATCAACAATGTCTAGTACAGGAAGTATTGCCAAAGGCCTATGCTGAGGAAGAAGAATATCCCTAAGCCTCTTTTTAGATTCTGAGAAGTCCTGACTCTCCCAGTGAAAATGTTCCATTAAAGTATGCAAAGTCTCTCCAAAAGAGTAATCCTCAGGAGGAGAAGCAGAAGGGATGGATTCCTCTGCATCAGAGTCCTCATAAGGTGGAATAGAAAATTCCTGATCAGAAGAGGAATCAGAAGAAATGGAAACCTGATCTGAAGATTCATAGTCAGTGCCTTGTCTAGCCTGCTCAGCGGCTCCAGACCCATCTAAGGGAGAAACATCCGCGGGTTCAATACTTGCAGAATCTCGCAGCATACCAGACTCTGAATGGGTCTCGGTAGAGGCCTGCGATTCAAAAGTAGCAGGTATCAGGGGCTGCAAAAGCACCTCACTGAGCACCGGCGAACCAGCAACTGGCTTAGGAAAAGCTTCGTCATTGGCTTTGGACCACGACGGTCTTTCTCTGTATTTTTCCTTGCATTTTTTGTGAACTCCGGTAGTCGGACTGCTAACTGACGAAATTTCAGGATAGTTAAATCTTAAACCAAAATATTTAGAAGCAAAAATATACAGACGCTTAATAGTGCGTTGGTTAAATTTAGCACAAAACCGACAGCAAGACACGTTGTGATAAGGGCCTAGGCAAGGAATACAGTGCAAATGAAAATCCTTATGAAGTATTTGCTTCCCACAAGTAATGCAATTATTAACTTTTATTGACATCGGTAAGGAGCAAGAAAAAGTTTCCCCAACAGAGTACTTAGCTTTAGTTTGAAAACTTCGGTTCTGAAACTCAAAAATGAAAATTTCAGGAGTCGGCCGACTGGCACTTGCGAACTGCTTCTGCTTCGGGCACCGCACAGCAAGAAAGACTAATTAAAATGGCGTCTGCTGCATGTTTTATACCCCTGATGACCTGACGTCATGGAAGAGGAGACAGCAACCAACGCAGGACCTAAGACTTTGTTATTCAGGCCGACTGAGGGCAACCTGCCAGCAGATTACCCTAAATGTAATGACTGCAACAGTGAAACACGAAGAACGTCAATACTTGAACAATCACAGAAGAAAGCAGCACATTGTCCAACTACCACTTCGATATTCTAGAAGATAAATTCACTCAGGGGCATTAAACTTTACGTCAGAAAACACTACTAAGAATATTCATAAATAAAACAAATGATGCTGCCCTATGAAATATAAGAAAACTTTCTCAACAGACAGACAGACACACAAGTAGAAGTTGGAGTGTCCTTCTCTCAAATCATCCAACAGAAAGTATTCATTAAGACAAGCATTCAATGAAACCAATTTCATAAGGACAAGAAAATAAACAACAACATTTTCAACTCTCTTTCAGAAATACCCTCTTCTCTCTTTGTAATACCTCAATCATAAGGAATCACAGTGAAACAACTACTATAAACAACTTTTGCTTGGGGATGATCTAAAAACTGGCCTCCTCCTTTTCCTTCAAGTTCAGTATTACAATGACTCTTTCCAAACTTGCTTCACTAAGCATAACATGGTGGGGGATACATGTGCCCACCAGGACTCCAAGTGTTGCACTTTGGGCAGGACATCCAATTTAAGTGACAAGCCAGCTCACTGTCCCACCCTCCTGATTTGCATATAGTCAATCCAGACCAGAATCCTGCATGACCCAAACTGCACACAAATTGAGACTGACAAGAGAGGCAGCAAGTCCACCCAACTTCACATCACAGATTTTTGTCTACTTCCTCAGCTTGGCACCTCCGCCTCTTCCCCTAAGACTTAAGTAGTCTGGCAGTCTCAAAGTTTCCAGAAATCAATCCAGTCATCATCTGAACACATCTAAGACTGATTATTTTCTGCAAACTGTGCGGCTCTGCAGCCAGTAAGGAATGGCTAAGTACTTTGTCATGCGGTTAGAAATGAACGACCAAATGAACCGTCTGATTGATGCATCTATTTTTGGGCTAAGCTGTGCATCGGAGGACTCAAAGTAAGTACTTGTATCTTCTATTGCTGTTTTTGTTTCTAATGTTTAGTGCAGTTACTGAAAAAACAGCACTGCAGGTACAGGCACATACTAGGAACTCCTCAGATCTACAACTGAAAAACATATATATGCTTTTTGCTACGTTAGCTTTATCCATACTATACCCTGAACTGTGTCTTATTGCATGTTTTGTTGTAATATGATGGTTTATATCTAATATTTGCAGTTTGCTCTATTCCAGCTTGCAGTCCCATGGCAAAAATAACAAACATACATGTATTTCGAGTATTCAGACATTTGCCAAGTGCACTTTAGTAGAATTTTAGCTAGGAGACTTCTACCCTCCACAATTTGCTACTCTGGTTTTGCAGTATTAAATTAATAAAACGTAGAGGCCCCGAGCAGCCCTTTATTATTTGCTAAACAAACTAGAGAAAGCAGGACCAGACGTACTTAAGGGATTGCCAAAAATGTTTGAACTGGTTACTTGATTTTTTCCTAACCTGCGTTGATTACACCTTGATTATACATTATGGATGCTTTAGGAATTAGATGCAGGTTTGTAAGTATGGAGTACTACTTTAACCAATACACCAGAAAGCAATCTAGACAATCCAGATAAAATACTGCAATTGTTTACTTATGCCTGATGCTTTGAACACTCTCTCTCTCAACGCCTTATTCTCACGGGGTACTTTTGTCTGCTTTATTGTTTTTCTAGTTTATGAAAGAAAGATTAAAATTCATCATGGATGTAATGCCACTTAAAAAAAAACCTAAAGCAAAGCTAAACCATTTTTGTTTCACACTTTGCTCCAAGGGTTTTAACGTCTGAAAGTAAATTTCTAGTATCCATTTTCCACATGACAATTGGTACAAATCACTGGTAAGCAAGAAAGCTGTGTTAAAGGCGAGGATACAGGCTCCTGATCTAAGAGGAGTTACTAGTAAAGATGATTTTTTCACAAGTCATGGTGAGATAAAATCAAAGCTCAGGGAAGGCAATAGGAGACCAAAGATAATAATACGAGAGACGGAGAGACATCAAACTAGTCCAACAGAGCAGAAGTGCATCAATCTTGATAAATTTAAATATAAGGCATCTTCAGTCCAGTAGAGCAGAACATCCTGTGGGGATTGTCTGAGATCTTGACTAAACTGCGTCATGCTGTGGTACTAGAATATCCTGCAGCTACTTGCAGATATTTAAAAATGCACAAGGAAATACGACTTTCATTTTTCTTAATATCACTAACTGCTGCAGGCACTATCTGAAGGCTGCAAAAAAGCTCTTATAGATGTACTCAGACCATTTCCTGATCTTTTTGGGAAGCCATTATTTAGAGGACATGAATACCTCCCTTCTGAAAGGGCTTATAGAAGTCAAAGGAAAGAAGACAATGAAGTGAAGCATTTCCTACTTTTTGGTTGTTCAAGTATAAACAACTTACATGAGTCTGTACAGAAGAGAGATTATATAAGCAGCACTAAGGTCAGCAAGACCTCAAAAAAGAGAATATTTTTGCTTTATTACACAGCAGTGTATTATAGTAGTTACAGGAGTGATGAATTTTTGTTTGTGTTTTTGCACCTATCCACACCCGGTTTCTTTCTTCACCCATCCTCATCTGCAGAACTCCGGCTTGATGGTTCCTGTACTTCCTCCACGTCAGACTGTCTAACTTGTAATGTGACAGTTAACAAATATATGTCTAGCCAGGACAGTTACCACTGCATTTTTGACAGAAAAGAGTTTCTTATTTACAGCAGTTTGAAGTGTGGCATTTTCCCATAGCGTTACATGATTTTCATTTGCGCTTTAACAAAAAGGTAATGAAAAAACACATTGCTGGAGTTTCAAGGTGCAATCTTCCTTTAAATGCCACAGAACAAGATATTAAGTGGCAGTTGACTATAATATGTTTAGCTAACATGGTTACTTACCATAGCATTTTTATACAAAGTACTACAATGTTTTTTCCCTTGCATTGTAGATCATTTACAACAGAGAAAGCAAATATCACACGGCACAATTAGAAAATGCTCTGCATCAAAAATACTTTACCTGTGTGTGTACACATGGAGACACATACACACACACACATAAGTATACATCTCATTTACAAAATGCTGTGTGTCCACAACACTCATAACATCTCCTTTAACAGCTTACCACGAATAAGACGTTTGATGCTGTCAAGTGCTAAATTGTACAGTAAAAAAAATCCCTTCCTACACCAATTTGTGGTATAGGAAAAAGAAATACAACAAACACTCAACAGTAAGTACCTATTCCACATAGCAGCAATTTTTGCCATACCACTGACAGCAACCTCAGACCAACAAAGCACTTACACATTTCATAAATCCCCCCTGCTGCACTGCATCCACCGAACTCTTCAGGGCTATATTCTGTTTATGACCTTTCCACACACTTCCTCTTTTGTATAGGCACACTCATTCATGCGTGCGCACACACACACACACACATATATATATATATATATATATATATATATATATATATATACACACACATATACCTTTTTCAGTTCAAGCTTTGCTAAACTACTAATTCTGACATCATCCAATGCATAAAAACATACTTACATTAGCATATGCTTAATAGCTGCAAGTCTCAGGCTCGGGTTAAGAACAATTATTTTTCAGTGTTGTACAGTACTGCTTATGTGAGAATATTCCAAATATTTATCAGTACTATGTCAGATATATTTTACAAGCTTGTTGAAAATCTAATCTATATTTTAACTGTCTCACCTCTTACCCCACATGCTTACATGTATGTTCTATTATTTCGGGCCAGAGTTGCTCTTATTTTTTGGGAAGTGATTTCACAATAAGCTGACCATCTCACTAAAGTCTGTGACAATCACTTTCTTGCTAGTTTTACCAAAACACTGTTTTACACATTCTCTCACATTTTCTTGTGACTTCACACCTTATGAGATACTCACATATTATAGTACATTTCTCAGCTACAGAAAAAAAAAGTTATGTACTTACCATAACCTGGCATCTGTGCTATCCAGTGTCATTACTCATCACAGATGGGTCTTGGATCAGACCTCGGATCCAAGCTGGCAACTTCTCAGACAGATCCAGAGCTCAAGCTCTTCCCCTTCCCATAACCCCTTGCTACCTTCTAACCCTCAGACAGAGTTTGCTAAATTATTTGAAACACAAAAACAAACTGCAACAGAAGACTAAAAACTTCTAACCAAATGCAAGCCACTTCAGCCTTGCCAGAAGCCCAGAAGGAAGTGGGAAGGAGGGCGGGAATGAGATGAATAATGACACTGGAGAGCACAGGCGCCAAAGTTATGGTGAGTCCATAACTCTTCATCCGATGTTATCAGTGTCATTACTCATCACAGATGGGTCAGAGTCCCCAGCTACTATGTACCCAGGGTGACCTCAAGGAAGAATATGCCGGAGCATGGAGGAACCAAAGGAAGCCCTGTTCCTAGACACAAGGTCCAATGTGCAGTGCAAAATGAAAGTGTTTGGATTAGACCAATGTGCAGTGCAAAATGAAAGTGTTTGGATTAGACCAAGTCGCAGAAGCACAAATCCCATCCAGGGAAAGTCTAACCAAGAAGGCTGATGTAGCAGCAGACCTAGTAGAGTGGATCTTAACTGGTCTGGGTAGTTCTAAATGCAGACTAGCATAAATGAAGGAAATACAACTAGCAATGCAGCTGGAAACAGTCACTTTGGAAACTGCCTGGCCCTTTCTGTTTTGAGAGAAGGTCACAAAGAGTTGGTTTAACTTTCTAAACTCCTCAATCCTTTTCAGATAAAAATGCAATTGCCTGTGGATGTCTAAGCAATGCACTATATATTCTCTTTTATTAGAATAATTAAGGAGGAAGACCACTAGCTGAATCAATTGATTGAGATTAGCTTCCAAGGCCACTTTAGGGAGAAAGGAAGGATTTGTTCTAAGAGACATCCTGTCCTTATGAAAGATCATGAACGGTGACTTAATGCATAAAGTCTGAAGTTCCAAGACCCTCTTGGCAGAAGTAATGGCCATCTTCCAGGAAAGGAATTTAATATTACATGAACTAGCTGGTTCAAAAGGTTTTTGCGTTAGGGACTGCAGTACCAAGGTCAAATCCCATGGAGTTAATGAATCCTTAATAGGACTTCAAAAAAGAACTCCTTTCAGAAAGGCTTTGCACAGTTTGGAAGAAAAGGTAGGCTCATTGTTGATATGGAAATTAGAGATGGCAGCCAAATGAAGCTTAATGGAAGAAAAACTTGCCCCATCCTGAAAAAGGGAAGATAAGAAAAGCAAAATATCAGGAACAGGGGCTGAAAAGGGATCCAGAATCCATTGTCTGGCCCAAAGTGAAAACCTTTTCCATTTATTGGAATACACCTTCTTTGCAGACAGCTTTTGAGAAGACAAAATAATGCTCCTCGCCGAGGAAGGAAGCCTGGACTGCAAAAGGATTACTGAAACTGGTAACCACAAGGTGAAAAATACTGAGAGCAAAATCCAAAACTCAGAATCCGCAATTCCCTCAGTCAGGCATACTAGTTACAAGGAAGAACAAGAACTCAAGTTGTACAAGGTATTTTAATAACAGCAAGACTCCAAATTCTCAATACAAAACTCCAGAGTAAGCGCTTTCATTCCACAAGGGAACGTCATCAGAATAACACAATCCAAAATTCAAAGCACTTAAAAAGTATCATCAATTAACATACACTTCCAACAATAGGTTAATTGCATGATTACAAATAATTACGTATTAAAATGTGGTCTATGATATCTTAGAGGAAAGGGTTTCTAATTCTGTGGAGGACTCCATTCCCTGCTACCAAGCAGGACAGAGACATCTGACATCATTTCTGGTTTCGCAGGCAGCGAAGGCGCCACAGGACTTACTGTAACGGAATGCGAAAACGTGACTTCTGGTGATTTGAATGAGTCTGGACAACAAGGACAATGTGGAAATTGTCCTATTACTAACAATTTGGATCCAGGATTCGATGAGAGGGTCTTGGACTTTGATTTCAACACCTGGCTGCTACGAGGCGTGTCGGGTGTTGAGCAGACGCCTCCACAAGAACAGTTATCTTATCAAGGTATTTTATACTGTCTTAAGGACTAATTACTCAAATACATAGCACTGTTGCTTGATAATTGGTTTTTGGAACAATGCTTGGACATAAAATATGTTCCTAAAGGCTTACGACTGCCTAGATTTTCTAACAATGTGTTTGAAGGAACTGTATTTTTTAATGAGCTTCTGGATGTTTTTAATGAATGCGGTCTAGCTGTGTTACATATTATTATTAAAAGCAATTTTATGGTAATGGATAATTTGCACAGGGATACTGTGGAGTTAAATAAAAAAGCTGAATCTGACATTACATTCTGTTAATGAATTTAGGTTGAAATACCTTGATGTGTTTAGGGAGGCTGACAAAGTTAGAGAAAAACAAAAATAGGAAACTTAGTAAATTACAGAGAGATGAGAAAGACTATCAGAGTGGGAAGGCATACTCTGCCTTTTTGCCTAAACAACCTAGCCCTGATTCTAGAATTAATCATGATGCTGTTGATGGTGGAGTTAATGGTGGTGTGGAAAATGTGCCTAAGCACAGGGAAGATTTTGAGAATGAGGTACAGGGGGCCCCCTTTAGGACACCTTCCCATGAGGAGGTCACCAAGGTTGCAGAACCAAATCACCCGACTATCTTATACACAACTGACCAGGCAAACCTCTTTTTGGGTTAGCTGTTAGCTACCAGGGCGGTCAGAGAGGCAGAAGGAGGAGGAATTATAAGGTGATTATAATGATTATATTCAGGTTAATGGACCCCTTTCTACCTATAAAGATTTTCATATATTTAATTATAGTGAGGTAGAGTTATCGAAAACTGGCTTTGAATTATTTCAAAAGGGATTCACCTTTGTTCCGAGTCAACCAGGCTCAGTGGCCAACATGGGTTTAGATATCAAATCATTTGTTCGTAACCTAAACTTAGAGGTATTTTTTGGAGGTAAAGTTGCTCCTGAAGCTAATAATCAACTTAAGAAAATAGTACTTTTAACCCCTCTACCCACCCTTTGCTTCATAACTTTTGAGGCTCTGGTTGAAAGAGACATTCATAAAACCTTTAATTCTCACAAATATAGATGATATTTCTTTGGTAATTTAAGAATTTGGTCATGTATCTTGAATAGAACTTGTTCCAGGGGAGGTTAGATAACCTTTTGACTTTATGCGGGTTCCCAAACTGGTGATTCCAGGTATATTTAGGATCCCCAAAACACACACGGATGTTCAAAACACCCCTTTGAGACCAATCATCTCTTCAGTAGGATCAAAAAAGTACAGTTGTGTACACTTACCATAAATGTAGATGTTCGAGTGTATTCACTGTTGCAGTCATTACATTTGGGTAATCCTGCTGGCAGGTTGCCCTCAGTCAGCCTGAATTCCAAAGTCCTGGTCGCCCCTTCACTGACGACAGGTCGTCAGGGGTATAAAAGATGCGGCCAACGCCATTTTCTTTAGTTTTTCTTGCCCCAGATGTCAGGTGCCCCCTAAAAGGGTAGCCAAAATTTATTTATATATATATATATATATATATATATATATATATACATACATACACACACACATATAT
This sequence comes from Protopterus annectens, assembly GCF_019279795.1. NCBI lineage: Eukaryota > Metazoa > Chordata > Ceratodontiformes > Protopteridae > Protopterus > Protopterus annectens. Next base: position 221,105,363 of record NC_056737.1, read on the forward strand.
ATATATATATATATATATATATACACACACACACACACATATATATAGATATATATATATATATATATATATATAAAAATACATGCACCAATATAAACTTTACCTTCCTCTACAAGCAAATACACCACATAGGTTCCATCAGAAGAAGAGGGGGATGGCGGGTGGGTAACCTGGACTGCAACAGTGAATACACTTGAACATCTACATTTATGGTAAGTGTACACAACTGTACTATGTTCTTCGTGTTTCACTGTTGCAGCCATTACATTTGGGTAGAGTCCCAAAGCTATGGTTGAGAGGCTGGAGCTAAACAGCTTTATGAGCAGCTATGAGGCCCTGCAGAACTGCAGTGGCAAAGCCTGTCCTGGATTTAGAGTAGAGTGGCAGAAGATAGTGCTTTGTAAAGGTGTACACTGAACTCCAAGTAGCTGCCTCTAAAATGTCCTTGGCTAGTACTCCCCTGAGAAAGGCTGCTGAAGTGGCTGCAGCTCTGGTTGAATGTGGCCTAATGCCCTTGGGCACTGGCTTGCCATGGTGTAAGAAGCAGAAACGAATGTGTGGCCTATCCACTTTGAAATAGTCTGCTTTGAGATAGCCTTTCCTTGTGATCCTGCAGCATATGCCACTAGTAATTGTTTTGTCTTTCTGAAAACTTTGGTTCTGTCCAAGTAGAATCTAAGCTGTCTGTGTACGTCCAAAGAATGCAGAACTCTCTCCCCCTTGTTCTGTGGATTTGGATAAAAAATTGGCAGATGAATAGTTTGGTTAAGAGCCAAACTGGACACCACCTTAGGCATAAATGTTGGGTTTGTCCTCAGAGAGACCCTGTCTGGATAAAAAATTATAAAAGGTTCCACAGCCATGAGTGCCTGTAGCTATGAAACTCATCTTGTAGAAGTTACTGCTAAGAGCAGAGCTGTTTTCCAAGATAAAAACTTTAAATCAGCAGTAGCAGCTGGCTGAAAAAGAGGCAGGGTGAGTTTTTCCAAGACATAGTTGAGGTCCCATGCAGGCACTGGTGATCTCCTTGGAGGCCTTAAAAATTTGGCTCCTCTGAGGTACTGTTTTAATAAGGGATGAGAAAAGATTGGTGGCTCTGCATTGTAATGAGCCAAAATGAATGTTAATAGATGAAAAGGATAGGCCTTTATCCAGCATCTCAGTTAAGTATTGTAAAATCTGAGGAATATTTGGCACAGCTGTATCAGTTCCTTGTGCCTGGTTTCAAGCACAGAATCTCTTCCATTTTCCAGCTTAAGATTTTCTAGTACTAGGCCTTCTGGCTTCCAGAATGACATCCATCACAGCTTTACTGAGAGGTGTGATTTGTATGACTACATTATCCGCCACGCTGCCAGGTTTAAAGTCCTGAGTTGGCTGTGCAGGATCTGATTGTTTTGCTGGGACAGTAGATGAGGTATTTGAGGTAAGGTCCAAGCTGGGCATTGAGACAAGTCCATTAGTATTGGATACCAGTACTGGCGGGGCCAGTCTGGGGCAATTAGTATCATCTTTGACTTCTCCTGTCTGGCCTTTAGGAGTACCTTGGGGAGGAGAGGCAGTGGAGGAAAGGCATATACTGATAGGGCATCCACTTTCCATGCTTGTCTGTGATAAATCCTTGTGCAGAATCTTTTTAGTTGGTAGTTGCGAGGGGAAGCAAATAAATCTATGTCCGGGCATCCCCATTTTCTTGTTATCATGCTGAAGACTTGTGGATCCAGTTGCCACTCGTGGGGATCCATGAGGTTTCTCCTTAGATCATCTGCCAGAGTATTTTTCCTTCCTGGCAGGAATTGTGCCTGCAGATGTACTTGGTAAGTCAATGCTGTGTCCCACAAAGTCATGGTTAGTCTGCAAAGGGGGTAAGAATGTGTGCCCCCCTGCTTGTTTATATACCACAGGACCGTGGTGTTGTCTTTCTTTATCAGTAGTCGTCCCGGATGAAGTAGGTACTTGAAGGCTGTCAGGGCATTTTGAACAGCTAGCATTTCTTTTTGATTGATATGTAAATGCATTTGGTTTGAGGTCCATGTGCCCTGAATGCATCTTCCTGCCATGTGTGCCCCCCAGGCATAATCTGTTGCATCCGCTGTTAGTTTCTGCCTGGCTGGGGGTAATGTAAACGACTGTCCCTTGTTTTGGTGACAAGCCTTTTCCCACCATCGAAAAGTACAGTTGTACAGTTGTGTACCTACCATAAATGTAGATGTTTGAGTGTATTCACTGTTGCAGTCATTACACCTGGGTTATCCGCCGGGCAGGCTACTCGCAATCGGCCCGAGTTCCAAAGTCTTGGCCCGGCGTCGGTTGCTGTCACCTTTTCCCTGATGTCAGTGCACCAGGGGTATAAAAGATGCAACCAATGGCATTTCCTTCAGTTTTTCTTGCCCCAGATGTCAGGTAACCCCAGATAGGAAGGCTGGAAAAATAAAATTATGCCAAAAAGCATGCATGTACTAACATAAACATTTCCTTCATCTACAAGCAAATACACCACATAGGTTGTATAGAGTTGAGTAGTACAGAGAAGTCCCAGCAATGTAAAGGGGGATGGTGGGTGGGTAACCTGGACTGCAACAGTGAATACACTCGAACATCTACATTTATGGTAAGTACACAACTGTACTATGTTCATCGTGTTTCACTGTTACAGTCATTACACTTGGGTTGAATCCCAAAGCTGAGGTTGCATGGCTGGATCTAGATTGGATTTGGAGAGGCTACCAGGCCTGCTCTGGATTTAGAGTAGAGAGGCAAGTGGTAGTGCTTGGTGAAAGTGTGCACTGAGATCCAGGTTGCAGCTTCTAAAATGTCTTTGGTTGGTACTCCTCTGAGAAAGGCTGCTGAAGTGGCTGTTGCTCTGGTAGAATGTGGCCTAATGACCTTAGGCACTGATTTTCCATGTTGTGCATAGCAGAAGCGGATGTAGTGTCCTCTCCACTTTGAAATTGTCTGCTTTGTGTTAGGTTTTCCTTGTGATCCTGCAGCACAGGCTACAAATAGTTACTCAGTTTTTCTGAAAGCTTTTGTTTTGTCCAAGTAGAATCGTAGCGGTCTGTGTATATCCAAAGCGTGCAGAAGTCTCTCCCCTTTATTCTGGGGATTTGGGTAGAAAGTTGGTAAATGAATGGTTTGGTTCAGGGCCACATTGGAAACTACTTTTGGCATGAATGTTGGGTTTGTCCTGAGAGAAACCCTGTCCTGGTGAAAAATGATGAAAGGTTCCACATCCATTAATGCCTGTAACTCTGACACTCTTCTTGCTGAAGTTATTGCTAGGAGCAGAGCAGTTTTCCATGATAAGAATTTTATATCAGCTGTGCTGGCTGGTTCAAAAGGAGGCAGTGTGAGTTTTTCTAAAACAAAATTGAGATCCCAAGTTGGTACTGGTGCTCTCCTTGGGGGCCTTATGTTTTTTGCCCCTCTGAGGTACTGTCTTAGTAGAGGATGTGAAAAAATAGGAGGTTCCGTATTGTAATGAGCTGAAATGGAAGAGGCATGGATTTTAATTGATGAGAAAGATAGACCTTTGTCCAGCATCTCAGTTAGGTATTGTAAAATCTGAGGTATATTTGGAACAAGTGGGTCGAGCCCTTGTGCCTGGTTCCAAGCACAGAATCTCTTCCATTTTTCTGCATAAGATTTCCTAGTGCTGGGGTCTCCTGGCTTCTAAATGACATCCATAACAGCTTTAGAGAGAGGTGCAGTCTGAGTGGCTACATGATCTGCAATGCTGCCAGATTTAAGGTTCTATGTTGACTGTGCAGAATCTGATTGTTTTGTTGAGTCAGAAGATGAGGAATTTGAGGTAAAAGCCAAGCTGGGCCCTAAGACAAGCTCTTTAGGATTGGGTACAAGTGCTGGCGTGGCCAGTCTGGGGCAATCAGGATCATTTTTGGCCTTTCTTGTCTGACTTTTAGGAGCACCTTGGTAAGAAGAGGCATTGGAGGGAAGGCATAGACTGTCAGAGCTTTCCAGCTGAATGATAGAGCATCCACTTTCCATGCTTGAGAGTGATAAGTTCTTGTGCAGAATTTCTGTAGTTGGCAATTGTGAGGGGAGGCAAAAAGATCTATGTCTGGGTGTCCCCATTTCCTTGTTATCATGTTGAACACCTGTGGATTTAGTTTCCATTCATGAGGGTCCATGAGATTTCTGCTTAGTTCATCTGCCAGTGTATTTTTTGTTCCTGGCAGGAATTGTGCCTGCAGATGTACCTGATAGGTTAGTGTTGTGTTCCACAAGGTCATGGCTTGCCTGCATAGGGGGTAGGAATGTGTGCCCCCTTGCTTGTTTATATAACACATAACTGTGGTATTGTCCGTCTTTATTAGTAGTTGTCCTGGATGTAGTAGGTCCTTGAAGGCTGTCAGGGCATTCTGTACAGCTAGCATCTCTTTCTGATTGATGTGAAGATGCATTTGCTCCTTGGTCCACATGTCCTGAATACATTTTCCTGCCATATGTGCCCCCCAGGCATAATCTGATGCATCCGTTATTATTGTCTGCCTGGCTGTGGGAAAGGTGAAAGGCTGTCCCTTGTTGTGGTGACAGGCCTGGGACCACCATCGGAACTCCTGTTGGAGGCAGGGAATTAAAGTTACGATTGTCTCCAGGCTGTGACAATGTTGAGTGCAAACACTTTTTAGATACCATTGTAGTTTCCTCATATGCAGTCTTGCATATGGAATTAGTAGAATGCAGAACGCCATGAAGCCCAGGGCCTGCAGAATTTTTCTTGCAGGGAGATGGGTCTTTGTGGCCATCAGTTGAAAGTATTGAGTTAGTTGCCTTTGTTTGTCTGGCGTGAGATAAGCCATATGGGCAGTTGTATTTAAGCTTGCACCCAGGAATATTATCTCTTGAGAGGGCACTAGTTTTGATTTATTTTCATTTACTGTGTACCCTGGGCAAATTAGTAATCTTTTTACAAACGCCAGATGCTTTAGTAGAATGTCCTTGCTCTCTGCTTGAATAAGGCAATCATACAAGTAGGGATATATTTGAATTCCTTTTTGTCTGCAAAATGCAATTACTGGTGCCAGGCATTTTGTGAAGACCCTGGGCGCAGTAGATAAGCCAAATGGCAGTGCAGGGAATTGGTAATGCATTGAGCCTGCTATGAATCTGAGGTATCTTCTGCAAGTTTGTCTGATTGGGACATGCAGGTATGCCTCCTTGTGGTCCAAAGTAACTAGCCAAGCCTTCTTGCCCAGCATGGGTAGAAGCTGCTGTAGTGTTAACATTTTGAATTTTGGAACATCCAGGAAAGTATTTAGGATTGACAGGTCCAGTACTGGTCTCCAGGCTTTGTACTTTCTGGGTACTAAGAAAAGTCTTGACTAAAATCCTTGCCCCTGTTCTTGCTGTGGTAGTCTTTGAATAGCTCCCATGTCCATGAGAGCAGCAATTTGTTTTTGTGCCTCTGCCCATTGCTTTTGTGGCAGGTCTGGCATACCTCTTGATTTTGGAAGCGTGTGAAAGTGGAACCTGTAACCCTGAGAAACAATATTCAGTACCCATTTGTCTTGGGTGATTATGTCCCAATTTTTTGAGAAAAGTACTAGCTTTCCCTTTAGGGGTGCTGCCAAAAGGTAAGTGCTTGGCATCTGTAGAGGGAAGTCATTGGGACTGTTTCCTATAAGGTTGTGATTTGTCTTCCCCTCCTTTGGGGGATGAAGCACCCCATTGTTTAGGTCTGTGGGAGCCTTGGGGCTGAGATCTGCCTATTGGGCGTCTGTATCTGCCTCTTTGTGGCCTGACACCGGAAAGGACCAATTTTTTGAAGGCCAGTTTCTGCTAAACCTAGGTGGTTGAACCTGTAAGAAATCCTTTACTATCTGCATTGATTTTGCTTTATCCTCCATTTTCTTTAATACCTCTTCTGCCTTAACACCAAGCAAAGTATCATGCTGTAGTGGAGCATCCAATAATTTTACTTTAACATGGTCAGGTAAACTTTGTTCTTTCAACCAAGCATGCCTTCGAATAACAGAGCCTGTAACTGCGTCTCTACAAGAAGCCTCTAATGAATCAAAACCACATTGTAAAGTATGCTTTCCCACTTGTTCAGCTGCATGCAATAAATCCTGCATTTCCTTACTGTCAGGACTGTCTGAGATTGAAACCATTTTCTGCTTTAACAAGGACATGAGATACTGTTGATATTTAAGCATGTGAAACTGGCAATTTAAAGCCCTTACAGCTAAAGTAGCAGAAGTGTAAACTTTTTTACCCCATCTGTCCAGAGCTCTGGAATCTCTATCCGAGGGGACAGGATTTTTAGCAGTGGAAGCCTTAACCCCTTTAGGACCCTGAGAAACTGTTTCTGGATCTGCAGCAGGGTTTTTGTAAAGAAATTTATGAGAGTCAGGGACCCTGTAATAACTGTCTGGCTTGACTGGTGCAGGAGGTAAAGAATCGGGAGTTAGACTGGATTCAGAGAAAACATCATCAACAATATCAAGCACAGGGGGAATAGCCAGGGGCCTGTGCTGGGGCAATAAAAGAAAGTCTCTGAGCCTTTTCTTGGATTCTGAATAATCCTGGTTCTCCCAACGGAAATGCTCCCTCATGGTGTGCAGGGTTTCCCCAAAGGAATACGCCTCAGGCGGAGAGGCTGAAGGTATAGACTCTTCTGCATCAGAGTCCTCATAGGGAGGGAGAGAATATCCCTGATCAGAAGAGTAATCAGAGGAAATAGAAACCTGGTCAGAGGAATCATAGTCAGTGTCTTGCCTAGGCCTTTTCTCAGGAGGGGGATGGGATCCCCTGATTAAGGTAATTAGGTCTTCGGCCATTTTAAGCATCTGTTTCTTTGGCATGGATGACTGTTCAGTAGAATGCTGTACTTGTTTCCTTGTCTTTAATGGTGTTTTTAACTTTGCCTTGGCTGCTGTAGTGGGCTTAATTGTAATCTGTGAAGGTCTGAAAACACCCTCAGAAGCCAATGCCTGCTCAGAGGCTCCGGACCCATCTGAGGGAATAGTTTCTGTAGGCCCAATACCTTGAGTTTCCACAGGCCTCAATGTCTCCACGTGGCTGTCAGATACGGCCTGTGGCTCGGAAGTAGTGGGTGTCAGGGGCTGCAAAAGCACCTCAAGAACCGGCGAACTGGCGACTGGCCTAGAAGAGGCTTCGTCGGTTTTGGACCTCGGATGCCTGTCCTTTTCTTTGTCTTTGCGTTTTTTATAAATTCCGGTCATCGGTTGTTCCAACGGCATTATGTAATTAAACCTTCGGCTAAAATAATGTAAAGCAAAATCAAACCGACGTTTAATAGTGCGTTTGTTGAATCTAGCACAAAACCGACAACTAGTAACGTCGTGGTCAGGGCCTAGGCAAGGAATACAGTAAGAGTGGAAGTCCTTATGAGGTATTTGCTTCCCACAAGAAATACAATTATTAACTTTTACTGACATTGGTCTAGAGCAAGAAAAAGTTTCCCCAACGAGGTACTTAGCTTTATTGAAGACTTCGGTTCTGAAACTCAATTTCGAAAATCTCATGAGTCGGCCGACCGGCACTTGCAAATTGCTTTTGCTTTGGGCACCGCGCGGCAAGAAAGACTGAAGAAAATGGCGTCTGTTGCATCTTTTATACCCCTGGCGCACTGACGTCAGGCAAGAGGCGACAGCAACAGACGCCGGACCAAGACTTTGGAACTCGGGCCAACTGCGGGTAATGACTGCAACAGTGAAATACGATGAACATCTCCTGTTGCAGGCAGGGAATGAGAGTAATCATAGTTTCCAGGCTGTTGAGTCCAAACACGTTTTAGGTACCACTGAAGTTTCCTCATATGCAGTCTTGCATATGGAATTAGTAGGATGTAAGATGCCAAGAAGCCCAAAGCCTGCAGAATTTTTCTTGCAGATAACTGGGCCTTTGTTGCCAACATTTTGAAATAGGTAGTCAGTTGCCTTTGTTTGTCTGGCGTGAGATAAGCCATCTGGCCAGTTGTATTTAAGCTTGCACCCAGGAATATTATCTCTTGGGAGGGAACTAGTTTTGATTTCTTTTCGTTGACTGTGTACCCTAGGCATGTTAGAAGTCTTTTCACAAGCACCAGATGCTGTAGAAGAATGTCCTTGTTCTCTGCTTGAATTAGACAGTCGTCCAAGTAAGGATATATTTGTATTCCTCTTTGTCTGCAAAACGCAATTACTGGTGCCAGGCACTTTGTAAAGACCCTGGGCGCAGTAGATAAGCCAAATGGCAGTGCAGAGAATTGGTAATGCATTGAGCCAGCCTTGAATCTGAGCTATCTTCTGCATATTTGTCTGATTGAGACATGCAGGTATGCCTCTTTTAAGTCTAAAGTCACAAGGTAAGTGTTCTTGCCCAGCATGGGCAGAAGCTGCTGCAAAGTCAACATCTTGAATTTTGGTATATCCAGGAATGTGTTCAGAATAGATAGGTCCAGTATTGGCCTCCAGGCCTTGTCCTTTCTTGGTACCAAGAACAGTCTTGAGTAAAATCCTTGTCTCTGTTCTTGCTCTGGTACTTGTTGAATGGCCCCCATGTTCATGAGGGATGACACTTGTTTTTGTGCCTCTACCCATTGATTTTTTGGCAGGTCTGGCCAGCCGTTTGCCTTTGGCAGGGTATGGAAATGGAACTTGTAGCCTTGTGACACGATATTTAGAACCCACTTGTCCTGGGTTATAATGTGCCGATTTTGAGAAAAAAGTACTAATTTTCCCCCCAAGGGTGTTGCCAGGAGATAAGTGCTTGGAGCAGGCAGGGGGAAGTCATTGCAACGGTTTCCTGTATCATTGTGATTTGTCTTCTCCAACTTTGGAGGTAGAAGCACCCCATTGCTTTGACCTGTATGAACCTTGCAGCTGGGATCTGCCTCTAGGGCGTCTGGATCTGCCCCTTTGAGGTCTGTCTGACACAGGAAAGGACCAATTCTTTTTTGGCCAGTGTCTACTAAACCTGGGTGGCTGTACTTGTAAAAAATCTTTGACAGTTTGCATAGATTTAGCTTTGTCCTCCATTTCCTTTAACCCCTCTTCTGCCTTAACACCAAACAAAGTATCATGCTGTAAAGGTGCATCTAATAATTTAACTTTGACATGATCAGGCAGATTTTGTTCCTTTAACCAAGCATGCCTCCTAATTACAGAATCTGTAACTGCGGCCCTGCAAGAGGCCTCCAAAGAATCAAAACTACATTGCAAAGTATGCCTCCCAACTTGTTCAGCTGCATGCAATAAATCCTGCATTTCTTTGTTTTCTGCACATTCAGAGTTTAACATCATTTTCTGTTTAAGTAATGCCATGACATGTTGCTGATATTTGAGCATATGAAACTGACAGTTTAAGGTCCTTATTACCAAGGTAGCAGATGTGTATACTTTTTTCCCCATCTATCCAGTGCCCTTGAATCTCTGTCAGAGGGGGTAGGGTTATTTGCAGCAGAAGCCTTAACTCCTTTGGGAGCCTGTGAAATAGTTTCTGGGTCTGCAGCAGGGTTTTTAAAAATGAATTTATGAGAGTCAGGAACCCTGTAATATCTGTCAGGCTTAACAGGAGCTGGAGGTAAGGAGTCAGGGGTAAGACTAGACTCCAAAAACACATCATCTACAACGTCTAACACAGGTGGAATAGCTAGTGGCCTGTGTTGAGGTAGTAAAAGGAAATCCCTGAGCCTCTTTTTAAGATTTAGAAAAATCTTGGCTCTCCCAGTGGAAATGCTCCCTCATGGTATGCAAGGTTTCCCCAAAAGAATAGTCCTCTGGAGGAGAAGCTGAAGGTATAGATTCTTCAGCATCAGAATCCTCATAGGGGGGAAGACAATATTCCTGATCAGAAGAGGAATCAGAAGAAATGGAAACCTGATCTGAAGATTCATAGTCAGTGTCTTGCCTAGGCCTCTTATCAGGAGGGGGATGGGAACCCCTGATCAAGGTAATCAAGTCTTCGCCCATTTTAAGCATCTGTTTTTTGGATATAGAGGCCTGACCACGTGGCTCTTGAGTTTATTTCTTTGCTTTAGAAGGTGCTTTAGTCTTTGCCTTTGAAGCTGAAGTCAGTTTAATGTAAAGATGTTTAGGTCTGAATACACCCTCAGAAGCCTGTGCCTGCTCAGCGGCTCCGGAACCATCTGAAGGAATAGTGTCCGAGGCTCCAATACCTTGAGTTTGCAGTGGCATGGCCGACTCCACGTGGGAGTCGGTAGCGGCCTGCAACTCTAAAGTAGCAGGCATCAGGGGCTGCAAAAATGCCTCACTGAGAACCGGCGACTGGCTTAGGAGAAGCTTCGTCGTCGGTTTTGGGCCTCGGCTGTCTCTTTCTCTCTCCTTTCCTTTGCATTTTTTTGTGAACTCCGGTAGTCGGATGGCTATCTGACGACATTTTTGGATAATTAAACCGGCGTCCAAAATAGTTTAAAGCAAAATCATACCGACGCTTAATAGTACATTGGTTAAATCTAGCACAAAGCTGACAACCAGAAACGTTGTGATCAGGGCCTAGGAAAGGAATACAGTAAGAATGAAAATCCTTATGAGGTATTTGCTTTCCACAAGAAATACTATTATTTACTTTTTCTGACATCGGTCTGGAGTAAGAAAAAAGTTTCCCCAATGGGGCACTTAGCTTTATTGAAGACTTCGGATCTCAAACTCAAACACAAAAATCTCAGGAGTCGGCCGACCAGCACTTGTGAACTGCTTTTGCTTTGGGCACCGGGCGGCAAGAAAGACTAAAGAAAATGGTGTCGGCCGCATCTTTTATACCCTTGACGACCTGACGTCAGGAAAGGGGTGACAGCAGCCGACGCAGGACCCAGGACTTTGGAATTCAGGCTGACTGAGGGCAACCTGCTAGCAGGATTACCCAAATGTAATGACTGCAACAGTGAAACACGAAGAACATCACAACCACTTGCTATGTATGTGGATAGCAAGTTAAAACCATTCTACACCATTCAGCCCCACATTCTAATAAACTTGTGGGACTTCCTGACCAAGTTCAGGGATACAGAATTTAATGCAGACTATTTTTTCCTCACAATTGACATTAAAGATTTGTTTAGTATCATTTCCAACGACAGAGGGTTGGCTTGGTTTGAGGAAGTTATAGTGGCTTTTGACTTCCTTTCCCCCTTGGACTTCAGACTCATGTTGGAAAACATGGAGTCAGTACTCAAGAACAATTTTATATTTTTCCACAGGGAGTATTACAAGTAGATAGGTTGGGTGGCTATGAGGGCATCCTGTGACCCCATATTTGCCAATATAGTTATTTTATACTGGGAGCAACATTGTGTGTTTACTTCACTGTTCTACCAGTACATCAGAAGCTATTTTCGGTACCTGGGTGACATATTTATTGTATGGGAGGGCCCCTGGGATACTACAGAAAAAATTTTACATTATATCAACAAAACCACTAATGTTCTGGAATTTACATCCAATGTGAGAGAAAATGAATCCCATTTTTTGGACGTGGACATTAGGAAGGATTTGAGTATGAATAGATATGTTTCTCGGTTATATAGCAAAAAACATTTTACTAATTCATACCTACATTTTAAAAGTGAACATCCCTACTTCCAAAAGAGGAATATTGTCAAAGGGCAGATGGTTAGGGATGCCTGTATGACCACCCTTAAGGAAGACTTAATATCCGAGTTGGAATATATTGGAGAACTCTTTGTCAGAAGAGGGTACCCCGAATCTATGGTGAGTTCCATTAGAGATGTAATATTGAAAGGATGGGGTGTCAGATTTAAACTTAATGCATCTATTGTTCAAGAACAATGGATGGTGCTTTGCCAACAATGGATGTGGAGCACAACAAGCAGGTGGGTGGTGGCAAGCCTCACCAAAGTAGGGATATCTACTTTGTGACAGATTTTCATGGAGGCACCCATGTTATGAAAAATATTATCATGTCTTACTGGGATATCTTTGCCAGGGATGCAAATTTCAGTTTGAGAAGGGGTTACAACATTTTTTTTGAAAGGGTTAATAGCAATACTATTGGGACAGGGAGGAGAGGCACACAAAGTGTGGTATGTACCCCCAATGTTCTCCTATTGCTGACGTGGACGAACTTGATTTTCACCAATCTGGTGGGATTTTGAAAGCCAAAAGCTATTTTAACTGCCAAACAAGGGGGTGTTGTTTATTTGGCATTTTGCTCAGTCTGTTTTGCATATTATGTTGGCAAAACAGAAAGAAAGCTGAAACAGAGGATCTATGAACATTTTAACAAAATCAGTCGTGCATTGAGCCAGCTTTGAAACTGAGGTATCTTCTGCATGTTTGTCTGACTGGGACATGCAGGTATGCCTCTTTTAGATCTAAAGTCACAAGCCAAGCCTTCTTGCCCAACATGGGCAGAAGATGCTGTAGAGTCAACATTTTGAATTTTGGAATATCCAGATAAGTGTTTAGAATAGATAGGTCCAGTATTATTCTCCAGGCTTTGTCTTTTCTGGGTACCAAGAACAGTCTTGAATAGAATCCTTGTCCCTGCTCTTGCTCTGGTACTTGTTGAATGGCCCTCATGTCCATGAGGGATGAAACTTGTTTTTGTGCCTCTGCCAATTGATTGCGTGGCAGGTCTGGCATACCGTTTTGCCTTGGCAGGGTGTGAAAGTGGAACCTGTAGCCTTGTGAAATTATATTTAGAACCCATTTGTCCTGGGTGATCATGTGCCAATTTTGTGGAAAAAGTGCTATTTTTCCCCCAAAGGGGTTGCCAAAAGATAAGTGCTTGGTGCTAGAAGTGGAAAGTCATTGAGACTGTTTCCTGTATGGCTGTGATTTTTCCCCTCCGCTCTTGGAGGTAGAAGCACCACATTGTTTAGGCCAGTATGAGCTTTGGGGCTGTGATCTGCTTCTGGGGCATCTGTATCTGCCCCTTTGTGGTCTGCCTGTCACTGGAAAGGACCAATTTTTTGTAGGCCAGTTCCTGCTAAATCTGGGAGGCTGTACCTGCAAGAAATCCTTGACTGTTTGCATAGATTTAGCTTTGTCTTCCATTTTCTTCAACACCTCTTCTGCTTTAGAACCAAAGTATCATGCTGTAAAGGAGCATCTAATGGTTTTGCTTTAACATGATCTGGCAGATTTTGTTCTTTTAACCAAGCATGCCTCCTAATGACAGAACCTGTAACAGCAGCCCTGCAGGAGGCCTCAAGAGAATCAAAACCACATTGCAAAGTATGCTTTCCAACTTGTTCAGCTGCATGCAATAAATCCTGCATTTTTTTAATGTCTGCACATTCTGCATTTGCTGACATTTTCTGTTTAAGCAAAGACATAAGACATTGCTGATACTTAAGCATATGAAATTGGCAATTTAAGGCTCTTACAGCCAAGGTAGCAGAGGTATAAATCTTTTTGCCCCATCTGTCTAAGGCCCTAGAATCCCTGTCAGAGGGGATGGGGTTTTTTGCAATAGAAGCCTTGACCCCTTTGGTACCCTGAGAGATAGTTTCTGGGTCAGCTGCAGGGTTCTTATAGAGAAATTTATGTGAATCATGAACCCTATATAGTATCTGTCTGGCTTAACAGGGGCTGGTGGTAAAGAGTCTGGAGAAAGACTGGACTCTGAAAAAACATCATCTACAATGTCTAAAACAGGCGGGATAGCAAGGGGCCTGTGCTGGGGCAATAAAAGGAAGTCTCTGAGCCTTTTCTTGGATTCTGAGTAGTCTTGGCTCTCCCAGTGGAAATGCTCCCTCATAGTATGCAGTGTTGCCCCAAAAGAATAATCCTCAGGAGGAGAGGCTGAAGGGATAGATTCTTCAGCATCCGAATCCTCATAGGGGGGAAGAGAATATTCCTGATCAGAAGAGGAATCAGAAGAAATGGAAACCTGATCTGAAGATTCATAGTCAGTGTCTTGCCTAGGCCTCTTATCAGGAGGGGGATGGGAACCCCTGATCAAAGTAATAAGGTCTTCGGCCATTTTAAGCATCTGTTTTTTAGACATGGAGACCTGTCCAGGTGAATGCTGTACTTGTTTCTTTGTCTTTAGAGCTGCTTTAGTCTTTGCCTTTGTAGCTGAAGTAGGTTTCACATATAACTGTATAGGCCTGAAAACACCCTCAGAAGCAGATGCCTGCTCAGCGGCTCTGGACCCATCTGAGGGAATGGTTTCCGAGTGTCCAATACCTTGCGTTTCCAGAGGCCCAGTAGGCTCTACGTGGGAGTCGGAAGCGGCCTGTGGCTCTGAGGTAGCGGGCATCAGGGGCTCCGAAAACACCTCAATGAGAACCGGCGACAGGCCTAAAAGAAACCTCTTCGTCGGTTTTGGATCTCGGATGCCTGTCCTTTTCTTTTTCTTTTCGTTTTTTATAAACTCCGGTAGTCAGCTGATCCAATGGCATTATATAATTAAATCTTCTGCCAAAGTAATGGAATGCAAAATCGTACCAACGCTTAATAGTGCGTTGGTTAAATCTAGCACAAAACCAACAACTCTCAACGTTATGGTCAGGGCCTAGGCAAGGAATACAGTTAGAATGAAAATCCTTATGAGGTATTTGCTTCCCACAAGAAATACCAGTTATTAACTTTTTCTGACATCGGTCTGGAGCAAGAAAAAAGTTTCCCCAACGGGGTACTTAGCTGTAATGAAGACTTCGGATCTGAAATTCGAATCTGAAAAACTTCAGGTGCCGGCCGACCGGCACTTGTGAACTGCTTTTGCTTTGGGCACCGCGAGGCAAGAAAGTCTGAAGAAAATGGTGTTGGCTGCATCTTTTATACCCCTGGCGCACTGACGTCAGGGAAGAGGTGACAGCAACTGACGCCGGACCTAGACTTTGGAACTCAGGCTGACTGCGGGTAGCCTGCCATCAGGATAACCCAAATGTAATGACTGCAACAGTGAAACACGATGAACATCCAAAGCTTCTTACTTTCCCCTTTGGGTCTTAAAAGAGGACTGCTGCGGAGTAGAAAACCTGATTCCTACTGTAGAAAAAGTCTTGCCTTCCTGCTGACTGCAAGTTAAAGTTTCCTTAACAGATGGTCCAAACAAAGTGGAACAGTCAAAGGGGAGTTAGTGAAGGACTTCTTAATGGGTTTTGCAAACCCACAAAGGTGAAGCCAGGCATGCTGTCAGATAGCAATACTGGTGACTGCTGCTCGACAAGTGGCCTCTGTAGTATTGGAGATCAGCCTCACTGAAGCCATTGGCTACAGTAGTAAGAGTGGACAGCCTCTGAGAGACTAACTTGAGTCTCTCTGGAGGCAACAACTCTAACAGGGAAGTGGTAAGCTCCGAAAACAAATCACTGTGAAGTCAGGTAAAGTGGGCCAAATAACTAGTTGGTCTCAGGCCAAAAGTAGCTGAGGCAAAAACACGCTTTCCAAAATGGGCAATCGCCTGGGACTCCCTCTTCGTGGGATGGATCAAGGAGCTTTGCTCAGCTAGCTCCTTAATAGCAGCGGCCACCATGATGGCATCGATGGTAACCTCTTTACTCCAAAAAGACCTATCCTTTGGAGGACTGAGGAACTTACCTGCTTTTTTGGGTACAGTTTCCAGTGTCCAGCTCCTTTTAAGCCCTGCTGGCTATAAGGTCCACAAGCTCGTCAGCAGGGGGGGGATCTCAGGTAGAAGATGGGCCTGTCCTGAAGGCCATCAGGAACATGGACACCTCTGAAGACAGGGACGGGGAAGCCCATCCACTTCTCTGTTTGAAAACTTCCAGGATGTCCCCAAAGGAAACTTTCTCAGGCGGAAGTCTGGGGGACCTATATCCCTCCTCAAAATCCATGCCCTCGGTGGGGGACTCTCTGGGGGAGTCCAACTGCCTCCTCTTACAAGTTCTTTTCCAAGGGGGTTCCTCCACAGTGGACTCAGGGGAGGAATCAGAAGAGATGGGTACCCCCAGTGGAGCAGTGCCCATCTGAAAGTGTTCACAGGAGGGCTGACCCTGGATGGATGATGAGGCCTCAACACCCAATCCTGAGTAAGGCTGGGAGGACTTCAAGAAGAAGAGATAAGTGCCATACTGGAGAAGGTCCTCTCTACCCCATCCCCAGCAGGCACAGCCACCTGGGAAAGGAGAAGGGACTCCAATGCAACAAGCACCAAAGCCCCCCATCAATATTGGCCCAAAGCTGTCCAGTGCCGAAGTGCCTAAGGGAAGGGTGCAGTCCAAAAAATCTCGACCCAAACCCACCCACAGGAAACTCACACAGTCTCCTCAGGGACAAGGCCCACCCTGGTCCAAGGGCTGCGTAACGGAGCCAACCAGGAACCCTGATGGTGTCAAGAAGGGGGGGATACCGACACAGTCAGCCTATCACTAGAAATCTCCTAGCCTTGACATTCCAAAACCTGTTGGACTGGAAGAGGAGAGTGGAGACCTGTAGATGGGGAGGGTTCCAAAGCCACATGGGTAGGGGACGGCAGCAAGCCCAACTGGATTTGGGCCTTTAGGGTATTCCTCATCATCCTATTTATGTCTGAGGGATGGAGACTTCTGGAGGATCTGGGCAAAGCTAAAGAATGGCCAGATCTTGCTGCTGATCTGACTTTGGATCCCACAGTCCTATGGCCCCGAGAAGTAGATTTGCTCAAACAACTGGGACTGACCTCCTGGAGGACTGAGAAGGGGCACCCTCATGGCAATGAGATCTGACAGAACGGTCAGATCCAACAACCTGGTAGGATCCGAAGGTTTGGCAAGCATGCCAGATAGATCCAACAAACTGGTCAGATCCGGGGATGGCTTGCTCCTACTTGGATCCAAAGGCCTCCACTCTGTCGAGGTCTTTGATCTGAGAGTCTGATCTGAAGCTCTCATAATGGCAAACCTGAGTCATAGATCTGAGGATCTGTGATCAGACAGCCTCAGATTTTGTGGAACAGAAGAAAAGAAGAGGACCCCCCTGAGGGAGGAGGAGGTCTCTTCTTGGGCTGCTGTGAGGGCTTGGAACAGGAGTCCAAAGGCAGAGTACCACCCTGATCCAAGTCATTCAGTAAAATCTTGCTGCGGTGCCCTATGAGGGCCCTGGGGTTGAATGAGGTGCAAATGTCACATTCAACCTACAGGTGCACTGCCTCTAAACAATACAGACATTCCCCATGTGAGTCAGAAAGTACAGTTGTGTACACTTACCATAAATGTAGATGTTCGAGTGTATTCACTGTTGCAGTCATTACATTTGGGTAATTGGCTGGCAGGTTGCCCTCAGTCGGCCGGATTAACAAAGTCTTGGGTCCTAAGTCAGTTGCTGTCCCTTCTTCCAGGACGTCAGGTCATCAGGGGTATAAAACATGCAGCCGACGCCATTACATCATTTTTTCTTGCCCCAGACATTAGGTGCCCCCCAAATGGGGAGCAAAAAAATATATATATATATTATAAGTATATAATGTAAAACACAAAAAATGTACCTCAAAACAAAAGCAAATACACCCAAAAAGGCTTTTAAGCATAGTAAAAGAAAGGAGAGGTATAGTAAGAGAAAAACAGGGGGCTTTGTGGGTGGGTAACCAGGACTGCAACAGTGAATACACTCAAACATCTACATTTATGGTAAGTGTACACAACTGTACTATGTTCTTCATGTTTCACTGTTGCAGTCATTACATTTGGGTAAAATCCCAAAGCTATGGTTGGAAGGATGGATTTATACAGTATTAGGAGCAGCTATAAGGCCCTGCAGGACAGCAATGGCAAAGCCAGCCCTGGATGTAGAGAAGAGAGGTAAATGGTAATGTTTGGTGAACGTATGAACTGAGCTCCAGATAGCAGCTTCTAGAATGTCTCTGGTAGGAACCCCTCTGAGAAAGGCAGCAGAAGTAGATGCAGCCCTGGTGGAATGAGACCTGATCCCCTTAGGGATAGGTTTACCATGGTGCATATAGCAGAAATGAATACAATGGCTTATCCATTTGGAAATAGTCTGCTTTGAAATAGCCTTTCCCTCTGCCTCTGCATCAAATGCCACCAATAGTTGTTCAGATTCTCTTAGAGATTTCATCCTGTTTAAGTAGAATCTAAGTTGTCTGTGTACATCCAATGAATGCAGAATCCGCTCACCCTTGTTATGTGGATTGGGGAAGAAAGTTGGCAGATGAATGCTCTGATTAAGAGCCACACTGGATACCACCTTAGGCATGAAAGATGGATTGGTCCTGAGCCACCCTGTCCGGATGAAAAATAATGAAAGGCTCCACTGCCATAAGAGCCTGTAATTCTGAAATCCTTCTAGCTGATGTGACTGCTAAAAGGAAAGCTGTTTTCCAGGAGAGAAATTTTAGGTCTGCAGTAGCAGCTGGCTCAAAAGGAGGGAGAGTGAGTTTTTCCAAAACAAAATTGAGATCCCATGCAAGAGTTGGTGCTCTCCTGGGAGATCTTAAATTGTTGGCCCCCCTGAGATGCTGCAGAGGATGAGAGAAGAGGGGAGGTTCTGTGTTGTAATGAGCTGAAATGGCAGAGGCATGGATTTTTATGGAAGAAAAGGATAAGCCCTTGTGAAGCATCTCAGTTAAATATTGCAGAATCTGAGGAATATTGGGCATTCCTATGCTTATTCCTTGTGACTGGTTCCAGGCACAGAATCTTTTCCATTTGTCAGCATAAGATTTTCTAGTACTAGGTCTTCAAGTCTCCAAAATGACATCCATCACTGGTTTGCTGAGGGATGCCAAGGGTAAAATTAGTTGATTAGCCGCGCTGCAAGATTCAAAGTTTGGCGCTGAGTGTGCAGAATTTGGTAGTCCTGCTGAGACAGTAGGTAAGGTGTCTGAGGCAGGTGCCACGGAGGAAGGTGTGACACATTGCACAGGAGTGGGTACCAGTGTTGGCGTGGCCAGTCTGGAGCAATCAGAATCATTTTTGGTTTATCCTGTTTGACTTTTAGTAGAACTTTGGAGAGCAGAGGGAGAGGGGGAAAAGCATAGACTGATACGTTTTTCCAGCTGAATGATACAGCATCCACTTTCCATGCCTTTTTGTGATGAATTCTTGTGCAAAATTTGTCCAACTGATAGATCTTTTTGCCTCACCCCAGAACCATGTCTGGGTTCCCCCATTTGCGTGTCAACATGTTGAAAACTTGTGGTTCCAGTTTCCATTCGTGTGGATCCATAAGATTTCTGCTTAGTTCATCTGCCAGAGAATTTAGCTTTCCTGGCAGGAATTGAGCTTGTAGTTGTATCTGATAGGTCAAGGCCATGTTCCACAATGCCATGGCTAGTCTGCAAAGGGGGTAGGAATGTGTACCCCCCTGCTTGTTTATGTACCACATAACTGTAGTGTTGTCTGTCTTTATCAGTAGTTGTCCTGGATGAAGGTAGTCCTTGAAGGCTGTCAGAGCATTCTGTACAGCTAGCATCTCTTTCTGACTGATATGTAGGTGCATTTGATTTGGGCTCCATTTGCCCTGAATGCACTTCCCTGCCAGATGAGCCCCCCAAGCATAGTCTGATGCATCTGTTGTTAGGTTTGGGTGGCAGGGGGTGGAGTGAATGGCAGTCCCTTGTTTTGGTGGCAGGCCTCTGCCCACCATAGGAACTCTAGTTGCAGGCAAGGAATAATAGGAATCATTGATTCCAGGCTGTAACAATGTTGACTCCATAAACTTTTTAAGTACCACTGAAGTTTTCTCATATGCAGTCTTGCATATGAATTAGAAGAATGCAGGAGGACATGTACCCATTGCCTGCAGAATTTGTCTTGCAGATAGCAGGGTTTTTGTGGCCACCTGTTTGAAGTAAGTCATCAACTGAATTTGCTTTTCTGGTGTAAGGTAAGCCATCTGGGCAGTTGTATTCAAGCTTGCACCCAGGAATGTAATTTTTTGAGAGGGTACCAGTTGTGATTTATTTTCGTTTATGATGTACCCTAGACAATTTATAACCCTTTTTACAAATGCCAGATGCTTTAGAAGAATATCCTTGTTTTCTGCCTGAATTAGACAATCGTCCAGGTATGGATATATCTGAATATTTCTTTGCCTGCAAAATGCAATTACTGGTGCCAGGCACTTTGTGAAGACCTTGGGCGCAATATATAAGCCAAAGGACAGTGCACAAAACTGGTAATGCAAGTAGCCTGCTTTGAAGCAGAGATATCTTCTGCAAGATTCCCTGATTGGGATATGCAGGTAAGCCTCTTTTAAGTCTAGAGTTACCAACCAGGCATCTTTGCCTAGCATAGGTAGTAACTGTTGAAGAGTCAGCATTTTGAATTTTGGTATGTCCAGAAATGTGTTTAGAGTGGATAAGTCCAGAACTGGACGCCATGATTTGTCTTTTCTGGGTACCAGGAAAAGTCTGGAATAGAATCCTTGTCCCTTTTCCTCTTCTGGTACTGGTTGAATAGCCCCCATGTTCATGAGGAACTGTTTCTGGGCCTCTGCCGACTGATTTGGAGGCAGATCTGGCCATCCGTTTGGGATTGGCAACATGTGGAAGTGAAATCTGTATCCCTGGGATACTATATTTAAAACCCATTTGTTCTGGGTAATAAGTTGCCAGTTTCATGCATGAAGTGCTAGTTTTCCTCCCAAAGGGGTGGCTAAGAGCTAAGTGCTTGGTGATCATAGAGGGAAGTCATTGAGACTGTTTACCATAGGGAGGTGCCTTGTTGCTTCCAGATTTGGAGGTGGAGGCACACCATTGTTTTGTTCTAAACGTTCCTTATGACTGAAACCTGGAGCCTTTGGAATGTCTTGATTTGACTTGAGCGGCTCTCGAGTGGACTGGAAAGGACCAGTTCTTAGTAGGCCAGTGCCTACTAAGTCTTGGAGGTTGCACTTGTAAGAAATCTTTCGCAGTTTGCATAGATTTAGCTTTATCTTCCATCTTTAACACTTCTTCAGCCTTATTACCAAAGAGACGATCCTGTTGTAAAGGAGCATCCAACAATTTTGCTTTAACATGGTCAGGCAGAGTTTGCTTTTTGAGCCAAGCATGCCTTCTTAGCACAGATCCAGTTACAGCGGCCCTGCAAGAGGCCTCCAAGGAATCAAAAAGTACAGTTGTGTACACTTACCATAAATGTAGATGTTCGAGTGTATTCACTGTTGCAATCATTACATTTGGGTAATCCTGCTGGTAGTCTTGGGTCCTGCGTCAACTGCTGTCACACCGTCCCTGACGTCAGATCATCAGGGGTATAAAAGAAGTGGCCAAAGCCATTTTCTTCAGTTTTTCTTGCCCCAGATGTCAAGTGTCGCCAAAAAAGGGTAGCCAAACTTTATATATATATATATATATATATATATATATATATATATTCAGAAATACATCAATAAAAAATGTACCTTCATCTATAAGCAAATACACCACACAGGTAGTATAAATCAGAGAAGGAAGGATAAGATCCAAAAGAAAAAGGGGAAGGCGGGTGGGTAACCTGGACTGCAACAGTGAATACACTCTAACATCTACATTTATGGTAAGTGTACACAACTGTACTATGTTCTTCGTGTTTCACTGTTGCAGTCATTACATTTGGGTAGAGTCCCAAAGCTATGGTTGGGAGGCTGGAACGAGACAGCAGTAAGAGCGGCTATGAGGCCCTGCAGAACTGCAGTGGCAAAGTCTTCCCTGGATTTAGAGCAGAGTGGCAGATGATAATGCCTGTAAAGGTGTGCACTGAACTCCAAGTAGCCGCCTCTAAAATGTTTCTGGTTGGAACTCCTCTGAGAAAGGCTGCTGAGGTGGCTGCAGCTATGGTGGAATGAAGCCTAATGCCCTTAGGCACTGGCTTGCCATGGTGTAAGTAGAATGCAGTGGCCTAACCTCTTAGAAATAGTCTGCTTTGAGATGGGCTTTCCTTGTGATCCAGCAGCATATGCCACTAGTAATTGCTCTGTCTTCCTGTCCAGGTTGAATCTAAGCTGTCTGTGTATGTCCAAGGAATGCAGAATTCTCTCCCCCTTGTTCTGTGGATTTGGGTAAAATGTTGGCAGATGGATGGCTTGGTTAAGAGCCACACTGGACACTACTTTAGGCATAAATGTTGGGTTTGTCCTCATGGAGACCCTGTCTGGATGAAAAATGATGAAAGGTTCCACAGCCATGAGCGCCTGTAGCTCTGAAACTCGTCTTGCATAAGTAATTGCTAAGAGTAGAGCTATCTTCCAAGATACAAACTTCATATCAGCTGTAGCAGCTGGCTTAAAAGGAGGCAGGGTGAGCTTTTCCAAGACATAGTTGAGGTCCCAAGCAGGTATTGGTAGTCTTCTTGGGGGCCTTAAATTTTTGGATCCTCTGAGGTACTGCCTTAATAAAAGGTGAGAAAAAAGTGGTGGCTCTGTATTCTAATAAGCCAAAATGGCAGAGGCGTGAATTTTAATTGATTAAAAAGATGGACCTTTGTCCAGCATCTCAGTTAAGTATTGCAAAATCTGAGGAATATTTGGTACCGCTGTATCAGTTCCTTGTGCCTGGTTCCAGGCACAGAATCTCTTCCATTTTCCAGCATAAGACTTTCGAGTACTAGGCCTTCTGGCTTCCAGAATGACATCCATCACAGCTTTACCGAGAGGTGCTTTTTGTATGACTACATTATCTGCCATGCTGCCAAGCTTAATGTCCTGAGTTGACTGTGCATGATCTGATTGTTTTGCTGGGACAGTAATCAACGTATTTGAGGTAAGGTCCAAGCTGGGTATAGAGATAAGTTCCTTAGTACTGGATACCAGTACTGGCATGGCCAGTCTGGGGCAATCAGTATCATCTTTGGCTTCTCCTGTCTGACCTTTAGGTGCACCTTGGGGAGGAGAGGCAGAGGAGGAAAGGAATATACCGATAGGTTTTTCCAGCTGAAAGATAGAGCATCCACTTTCCATGCTCATCTGTGATAAGTCCTTGTGCAGAATATTTTTAGTTGGTAATTGAGAGGGGAAGCAAACAGATCTATGTCCGGGGATCCCCATTTCCTTGTTATCATGCTGAAGACTTGTGGATCCAGCTTCCATTCGTGGGGATCCATGAGGTTTCTGCTTAGTTCGTCTGCCAGAGTATTTTCCTTTCCTGGCAGGAATTATGCCTGCAGATGTACTTGGTAAGTCAAAGCAGTGTCCCACAAGGTCATGGCTAGTCTGCAAAGGGGGTAAGAATGTGTGCCCCCCTGTTTGTTTATATACCACATGACCGTGGTGTTGTCTGTCGTTATCAGTAGTTGTCCCAGATGAAGTAGGTCCTTGAAGGCTGTCAGGGCATTTTGAACAGCTAACATCTCTTTTTGATTGATATGTAGATGCATTTGGTTTGAGGACCATGTGCCCTATATGCCTCTTCCTGCCATGTGGGCTCCCCAGGCATAATCTGATGCATCCGTTGTTAGTGTCTGCCTGGCTGGAGGTAATGTGAATGGCTGTCCCTTGTTCTGGTCACAAGCCTTTGCCCACCACCGAAACTCCTGTTGCAGGCAGGGAATGAGAGTAATGACTGTTTCCAGGTTGTGGCAATGTTGAGTCCAAACACTTTTTAGGTGCCATTGAAGTTTCCTCATATGCAGTCTTGCATATGGAATTAATAGGATGCAGGATGCCATGAAGCCCAAAGCCTGCAGAATTTTTCTTGCAGATAAATGGGCCTTTGTTGACAATATTTCGAAATATGTAGTCAGTTGCCTTTGTTTGTCTGGAGTGAGATAACACATTCATACCCCCTTTGCAGACTAGCCATGACCTTGTGGGACACTGCTTTGACTTACCAAGTACATCTGCAGGCACAATTCCTGCCAGGAAAGGAAAATACTCTGGCAGACGAACTAAGCAGAAACCTCATGGATCCCCACAAATGGAAGCTGGATCTGGGCAGTTTTATTCAAGCTTGCACCCAGGAATGTTATCTCTTGTGAGGGTACTAGTTTTGATTTCTTTTTGTTGACTGTGTACCCTAGGCATGTTAGAAGTCTTTTCACAAATGCCAGATGTTGAAGAAGAATGTCCTTGTTCTCTGCTTGAATGAGACAGTCGTCCAAGTAAGGATATATTTGTATTCCTCTTTGTCTGCAAAATGTAATTACTGGTGCCAGGCACTTTGTAAAGACCCTGGGCGCAGTAGATAAGCCAAAGGGCAGTGCAGAGAATTGGTAATGCATTGAACCAGCCTTGAATCTTGGGTATCGTCTGCATGATTGTCTGACTGGAACATGCAGGTATGCCTCTTTTAGGTCTAAAGTCACAAGCCAAGCATTCTTGCCCAGCATGGGCAGAAGCTGCTGCAAAGTCAACATTTTGAATTTTGCAATATCCAGGAAAGTGTTCAGAATAGATAGGTCCAGTATAGGTCTCCAGGCCTTGTCATTTCTGGGTACCAAGAACAGTCTTGAGTAAAATCCTTGCCCCTGCTCTTGGTCTGGTACTTGTTGAATGGCCTCCATGTCCATGAGGGATGAGACTTGTTTTTGTGGCTCTGCCCATTTGATTTTTTGGCAGATCTGGCCAGCCGTTTGCCTTTGGCACAGTATGGAAATGGAACTTGTATCCTTGTGACACTATGTTTAGAACCCATTTGTCCGGGGTTATGATGTGCCAATTTTGGAGCAAAAAGTGCTACTTTTCCCCCTAAGGGTGCTGCCAGAAGATAAGTGCTTGGTACAGGCAGGGGTAAGTCAATGGGACTGTTTTCTGTATGTTTGTGATCTATCTTCTCCAGCTTTGGAGGTAGAAGCACGCCATTGCTTGGGCTTATAAGAACATTGCGCCTGGGATCTGCCCCTAGGGTGGCTGGGTCTGCCCCTTTGAGGTCTGTCTGACACAGGAAAGGACCAATTTTTTGTAGGCCAGTGTCTATTAAACCTAGGCGGCTGTACTTGTAAAAATTCTTCGACAGTTTGCACAGATTTAGCTTTGTCCTCCATTTTCTTTAACACCTCTTTTGCCTTAATACCAAACAAAGTATCATGCTGTTAAAGAGCATCTAGTAATTTAACTTTAACATGATCAGGCAGATTTTGTTCCTTTAACCAAGCATGCCTCCTAATTACAGAACCCGTAACTGCGGCCCTGCAGGAGGCCTCCAAAGAATCAAAACCACATTGCAAAGTATGTTTTCCAACTTGTTCTGCTGCATACAATAAATCCTGCATTTCCTTGTTTTCTGCACATTCAAAATTTAACAACATTTTCTGTTTAAGCAATCCCATGACGTGTTGCTGACACTTAAGCATATGAAATTGACAATTTAAGGCCCTTATAGCCAAAGTTGCAAATATGTAAACCTTTTTTCCCCCATCTATCCAGTGCCCTTGAATCTCTGTCAGAGGGGGTTGGGTTTTTATCAGTGGAAGCCTTAACTCCCTTTGGACCCTGTGTAATAGTTTCTGGGTCAGCAGCAGGGTTTTTAAAAAGAAATTTGTGTGAGTCAGGAACCCTGTAATATCTGCCAGGCTTAACAGGAGCTGGGGGTAAGGAGTCAGGGGTCAGACTAGACTCCGAAAACACATCATCTACAATGTCTAACACAGGTGGAATAGCTAGGGGCCTGTGCTGAGGTATTAAAAGAAAATCCCTGTGCCTCTTTTTAGATTCTGAAAAATCTTGGCTCTCCCAGTGGAAATGCTCCCTCATGGTATGCAAGGTTTCCCCAAAGGAATAGTCCTCAGGAGGATATGCTGAAGGAATAGATTTTTCATCATCAAAATCCTCATGGGGGAAGAGAATATTCCTGATCAGAAGAGGAATCAGAAGAAATAGAAACCTGATCTGAAGATTCATAGTCAGTGTCTTGCCTAGGCCTCTTATCAGGAGGGGGATGGGAACCCCTGATCAAGGTAATCAAGTCTTCAGCCATTTTGAGCATCTGTTTTTTGGGCATACAGGCCTGTCCACATGGCTCTTGAGTTTGTTTCCTTGCTTTAGAAGGTGCTTTAGTCTTTGCCTTTGATGCTGAAGTCGTTTTAATGTAAAGATATTTAGGTCTGAATACACCCTCAGAAGCTGGTACCGGCTCAGTGGCTCCAGACCCATCTGAGGGATTAGCGTCCGAGGCTCCAATACCTTGAGTATCCAGCGGCATGGCCGACTCCACGTGAGATTCGGTAGCGGCCTGTGACTCTAAGGTAGCGGGCGTCAGGGGCTGCGAAAGCACCTCAGTGAGAACCGGCGACTGGCTTAGGAGAAGCTTCGTCGTCGGTTTTGGGCCTCGGCTGTTTTTCTTTTTCTTTGCGTTTTTTTGTAAACTCCGGTAGTCAGATGGGTATCCAACGACATTTCTGGATAATTAAACCGGAGTCCAAAATAGTTTAAAGCAAAATCATACCGACGCTTAATAGAGCGTTGGTTAAATCTAGCACAAAACCAACAACCAGTAACGTTGTGATCAGGGCCTTGGCAAGGAATACAGTAAGAATGAAAATCCTTATGAGGTACTTGCTTTCCAGAAGAAATACAATTATTAACTTTTTCTGACATCAGTCTGGAGCAAGCAAAAAAGTTTCCCCAACGAGGTACTTAGCTTTATTGAAGACTTCGGATCTGAAACTCAAACACGGAAGTCTCAGGAGTCGGCCGATCAGCACTTGCGAACTGCTTCTGCTTCAGGCACCACGTGGCAAGAAAGACTGAAGAAAATGGTGTCGGCTACTTCTTTTATACCCCTGCCGACCTGACGTCAGGGAAGGGGTGACAGCAGCCGACGCAGGACCCGAGACTTTGGAATTCAGGCCGGCTGAGGGCAACCTGCCAGCAGGATTACCCAAATGTAATGACTGCTACAGTGAAACATGAAGAACATCCACATTGCAAAGTATGTTTTCCAACTTGTTCAGCTGAATGCAATAAATCCTGCAATTCTTTATTTTCCACACAGTCAGAGAATAACATCATTTTCTGTTTAAGCAGTCCCGTGATATGCTGTTGATATTTACGCATATGAAATTGACAGTTTAAAGCCCTGATTGCCAACGTTGCAGACGTGTAAACCTTCTTACCCCATCTATCCAGCGCCCTGGAATCTCTATCGGAAGTAGTAGGATCTTTGGCAGAAGAGGCCTTAATGCCCTCGAGAACCTGAGAAATGGTTTCAGGATCAGCAATAGGGTTTTTGAAAAGGAATTTATGGGTGTCAGGAACCCTGTAGTATCTGTCTGGCTTACAAGGAGCAGAGAATCAGGAGTCATACTAGATTCTGAAAAAACATCATCAACAATGTCTAGAACAGGAGGTATAGCCAAAGGCCTATGCTGAGGAAGTAGAAGAAAATCCCCAAGTCTCTTTTTAGATTCAGAGAAATCCTGACTTTCCCAGTGGAAATGTTCCCTTAAGGCATGTAAAGTTTCCCCAAAAGAAAAATCCTCAGGGGGAGAAGCAGAAGGAATGGAATCCTCTGCATCAGAGTCCTCATAAGTAAGAATAGACAAATCCTGTTCATTCGAAGAGTCAAAAGTTTCATAATCAATATCTTGCCTAGGCCTCTTAGAAGGAGGGGGTTGGCTACCCCTGATCAGAGTAATTAAATCTTCAGCCATTTTCATTATTTGTTGTTTTAGGCATAGGGGCCTGTACATGTGGCCCAGGCATCAGTTTGTTAGACATACATTTAGATTTTGGCCTTAGTTTTGAAGATGGCGTTGGTCTAATATGCAAATCTGTAGGCCTGAAAACACCCTCAGAGGCTGGTGCCTGCACAGTAGCTCCGGACCCATCTAAGGTAGAGATACCCGTGGGTTCCATAATTGAAGCATCTCGAGGCATACCGGACTCTGAATGGGTCTCAGTAGAGGCCTGTGAATCAGAAGTAGCGGGTATCAGGGGCTGCGAAAGCGCCTCACTGAGTACCGGCGACTGACTTAGGAGAAGCGTCATCGTCAGTTTTGGACCTAGACAGTCTGTCTCTTTTTCTTTGCATTTTTTAGGTATTCAGGTAGTCGGACTGCTAACCGACAACATTGCTGGATAGTTAAATCTTGAGGCAAAATATTTAGAAGCAAAAATATACTGACATTTAATTGTGCGTTGATTAAATTTAGCACAAAATCGACAGCAAGGCACGTTGTGGTCAGGGCCTAGGCAAGGAATACAGTACAAATGAAAATCCTTACGAGGTATTTACTTCCCACAAGTAATGCAATTATTAACTTTTACTGACATCGGTATGGAGCAAGAAAAAGTTTCCCCAATGGGGTACTTCGCATTTAGTTGGAAGACTTTGGTTCTGAAACTCGAAAACAAAAATTTCAGGAGTCGGCCGATCGGCACTCGCGAACTGCTTCTGCTTCGGGCACCGCACAGCAAGAAAGACTGATGTAATGGCATCGACTGCATGTTTTATAGTCCTCACGACCTGTCGTCATGGAAGAAGGGATAGCAACCGACGCAGGACCCAAGACTTTGTTAATCAGGCTGACTGAGGGAAACCTGCCAGCAGATTACCCAAATGTAATGACTGCAACAGTGAAACACGAAGAACATCATGGCATCTTCTGACTGCATGAGGAGCATCTTTTAAACCCCGACGGCTTTTCAACTATCCTAAGGAAAAAACACATACACACACACACCAGCTGTAAAATGCTCTCACTAAAAAGAAAGTAAGGATAGAGAGATTTTTTTTTTTTTTTTGTAGACACTACTTTACGAAAGGAATGGGCACGAAGTTCCAAACACCAAAAGGGAGGAGGGCGGTAATTCAATTAAACTATAAATAGAAAAGTTAAGGATAGAAAGGTACCCAAAAAGAGCAAAAACCCAAGAAATAAGACACTTATCTGAAAACTGCTAAGCTTGAGCCTGGACCACGTCTGAAGCATTTCAGCAACAAACAAGATCTGGGGATTAGAAAGTAGCATGGGATTATAGGAGGGGGAGGAGCCTGAGCTCTGGAGCTGTCTGAAGTTGCCGGCTGGGATCTGAGGTGAGATCCAAGACCCATCTGTGATGGGTACTGACATGGCCAGCATCAGATCACATATACAGATTTGACTGCAAATATGAATGTACAGGTATATCTGAAATTAAAAAGACAACTACACAATCCTAAAAACACACTATCACTGAAAGTATATGCAAATGCACCTAAAATAATTTGAACTGGCTCAGCTTTAAGGAGAAATACATGATATCAAATATTTTCTATGCACAGTTAACTAAAATAAAAGAAACCTACATCTGTTTCACCATTCTTCTAGAACAGTACAGTTGTATAATCTTACCACAGCAGTAGTACTTCTCACTGCTGCAGTATCCCTTACTACAGGGATACACTGCCAAGGATAGCTAAATGTCCAGCCAGCATATCAAAGCCTTAGTACATTCCAGGTGCCATACATACATGTCCTACATCCAAGGTGTAAGGTACATAAGTGATGTATGAGCACATAATCCTCAGAACTGAATTGACCCAGGAGAAGCAGAGCAGCCCAAGAGGAAAAGCAATTACATGTGCATCCAGAAAGGAAAGAAGAAAGACATCTTGGCCAGAGGGTAAGAAACACAGTTAAACAGGGGAGGGAGGGACAAAACACTAGACCATTCAGAAGTAGGACATCTACTGTTATGGCAAGATCTTACTCATCTGTACTATGTCCTTTAACACTGTTGCAGTATTCCTTCCTAAAGGAGAAGTACAAAAGAGGATGGGAGAAAGCCACAGAGGAACCCGCCAATAACCTAAGCAGGATGGCTCTGGCAAAACCAGCTTTGGCCTTTGAAATCACATGCAACTGGCAGAGTTCAGTAAAGGATTGTACAGATGATCATGCAGCTTCCAAAATGGATCTAGTGTCAAGAACCTTGGGGAAAAAAAGGCATCAGAGGAGGTTATTACTCTGGTAGAATGAGCACAAACAGAATAAGGAAGCTGCTTACCATGAAAAGAATAGCAAAAAGAAATGGCCTTAGAAATGCAAGAGGACATGGTTTGCTTAGGAACAGCAACACCCAATTTCATGGGAATGGAAAAAAAAACAAAAAGCTGCTCAGATTTCCTTATATCCTTACTGTTATCCCGGGAATATCTGTGCTGTCTACGAAGATCCCAGGTAAAAAGAATCTGTGCACTATCATTCTGTTGAGAAGGGAAAAAAGGAGGAAGATGAATGGTCTGATTTTAAAGACAAACCATTAACTATCTTGTGCATAAAAGGATTAGTACAAACACAGACCCTAGCTTTGGGGAAAATCAAAAAGGGGGAAATGCCATGACTGCTTGAAGTTCGAAAACTCTGACTGAAGGAAGAGCCACCAAAAGAATAGTTTTCCAAGTACACAGCTGCTAAGAATAAGAAGCTGCAGGCTCAAATGGTGACCGAGTCAGCTTTTCAGAAACAAAACTAAGGTCCCACAAAGGAGGAATAGGCTTTATTGGATATGAAGGACAACTTTTAGAAATTATTTGACTTCAAATATAGAAGTAAGGGGGTGGATTCAAGGGCAGACAAGCAGAAATGGCTGACAAATGAGCTTTCAGATGTGTATGCAAAGGTTAGAATTGAGCAACTCACACAAATAAGAAAAAACAGAAGGAATACCCACAAGGAGAGGATCCAGTTCATGTTTGTGACACCAAACAGAGAGTCTCTTCCACTCAGATACATAAGATTTTCTTGTAGTGGGTTTTCTGGCCTCCTGCAAAGCCCGAAGCACAGCCTCAAAAAACTGGTGTCTAAAAGAATTCAAAACCCTATCACCCAAGTAATAAAATGAAGGGTAAGTAAATGAGGGCAAATGAGAGAGCCATTCTCCTGTGTGAGATCATCTTGTGAGGTAACTTGTGATGACTGTCACTGGCCATATAAAACAGAAGGTGGAACCAGTGCTGTCTGTGCCAAAAGGGAGTCACCAACAAGATTTTGGGCTCATCCCACATGATCTTTTGCAGGACTGTTGATAACATAGGAAGGGGGGCATAGACATACAGAAACATCTCCTTTCAGGAAAAAGTGTCCACTTTCTAAGTCAGAGGACTTGGCAGTCTGGAACAGAACCTAGGAAGTTAACTGCTCCTCGGTGAAGCAAAAAAATCTGCTTGAGAAGTATCCCACCCAAGAACAATGTCCAGCAATACTTCTATGTGAAGCATCCATTCATGAGGATATGCCCTAGACCTGCTGAGATCGTCTGCCACTAGATTGTTCTCGGAGGGAAATGTAAACTGCCTGAAGGGTCAGGTGATGGGGGAATCGCAAAATCCCAAGCCTGAAGAGCCAGTTTGCAAAGAAAGTCTGCTTTTGTGCTTGTTTACATATCACATAACTGTGGTATTAAACGTGAAGATTCTCAAAGGATCCAGGGACTCACAGGGAGTGCAAAGCATGGACAGACAAATTCAGAGCTCTTATCTCTATGATGTTAATACAATCCTCCAGTTGCTGGGAAGACCAAATTCCATGAACCCTGACACCTTTGGAGGAAGATCCTGAACCCCAATACCTTTGGAGGAAGCTCCCCAAGCCTGATCCAAAGCATCTGTATACTGGTTCTGAGTGGGGAGAGCAGCCTGGAAAGATGGTTCTGGATTCAGAGAAATCTGATGAATTCACCAGAGGAACTAGAGTGAGGCAAGGCAAAAGTGGGATGAGAAACTCCAAAAAATGGCAGTTTTGAAGCCAAACAGTTTTGGGATACAACTGAAACTTCCTAATGTGGAGTCTGGTGAAAGGGACCATAGGAATGGTGGATGCAATGAACCCCACAGCTTGAAGAAACTCTCTTGCAAGCACCTCTGGAAGATGAAGGAGATACAGGAAATAAGCTCTCAAAGAAAGGACCTTGGGAGGAAGAAGCATGGCCAGCACTGACAAGGTCTGAATCCTGCAACACAGAAAAAACTTAGTCCTTAACATCCAGCTAACTGTTACTTGCTGTTTTATACAAATTCTGCATATACTCCCCCTCTCTTCAATACTGAACATAAAATGTCATCAATCAGGCCAAATAACAATTATTTATTTTTATACTAGCTATTTTTCCAGTATGCTAGGGATTCCTTTCAGGTGCACTACACCAGTGACTTTCACTCACCCACCCCAACTGTCAAGTCTTTTCATCAGCACTGCGAACAGGTGTCATAGGTTGTAGCTACTCCCACCTCTTTGGGGCACTGTTCAGACATCCAGTACAGGAGTCATTTTGGGTAAATAAGTAAGTGAAGTCGTAGCATCCTCTTCTTAGCATGTTATTTTTAACTCATTTTTTTAATTTATTTTCAGACAGCCAGATGTATAAAGACACCAAGACACATTTGTATTTTGACTTCTGATGAATCCCCACTTCCTGTGCTGATCTCTGTTCTGTTGTACCACAGTGTTCAGGCAGAAGTTCTCCACATCCCCTGTCCCTCTTAGTGAGGGCCATCAGACACCTCAAATATGCATTCCCTTTTCAGTAACCTTCAGCAATCAAGACTTACTCCTGAGCTCCAATCAATCATCTGTTTTACAGACAGACACACTTCCATGCCATCTCTTATGTCATCTATTAAAGTGTCAAACATCATGGGACTGACGCATCCTGATGCAGGAGTAACACAGCCTATGGTTTTAAAGTTTAAGATACAGGCTATATATTTCTGTTTACCATAGAAGTACCTGCTGTTTGTGCTGTGCATGTAACATAACAGACATATCACTCAAGACTTGAAAGAATAGTTTATTTTAAACAAAATGCCTTAAAGGATATAGTCAGACCTCCATAAACCACAGACTTAACAAAATGTTTACCATGATATCTGTCTACAAAATATTGTGTGTCATTTGTGTTTGATGGCAGAAACTGCATTCATAAACTCTCATATGGTATTTTGCATGAGTAAAATACATACACTCCCATTTTATGCATGTATTAGCATTAATTTTGCTAAAGTGGAAAAATGTTTAAACAGTTTGTTAAAGTTTAACTCACTGTTGCTGGATTTAAGATCTCGATGGATAATGGGAACAATTGCCTCTTCATGCAAGTAGTTCATTCCTCGGGCAATCTGCACAGCCCAGTTCACCAGAGTATTTGGAGGAATCCGCTTCCCTGCCAGGACTCTATTTAAAGATCCTCCACGGGCATACTCCATGATCAAACACAGGTTAGGTTCCTTCAGACAAACACCTTTCAGGGCGATAATATTGGGATGTTTCAACATGACGAACAGCTTGGCCTCCTGCCGGACATTCTCAATGGTTTGGCTGATGTCCTCATCGGGGTCTTGGCGTGCTGCCTTGGCTGCCACTTCCTCCTCTCTCCAGAAGCCATGGTAGACCTTTCCAAAGCCCCCAACACCAATGATCTCCTCCAAAACCAGCTCAGTGAAATCAATCTCCAACACTGCATAAGGAAAAGAAACAGATATGAACAAGGCATCCATTCACAACAAAGCAATTAATTGCCAATAAAACACTGCAGGAGTTCATACACTGGTATCTGTTAAGCCCTTTGATGCATAACCTATATTCTGTACTAATTAATTCAAATACAATCAAGATATAGAGGATTATGACTGGGTTTATACTCATATCCAAGTGACTCAAACAAGAAAATACAACACTCGAGTGTAGCAATATATTGTAGCTAAATTAGCTATAAGTAAACACTAATAAGAAGCTTAAAATAAGTTTATTTGTGGGCGCTTTCATCTAAAATAACAAGACTTCATCAGAAACATTTGAATGACAAAACCAGTAATGCGTTTATACCTTACAACAATGAAATAATTACCAATCAATAAAAATCCCTCTCATTATTTAAAGAAACATTCTACTGTTCACAGTTCATCCAATAAAAATGCCCTTTTAAACATCTATACTTTACTATTTAAAATACTGCCTAATAGGTTTATTATTATTTAAAGGTAATAGAAACTTTACCAAACCCATTAATTAAAAAACTTTTTACAAAAAATACATTAATATAACATTATATGAAAAAACATGATATAAAAAACATAACATAAAAGTGTTTTACAACTTGAATGAGTGGTATAAAACAGGCATAATACTACATGTTTCGTTTATACCTGGGAAGTGGGTGGAGTTCAGTCTTATTTGCCACTTTAATTTTTGGGGGAACTGATGTAAAGAAAATCACTTTGATAGAGAAGCAATGCTTGACAGGTGACCCTTGCATCTGTTTGAATATATAACCAAAGTGCTATCAGTTGTAGAGAGACTGAGAAGAAAAAGTGGAGGTGATCTACACGTTTCATAGCTGTGAAAAAATATAGCACACTTTAAGCTGTCAGATATGTCTTTGTACTATGTCTTTGTACTAAATGCAGCTTTAACTGTGGTGGTGGTGCTGCGGTAGCATTGTCGCCTCACAGTAAGACGCTGTCCTGTTCGATTCTCAGCTAAAGCGTCTTCTGTGTGGAGACATGCGTGAATGGGCGTACCTTCGTTGAAGGTTGTGTGTCAGGGCTGGCAACTCGGTATGTAAAAATTTACTGCCAATCATTAACGGACCGGAGTTCCGCTGTGGCGACCCCTAACCGGGAAAAGCCGAAAGACACTACAACTAAATGCAGCTTTAGCTGCTCCAATGTACTGGAAGACAGAGACAAAAGAAAAACTGACAAAAAAAAAAAAATAAACTCCAAAAGACAGTAACCAAAGTAAGACAGACTAGTGAAAAACAAAAATACAACTTGGAAACACCAAAGCAAATTCTCTCTCAGTTTAATGAAGCGCTTTTTGTCTTGCACATATGGCAAGACTTCATCAGAAACTGAACAAACTTCAACACAAATAATATAAACACACCCTTTTTGTCACATGACACTTCTAATTAAAATCTTGTGTCTTAAAGGCACATCCACATAACTGCTACTTAAAACATTTTTTAAAAACAGATATGACTGACAATATTTTAGAACACCTCAACACTACCCTTCCTTCAGAATTTTTATCTGTAATGGTGATAGAAATATATATACAAACATACATATACTAACAATACTATATCTCAAATTATTATGTTGACTCTCAAAGTATGGTATTACTTAGTTAACTAAGAAGTCAGAAACTTACATATCAGAGTCAAATGAAGTCAGAGTCACAAATATGGACACATTTTATAAGAAAGCATACACACATTAACGTTTAAGATTTCTCAACTTCAATATACTGTTTAAAGATATTGTCTCATTCAAACCCAGGTAAAACATTGCCCCAGTGCGTATTTGCCAACTTAACTCGAGTTGCTCAAGTAAAAGTGTAAGCGGGCCCCCCCCCCCCCCGACTATCATCAACAACTGAATCAATTGCTTTGAACAAAATGAATGTTGTGGATAGGAAATAATGTGTCTAGCCAGTGCATTATCTCTGTTAAGGGTCTTTATTTTGTATAGATGTTTATATACTCGTTCTTTTAACCTTCTATCCGTTTTACCTATGTAAAACGCTGCACAGCATTGACACTGGGCTAAATAAACCACAAACTTGGACTGACAAGTATACTTCAATTTGATTTTAAAACTAATATTTTTCACTTCAATGTCTTGTCTTGTACTCATGTATTTACAGTAGTTACACATTTGGCATTTGTACATGCCACACTTCCACTGTGGGGTGTTTTTTTTATGTTGTAATAATTCCTTTAAATTAGTCCCCCTCTTGTAAATAATCCGGGGTTTGCTTTTGACCTTGTAAGAAAGGTGAGGATCTCTCCTAATTATTTCCCATTTTGTGTTCAAAATTGACATTATTTCCCTTGCATTACTACTATAGGGTGTTATTAAACTTAAATTCCATACTTCTTTTTGTTGTAATTCTCTGCCACTTATTATAACACTTTGTAAACCGATGGACAAAATGGGTTTATACAACCCCTGTTCTCTCTTATATTTTACTTCTTCCAGTAGACACTCAAAAAGTCCACTGGGTAACCTCTCCTAACAAACATTGACCTCAGATTATTACATTCATCCATGAAATCCTGGTCCAACGTGACCATACGGGCAGCTCTCACGAGTTGACCCTTCACCACTGATTTCTTTTGGTGCCATGGATGGCAACTGCTAAAATGTAATAAAGAATTTGAATATGTGGCCTTTCTATAAATTTTCGCTACATATGCGTTCCTTTCCGTATCTTTACCAAGATCCACATCCAAGTATGAAATCCTGGTTGTTTCAAATGCATAAGTAAAGGAAAGGAAATCTGTAGTGCTGTTAAAATAATCTACTAATTTACTAGCTGCTTCCTTATTTCCTTCAAAAATGATAAAAATATCTTCCAAAACCCGTGTGTAGAACTGGATGTACTGTTTCACTTCTTGTTTACTAAAGATAAATTCTTGTTCCCATGAGGCCATTACCAAGTTGGCATAACTTGCCCCACAGGGTGACCCCATAGCTACACCAGTCTTTTGAACATATAACTTATCATTACATAAAATGAAATTATTATACAAGATTATATCAAGCATTTCCCCTATTAAGGCCACCTCATCAGAGGCTACTGCTTTAGCTCTCAGGTAACTATTGACTCGTTCGATGCCTTCCACATGGGGGATAGAAGAGTATAAATCTACCACATCCACTGTTAAAAAATTAGAGTCAGAATTAAATTCTAAATTCTTGATTTGTGACAAGAACAACCAAGAATCTTTACATATATATTTTTCTTTTGCTTTTGACCTTGTAAGAAAGGTGAGGATCTCTCCTAATTATTTCCCAATTTTTGTTCAAAATTGACATTATTTCCCTTGCATTACTACTATAGGGTGTTATTAAACTTAAATTCCATACTTCTTTTTGTTGTAATTCTCTGTCACTTATTATAACACTTTGTAAACCGATGGACAAAATGGGTTTATACAACCCCTGTTCTTTCTTATATTTTACTTCTTCCAGTAGACACTCAAAAAAGTCCACTGGGTAACCTCTCCTAACAAACATTGACCTCAGATTATTACAGATTATTAAAAAATGGTAGAATTACAGGACACAGCATGCAGAGAAGACCCAAAATTTTTTTGCTGTACCAGTGAAAATGGAAAGAAACAGACTGAATTGATTTAATGATGGCACGAATAAGCAACTGGACTGGTATTAGAGGATTTGTCAATTAAGGGGCACATTGTGTATATGCTCCAAACCTGGCCATAAGAAAAAAGCAGCCAAGACCTGTATTAGTAAAGATGCAATCATAAAGCAGAAAGCACTGATCCTGACAAAATCTGGCAGAAGAGCAAAGTATTAAAATTGGAGACAGTAGAGTGTTTGTGGGAAAGGATTATTTACTGTACATCAGGAAGAAGAGAAGCAAATGTATCCCAGCAATTAGGGAATGTCGAGAGGCAGTTGTGAGTTTCCAGTTGTCTTCAAAATATTTTTTTCTTGGAGGATCAAAGTCATTTTTTGATGCAGAACAGGTGAAGGAGTAAATGCAAAGGTTTGTCCAACAAAAAGTGAGACACCAAACAGAAAGGGACTCTGCTTCTCATTCTCTTCTGATAATAAAGCTCAGAGTGACTTCCACAATGAAACCTTTTCTAATGTTCCAAAGGCAAATGCCTGAGACGCAGAAAAAAAGCACATGAGTTGATTAGAAGAATTGGGAGTACCTTGGACTTGACTTGGAGTTGAGAGATGGAGATGAACAGGAAAAAGACCATCAGCACTGAAATTAGTGAATAAAAAACATCAGTCACATTTGTGAAATATGAATTTACAAGAAAAAGTGGCAGAGAAAAAATTTACTTTTGTTGACTGTGTTAAATGAGTAGGTGGGTTGAAAAGCATATACCGCACTCCATGTCATTAATATTTGAAAGAATACTAAAAAATGTATAAAAAAAGAAAGTAACTGTAAATGAAACAATTTTGTTCTTAACAATACTTGTATAAAACATTTCATATTATAAATTGCATGTTATATAGTAAAGCATTTTCACTGATTGTTGTATGGGATAAAGTTACTAAAGTAAACAAGTACATTTTTTTCTTTTTTTAGTTTTTAGAAATGTAGGCACTACAATGTAAAAAGAGAAGAAGGGTTGGACTAAAGTAGGTCTATGTTAATATGCCGTAATATTGGGCTGGTGTGGTTGGGGAATGGCGTGTAACCGTGCACAGATTATAACATATGTAGAGTTCAGATGTTTTTTCTTACTTTCTGCATAGGTGGATGTCTGGAGTAATGCCTTTATTTTAATCTAATAAGTTTCTTGTGCAAGTATGTGGGCTTTTTAAAAAATAATAGAACACTGTAAAGGTCATGAAAAGTTTTCCTTTAGCAAATAAATGTTCAGTGTGAGTTGAGAAGTCTGCAGCTGAGGGCAGCTGTGCATTTTGTTCTTATGCTTCCATGGAGATAAGCTGGCAGAAAATAAATGTCAATAGTTCTGGATGTTGTTTACTGAGAGAAATGTAAAATAAAAAAAAGTAAAGGGAAAAGAAACAAAGTCTGAAATTACTGGAAGTGACTAAGAGATAGCAGCTTTCCTGATACCTAAACACGTCAATGCATTTACTAGAGCACTGTATAATTTAGTTTTATTTAAGGATAGAGCACTTTTTCTTAAGGCTAAAAATTAATATTTTCTGAAAGCACACAAGCTGTTTTTCACATACTGGAGAGAAATAAAGATAAGACAAGAACAGAAAGCAATTTGTGTAAAT
Organism: Protopterus annectens; assembly: GCF_019279795.1. NCBI lineage: Eukaryota > Metazoa > Chordata > Ceratodontiformes > Protopteridae > Protopterus > Protopterus annectens. The sequence goes on from NC_056737.1 coordinate 221,143,862, forward strand.
AGGAGCACAGATTGTAACATATGCCTTAGCATGGATGACCTTAATTGTAGGTTAGGTAATGCTGGTAGGTGCAGCTGTCAGCTTGTGACAACTGTTCCTATCAGAAGGGTTAAACTTCATTATTTGAAGATTTACATAATTTTGTGTGTTTGTTTCACATTAAGTTATGGGGATGCCCTGGGAGTGTGTTTGGTATTTTGTTTGAGGATTTTCATTAAAACAAAAAAGTCTTGTAAAATATGACATGGGTTCAAATGGAGATGACTGGAAACAACTCTATACAAAATTAACCTGCCAAACATTAGTGGGTGCATGTAACACAAAAGCTGGAAAGAGACATTTAAAAAGTTGTTATATACAACATGCAGGAATAATGACTTCTTATAATGGCTATAGTGTCCATATTATGAGCAAACATGAATGACCTCACACGCATTAGACAAAAAGGTAAGAGTACTGAATTATATTAAGAAATACACAGTGCAAGTATCAATGGTATAGGAAACACATCTGGAAAAAAGTGAGCATGCCAATTTGATAAAGAAAGGCTTTAAGGGTGGATATTCAGCAGGATGTGAGGGACAAAAGAAAAGGAGAGTACTTGTACTTATACTAATTGCTAAAGGAGCTCCAGCAGTGATAGAAGAGGAAAAAAGGATAATAATGGTAGGTTTGTCCTAGTAAGGGGGTACTGACAAGGGAGGAAGATTACACTGGCATGTATTTTTATTCCACCTAAGAAAATTCTGGGAGAAATACTCAGCAATCAGCAGAGAAGATTACTTATAGGAGGGGATTAGAACTTGATTTGCAACAGTAAGGATGTATCTGGGGAACCAAGAAGGGAAGATATAACAAAAGAAGATAGATTTCTGAAGACATTTCTGAAAATATTTGGTATGAAAGACACAAATTCAGTATTAGGAACTCTGAGAGAATTTACATCTTCACTCCCCAAGGTACATCAACTGGGCTAGACGAGACAAAAATTATATTTCACAGGAACGTGTGCATTTAAATAAAAGCTTTGACACAGATCCAATCACTAATTCAGATCATGCAATAATAACAACTAAGATAAAAATGCAGAGTAACAAAGTAAAAAATCAGACACTGGCACTTCCCCACCTTCCTGTTTCAAAAGGGAGAAATTTAAGGAATGCGTAGTAGAAACTACTACAGAGTTATTTGGAAGATTTAAATTTCTTCAGAAGCTATAGCTAGTGAGTGGGCCAAAATGAAAGTGGAGTTTAAAAATAGGGTACACATAAACGAAAAAGAAATATGGTTAAGTAGTAACAATATTTACTTACAGGGGCTGATAAAGGTTAAAGTATTGCAGAATAAGGTGAATCTCACAAAAGAAGAATTGCAACTGCAGAAAGATAAAGAGAAAATATGGGAGTATCTGGATAACATACACAAGTTTAGAAAGATTGCTGTTAAGCCACTGCTTTTTTTTTTTTCTTTTTTAATAATAACTTCACAGTACAAAAACTTTTTGCACAATGACTGAGGCAACAGAAAAGGAGAAAGGATTGTTGCCAAACTTAAGGAGCCTATAACAAGAAAAATAGGAAGATATCCTGTAGAGGTATTAGAGATATTTTGGAAATTTTATGAAAAAATGTATAACTCTCAGAATTATGGAAATCAAGAAAGAACACAAATGGAAATATTTATGGAAGACAATGTGCCAAGGTTACAGGCAGATGTACAAAATGCTAAGTATATTTAAAGATCTCTGTTCCTCATGTCAAAAGTTGGATGATTTGCTTACCATTATTAGTAGGAAACCTAGACTTAACAATGAAGATTGTACTAGTGCAATTGGCAAGGCTTGGAGAACTGTTGTTACATATGTTAATGACTGAACTGGTGACATAAATAATGTTCGTCAAAAAGCAAATAGAACACACTTAGGAAAGGATGTGTCTATCGCCTGTAAAGATCACTCAACCTCTATGAAATAAGATGATGACCTGACAACTTTGGAATCCTACATACAAGTATCCAGCAATCTGAAGATTCAGAGTGATTACAAGGAAATAAAAATGAAAAAAAGGAAAGAAAGTTGACAACAAATAAAAGGAAATAAAAAAACTGATGCGTGGAAAGTAAAGAGAATACATACAAAAGGACAGCTCTTTGTTATGTAACACACAGATTATAGGGAATTATAACATTTTTCTACCAGAAAACCTTCAGTCTACAGAAAAGGCATCATTTTTCCAAAACAGATGGTAGAAAGAGGTAAGGGGCAGGTGAAAAGGAAGAAATCAAAAGCGAATGTGGAAAGATGGAAGAACATTACAATAAGAAAAAAAGATTAGAAAGACAAACAGAAACAACATGGCTCAAGCTGTGGATATACAAAGCCAGCTAGATGAAAATTGTAATACACAATGAAAACAGAGGGATTAATAAGACTAATGGCAATGAAGATCATTCCTTTGTAACAACTGACAGAGCAGAAATTACTGAATAAGAAGTTGAAGATTCTTCAGATCTGGTCAGAAAATGTATTCTTGTAATTGGAGATTCAATTATTAGAGGAACTGACACTTACATTTCCAGAAAACATAATGAACATCAAATAGTGTTATGCTTGCCAGGAGCAAAAATAGAGGATGTGAGACAAACCGTAGAATGCCTTAATATAAGGAAGTATGGATCTGTTTTTATTTTTTATTCGTGTCAGTACAAATTATCTCATCCATTGGGACACTCCGACTGTTAATAAGGAACTTACAGCCCTCTCAGATAGAATAGCTTGTACGGGTATTAGGACATATTTTTCACAAATCACATATAGAAATGAGAGTCATGTCACAGTGAATGAAAATATTTTTTTGGTAAATATCTTCATGAAAAAAGTCCTGTTTTAAAAAATGGAAATGAGCCTAATTTTGGGCATATGTGTTCAAACATGATGGGGTGCATTTGTCAAGATCTGGGCACATAATTTTTACAGCAGATATTTTGCAATATTTGACTAAAACAAAGCAGGATTTTTGCCAGGTCAAAAATTTAACAGTTCACAGACAGCAACTTTTGATGGCTCTCTGATGGTTGTTAATGCTAAGAACATTAATACAGTATTTTTTTATTGGAAAATTTGCTACGTTCCAACAAGATTGACAATGTTACTGTTTGTGAAACATGGTTAAAAAACAATGACCAGAAACCAGTTCTGTCAGGGTACAAATGTTTTACTGCAACAGACACTAACAAAAAATCAAGTGAAGGTGTTATGATACGGATTAAAGATACTTATGAGACCTGTGATTATTACATGTTCAGTGATAACACCAGTACTACAGACTGTGTAACTGACAATAATAAGAACCCTGGAAAGCATAACAATTGTTTGAATATATAGACCACCAAGTCAAGTGCTGATGACCTAGAGGAATTCATACATGAAACACAAGAGGGAAGAATAGTGGCTGGTAACTTAAATTTACCAGAAACAGACTGGAATAATATGGATTCAACAGCACTGTTAAGGAAATTACTCACAACGTATGTTCAAGAACAACTATTGCTTCAGTTTGTCAAAAAAACAACCAGGTAACAGAACATACTAGGCATTGTCTGTGTTCCTACAAAAATTACTGTTACTTCATGACACATTTTCCCACCAATGATGTGCAGTGATCATGGGGTTATAAAGATTAATTTGTTGCTAGATAGTTCTGCCAAACTGAAGTCTAAACCAATGTACAGAAGATTAGTTACAGACAATACAGAACTTAAACAGATACTATGTAAAAGTAAATGGAGTGATGCGTTCAGTGGAAAAACTGTAAAAGGAATGTGGAAAGTTTTGAAATTGAAGGAGAAATTGTTTTGAGTGCAAAAAAATAAATATATAAAAATATTTAACATAAGGATCAAGGCATACAATGTCAGGAAAACACATTTCCATAAGAACAAGATACCCGATTAAGGTGAGAGACTAAAATATAAGAAATGGAAATCAGGTTAAACTACAACTTTGAAAACTGAAATAAACAACCTGTACAAACAAATTAAGCATAGCGCAAGACAAGATCAAGAAAAAAATGAAGAAAATGTATATAAGGATTTTCAGCAAAACAGGAAATCATTTTATAGATACATAAGATGTGGAAGGCGCAAAAACATACAAATTGATAAATTTTGGAATCCACACACACTTTATTCAACAACAGATTACAGATATATTTACAAAATCTTATGCAAAACAGTTTGGCTCCACAATCATGGTGATCATTTCTTCTAGTGATATCTAGATAACCTCAGAAACTGGAATTAAATTAGATTATACTGAAAAACAACTAAGCGCACTGGATCCGAACAAAGCACAGGGAAGAGACTGAATTAGTAACAATGACCTGAGAACACTTCAGCAAGAACTTACAGTACCATTACATCTGTTATTTACTAGGTAAGAGAAGTAATACAGAGGGCTCGAGTGTAGTTTGGTACCCCACCTGTGACCCAGAGTGACAGGAATAACAAGAAACAAATCATAAAGGATTAATCCAGGTAAAAATCACTTTAGCTCACAGATCTAGGAAACTTACTCTCTGATACCCTCCCTGTGGAAGGAAAAAGACACCTTGTTGAAGTTTCAAGTACTTTACTCAGTTAAGTAGGTAGATGGACAAGTGCTCTTGTGGCAATGCTATTACTTACTAGGTCATAAATATGGGGAGATTCCTCAAGATTGGAGACATGTGCTTATTAAACCTGTCTTTAAGGGAAAGAGGAGTAGGACATACCCAGAGTCATACAGATCCTTAAGTTTACTTTCATGTTGTGGAAAAATATGGAGAATGGACTTGAAACCATATATCAATATGCATATGTTGAAAATAAATCTATTACCACCTGTAGCATGATGTTCTATAACAATATAATAACTGCTATGAATGAAAAATTGTGCTGTGATGTAATTTGTACACATTTAACTTCAGCATTTAAAAGGGTCATACACAAAACACTGATCAGTAAATTAGAGCAACTAGGTATTGATTTACTCTTGATAGGATGGATAGCTGCATGGCTTACAAATTGAACATGGTAAGTATCATACAGCAGTTGGACAGGTGAAATTTGTGGTTGGAGTCAGGGTGTCCCACAGGGCTCTGCCCTAGGCCCTTACTTGTTTAGATTGCATCTTTCAGACCTATATCTTTTTCATCTAAGGTGTTCTACAGTCTGTATGCAGAAGACCTGAAAATTGGGTAAACTGATTACATGTGTTACAGATAAGGCATGTCTGCAAAAGAGCTTGACTAAATTGACCATTTACCATTTGGGCACAGAAGAATAAGCTGATAAATACATCAAAAACTAATCAGACAGAATTTGGTACGCATAAAGTGAAAGGTGAATATTTAATACAGCACATGGTGATTGAAACTGTAGACTCATTTAAGGACCTGGGTATATGGGTAGCTCAAGCTTTGAGTTAAGCTTTGAGTTTTTCTAATCATATCAATCAATTGACTAATGAAAGTTATAGAACTACAGGTTGTATAGAAAGATTTATAAATTCTAGGAAATCAGAAATGAAGTCTTTGTTTATTACATTACATCCAAATTTGAGTATGAAACATCAATCTGGAAACCTTACAAGAAAACAATCATGACTAAACTGGAGAGAATACAGCAGAAATATACCAAGGGTATTCATGGATGTGAAATTTTAAGTTATTATGAAATAATAATATATCTGAACTTGTACAGGGTCTCTCATAAATATTTAAGAGGAGATCTTATTCAAGTAGGACATTTAGAAACAACTACCTGTGGTAATGTTTGAGGTTATCAAAAAGTAGCAGAGAATCATCAGACAACCTGTGTAGAAGATTCTATGGGAATGAGAAGTGTACTAATTGGTTCTGACAGAGTAGCTGATGCATGGAACAGACTACCAAATTACATTAAAGCAAGCACTAGTTTAGATATTTTTAACAACAGCCTGGATACTTATTATGGGAACAACTGTTTTGGTAAATTGGCAGGCTAGAAGGGCATTTATTCCTGTGCTTGAAATATCTGTATGCATGTATGTATGTATGTATGTATGTATGTATGTATGTAACAATAAGCAGTTAAGATAGGAGGTGATTAGACAAAAATGGGAATGTACAATCAAGCTAGCTGTTGGAAAAGGTCTCCTGGAATAGATGGTATCCCTGTGGAAGTTTGGAAGCTAGGAGGGAAGAAAGTGACAAAGATCTGGAAGGTTTTGTTTAACAGTATTTTAAAAGGAGGAGAAGCATCAACAAACATCCTGGAAGAAAGCAGTGGTAGCTGTAAGACGTAAAGACTAAAGGCCCACCAGACACAGCCTTTAAATCATGATTAAAGGTTTTTTTTTTTGTCTGCAATACCTAAAAGAATAGCAAAGTTACTATCAAAAAACGATAGATAAGAATAAATCTGTTTTTTTTTTTTTTTTGAGGGGAGGCAAACATTTGACATTAACATTAACAAAACAATGATGATCCAGAAGACAGCAGAATAAAAGATAAAAGAAAATACCACTGTTCTTGGTAGGTCTTGATGCAGAGAAAGCATTTCATAGAGTAAGCAGGGATTTTACGGGTGGAGCAATGCATTCCCTGATAAAACAATGAGGAAGCTATATGAGGGGTTGAAGGCAAAAATTAAAATGGGAAGGTTCCTCTCTTATAAGTTGTGTCTGAACAGAGAAACCAAGCAGGTATGGTAGTCAATAAATGTTAGCATTAATTGCAGGTATTATTTTGTACCCGACAGAACCAGGAAAGGACATTTCAAAGTTGTTGAACATTTTCAGACAGTTTCAATTTTTTTGGGGATATTTATTTATTTATATTTGTTGACCGGGAGTGTCCGACTGGACGTAAGTCCATTTTCAGCGGAGGCCCGGGGAGAAAAGCTCCACAGTTAAAATAAACAGACAGTAGTTACATTGGTTTACATAGCGAATAACAATTTACATAGCAATTACTTACAACATATTTACAGATGAAGAACACAGTACATCAGTAGACAACTAGAATCTTTATCTGTGAAGTACATAACAGACATTAACAAATGTTACAAGAAGAAGAAGTTCCTGCTGTATAATAAGTACTGGCTTATGAGCATCTGAGCTTGCTATAATCAAGGTAGTTAGTGGAGTGGAAAGAAAGGTAGTGGTTGGATGGGGTGGGTGATATTAAGAGTGGGAGTTGCAAGGGCATAGCCAGCATGTTTTTAATATATAAAGTCATAATGATTAATGATATAAAGTCAGTGATGATAAAACAAAGGCTACAGCTGTAAAGTATAATTCAAAAACCGATAAACCAGAAGCTCTTATTTATGACTTTATTCTCTTTAGTTTTATAGACAGGTCAGGCTTATTTTTATCAACGAATACCTGCACTCAACCAAACACAAGTGAAAACCTGTGTAGCTGCAGGAATGAATAAAATCCCACAATATAAAAATTGTTTATTGTACAAGTATCAAATGATTCACAAAAACAAAAAATAGTTGAACACTTTCATCCTTTAAGTATAAATCTTCATCAGAACTATGCAGAACTAAACAGCAGCAGTCGTTTAAGTACTACGTCATCCAATCCATTCAACCTCTTTTAAAGGTACAGTACATTCAAGACATTAACATTCACAACCTAAATTAATAAAACCAAACATGTATAAAAATACATTTGTTAAAAAATGGTTAGGAGTGTGGCCTAATGGTTAAGGTGTTTGTCTTACAAACACAAGGTGCAGGGTTTGAGTCTCACAAGGGATAATTGGCTAGGCTTAAAGTGGTTTGCAAGGGCAGTTAGCCTAGTACTAATCTATAATCTATAATCTAAAAATACATTCCTATTTCAAAACAATTCCATCATCAATGCGATTAAAAAATAAATAAATAAAACAATCTGTAATAGGGTGTTTCAAAAAAATTGTTTTTCCTCTAATCATTTTGCATAGGTTTCTAAAATGTGAAGTTTGGTGAGTTGTGTATGTATGCAAAAAATTAGAATTGTCTGACTTAAATAAGTGAGAGCTGACAGCATGTGAAAAAAATCACACTGTTTCCAGCACCGCTAATTGCATTCCAGTGTTGTATTTATCTATCTCCAGTTAGTTTTACTTGAGCATCCATAAGCTCCTGCAACCTACTTTACTTACTTAAAGCCTTGTGCACTATTTAATTCTATTTTCATTGTTCAAGATTCTATGCGGCTTCCTGTTTACACTATGCAGAGTGAAACAGTGTATTTAATTACTTTTTCAGGATGTATCAATTCATATAGTTTCTGCAAATGTGGGTGGCAGTGTTAATGCTGACTGATACAGCCCAGTCCCCCTAATGGTGAGCCATGAGCTCAGTGAGAAAGTCAACCAGAGCTGCTGCTGATGTCTGGCTTGTTGGCCAGCAGTTACCTGCCCTTAATATCTCAATTTGCTCAAATCAGCTTCCAACCAAGAGTCACGTTTTACGCAGACTGTTCTATGATCTCAAAACCAACAAGTTAACTTTCAGCGAGTTGTTCAAATGCTGTTGATGAAGTTCTGCAGTTATGGCAGTTAGCTAGCATACCTACAATGCAGAAGCCGAATGCAGTGGCAAAAACTCAAAAGTCTGTACGAGAAGAATTCTAGAATCAGGAATAAGACGAAGCGCCAGTCAGATACACAGTCTCAGAAACAGATTTTAGCAATCCACTTTTGAAGCTTTTTGATGTGGGGCATGCTGATGCAGAATTACTGATAAAGACTCAAGAAGACTGGGATTTTCTACAAGATCAACGTACAGACAGAAAAATGATAATTGGTAGAGAAGACATTGAATTCAAAAAACAAATGAACAGAAAGGAAAAATGACTACAGGAAGAAATGAAATGCAAAGATAAAGAACAGCTGAAAGAAACAGTCAGAGAAGCTGGAGAGGCCGACAGAGGCAGAATACAGCAGTGAACATGAAAATGACAATGAAGATGATGCAGCAGCAAACATGTCAAAATACCACCAGAATTTAGTAACTGGTAAACAGCCTGTCAAAGAAGTGAGCAGAGTAGATACAGGATCGTCTGAATCGGTATCCAAAAAACGACTGGTGGATGATTATCTTTTTGTTGCCAGCTTGGACCGCACAAGAATAACTTCTCGTCAAGCGATGCATATTGTTGCACCGGCGCTGCAAGCGACTGGCGTTGACGTAAATGATCTGGTCGTGTCCAAAAAGTTCAATACACAGAGCAAGGCAAGCTGCACAACAATCCATTGCTGAGAAAGTAAAGAAGCAGTTTCAACCATCAACACTCCTTATAGTACATTTTGATGGAAAGCTGTTACCTCAAGGTGATGGAGAATTTGCTGATTACATGCCAATTGATGTTACAGGTCGAAATACAGAAAAACTGCTAGACATACCCCAACTTCCATCAAGCACTGGTGAGCTGATGCGACAAGCAGTGGTACAGACATTGCATAGCTGGCCAGGTGTTCCAGAATGGCTAGCCAGTTTGTGCTTTGATACTACCAGTGCCAATACTGGTGTGCAAACAGGTGCCATCACAGTGATTCAGTGAGCATTTGAGAAACGACTCTTGTTTTTACCATGCAGACATCACATTTTAGAAATTATTTCTATGGCAGTGTTTGACATGTTCTTCCCATCTTCAGGACCACAAATAGCAGTTTTTAGAAGATTTAAAGAATACTGGAAACTTCTTGACTTGAAAGCATACGCACCACTGGTTAAGGAAACTGGATGTAATGGATGCCTGTTAGACTGTGAGAAACACTGGCTAGCTGAGAAGCTAAGTGAGGTTGTTGCACTACTGCGAGACAAGTGTGAAACACAGCCTTGTGATGACTGCCTTGAATTTCTCAAACTGTCACTGCTCGTACTCAATGACAAACCATAAGGTGAAGCATTTGCTTTCAGTCCACCTGGTGCATACCATTGTGCCAGGTGGATGGCAAAAGGCATATACTGCCTTAAAATCTACTCCTTCCAGGAGTAGATTAACTGCACATGAAATTCAGGCTTTTTGCTGAATCTGCTCTTCACAGTGACAGTGTACATTAAGGCATGGTTTTCAGCTACTGACACTTGCAATGCTCCACTCAATGATCTTTGCCTGTTGCAGACACTGGAGTTGTTTACAGCCATAGACAACCAGATGGCTCAAGTTGCTTTGCGAAAGCTCAAGGGACACCTTTGGTATTTGAACAAAGATCTCACAGCACTGTCCTTGTTCTCAGATCGAGTGTGGAAAAAAGAGAACCAGCACATTACTGAAGACTTGAAAAAGCCACCCAGTAAGGAAGATCTAAGAAGTGTCAATGCAAAAGCTGTTGCCAGTTTCCAGGGCATGACCTTATCTGACTTCGCTACAGATCAATGAATCTGTTCACTGCTCTCAACATAAACCCACCTTTCGTAACCGCTGACCCTGCAGCATGGAATGACATGCCTGACTTTATCATTGTGAAACAAACTGTTACAGCTTTGTGAGTTGTTAACGACTGTGCTGAACGAGCAGTCAAATTAGTATCCTGTGTCATTGTGTAAGTGCACCTCTCGCATACTGTCTGCTTCTTTAAAGATTAAGTGGTTGTCAGTAAATATGAAACAATTCCTACATTGTCTCAAGATGCCCAAGTCCACTAAGTTGGCTACAGAGAACATAGGAAATTGCAATTCCAAACTGTTCACTTCTTTGATTTGTGAGCTACAAGGGGGTGGCGTATTGCGGTTAGAAGGCTAATAAGGGCACTTTGTTGTTGCAGACTACGCTAAACAGTACTAATTCTACTAACTTTAATGTTTACACAATACTAAATTCTGCTAAATCTATAAATATTATCACTCAAAGCCCAAGTAGCTCCTCTAAAGCTTGTTGGCACACAAGGTTTGAGCCATATTGTTGCTTTACAGGCTAGTTTTAGGGACCATTCTGCATGAAAATTTTAATTTCTCTGTGTTAGCTACTGCACAGGACACTGTTAACCCACGTAAACCTGCAAACTTTATAGCAGCACAGATAAAACAGAAACTAACTAATGATCCCTCTGGCCAATAAAATGACTATATTACGAGTCCTTATGTGTATTTTCCAACTCAGATAAACCAGGGAAGCACCTCCTGCCAGAGGAAAAATAAACCCAGTCCTCCCAATGTAAAAACACATTAGGAGAGACACAAGCGAAATGCTAACACAAAACCACTTAAACAACTAGCAATCACTTTGTGACAGCAATCTGAAGATGGTTCCTACAGCAGAAACAATGAGAACAGCCCTTTTTTTTAAAGCAAAAAGTTCAGTGAAATGTACAAATAAAAGCAGGAAACAGTAGTAGTCATTCAAAATAACTAAGTATGACCTAGCAATCAAAGGTACTTAACATTGGCTGCATGGCACTGGATAAAAGTAAAACACTTCTGGAATGCAAGCCAGAACTCCAAGCATTGCTGAACTCCAGGAAAACAAGTAGGAGACAATATGTAGTCAAGGGGTTTACATAAGAGCAATACTAGTTTGCTAGGTGGGCACTCATCATGGATCTATGGAAAACAATGGATGAGAAGAGTATATAAATAGCTTATGCAACAGTCAATAGCAATGAAAGAGGGGAGGGAGGGACTTTGGTAATCAGATTATCAGCAGGGGTGGAGGCAGAAACACAACCTTAAAAAACAGCAGCAGCAAAAGGGTTGGGGGTAGTGAAAAATTGCAAGGAACAAGCAGGCTAGCTAGAGAGACATCCAATCAAATAAAGGCAAGATTGGAATTCTTTCAGAAGCTTTAGCTTAATGTGCTAGTGCAGGATGGGGCAGACACAGAATGCAAGCAGGTGAATGATAAGGAGAATAAAAAATTACCAGTAACACTGTTTATGGAAAAAATGCCGTAATAAATACTACAACTGAAATTTGACAGTAGTAGTACACAGTCCTGCCACAACAGTGAATTAAGCTATAAGACTATGGTCCAGCAGAGTTTAAAATACAAATGAACAGCTTTTATAAGTAATTCTACTTGTGGAAATAGAAGTGCAGAATAATGTATAAACACAGTCTTCCCAAAATTGTTAATTAAAATACAAGACTAAGGTCTCAGAATAAACTGAGAATACAATCAGATGGAGCAGAGCAGAAAAATGAAAAGTAGTTCCACCACACAGGTCACTAAAAGTGCAACTTAAGTACTTAAGCAGAACTGAAATAATTAAAATAATTTCTCTTTACTTTTCCCCAAGCAGAATCGGATTTTTCTTCAGGTAAATCCCATAGATGGCAAAGCGTTGGAGGTGTGATGGGTGATAGAGGTAACTAGGAACATAAGTTTTTGGGAGAATAAAGAGTTGGCAAAATTTAAAAATTACACTGACATATTCTGTCAGAAATATTGGGTGAATAAATGGATGTAACTAAGGAAATTATTTTTGAGCTGGGATACATTATTTTAATTGCCTAGACATAGCAAGACCTTGTTAAGTTTAAGTCTGGTGGCTGACAAAAAGGCAATTACTAGAAAATGGAAATCAAAGTCTGAACCAACTGTATTTGATGTACTGAATATTGTAACAAAAAAATCACTGGAAATGGGACCTTTAGAAACAGGGTAAGAGCAAATTACATAGAAAAAATAAATAAATCACCTTAAAGACAATACAGAAAGTTTCCTAGTACAGACACTGCGTGTCTGTTGCTGTATTGAAAATTGTAAGAAACCATCTTTTATGGCCTAGCCATAAAGTAATTTAATTTCAGGTATTTTTCTAAAATTTACTAGACTGAGGTTAAGCACATGTATCCCAGTTTCCACTGTGAAAATATATACATTTAAACAGTTACAATAGTGCATGTACATTTCTGTACTTTTCCAGTAGGGCACACACTGGATCCATTTTAAACACGCCTTTTGCAAATACCCTTTTCAACACACACATCTGTACAAGCAGTTTGATATACACATGACACATAGTTCCAATACATTTGTAACACAAGCATCTTACAACTAATCATTTTGATATTAACCAGTGACAAATAGTTATTCATAAAATCCCAGCTAGGTGGGCTTGCAGTATCTCCTTTCATCACAAAAGGTATTAAAGTACATTACCCAGGAAAGGACAAGGTGTGACAACAATACTTTCAAAGAATTGCATCCACATGTATTGGTCCATGTGGGTAAGAATGAGTTTGGCGGCAGAAAGTACAGTTGTGTACACTTACCATAAATGTAGATGTTTGAGTGTATTCACTGTTGCAGTCATTACATTTAGGTTATCTGCTTGCAGTAGCCCTCAGTCGGCCTGATTAACAAAATCTTGGGTCCTGCGTCAGTTGCTGTCCCTTCTTCCATGACATCAGGTAGTCAGGGGTATAAAACATGCAGCCGATGCCATTACATCAGTTTTTCTTGCCCCAGATGTCAGGTGCCTCCCTAATGGAAGCAATTAAAATCTATAAATACAAGGATATACCTCCAACAAAAAAGCAAATACACCAAAAAGCTTTTTGAGCATAGTAAGTGAGAGTAGAGGTATAGCCAAAAGAAGAAAGGGGCTGGAGGGAGGGTAACCAGGACTCCAACAGTGAATACACTTGAACATCTACATTTATGGTAAGTGTACACAACTGTACTATGTTCTTCATGTTTCACAGTTGCAGTCATTACATTTGGGTAGATTCCCAAAGCTAAGGTTGGAAGGAGGAATTTAAATAGAATTAGGACCAGCTATAAGGCCCTGCAAGACTGCAGTGGTAAAACCAGCTCTGGATTTAGAGAAAATTGGCAAATGATAATGCTTGGTGAAAGTATGTATGGAACTCCAGGTAGCAGCTTCTAGGATGTCCCTAGTAGGGACGCCCCTGAGAAAGGCTGTACAGGTAGATGCAGCCCTGGTTGAATGGGGTCTGATGCCCTGTGGGATAGGTTTTCCATGGTGCTTATAGCAGAAATGAATGCAGTGGCCTATCTATTTTGAAATGGTTTGGTTTGAAATAGCTTTCCCCTCTGTCCCTGCAGCAAATGCCACCAGCAGTTGTTCAGATTTCCTTTGAGGTTTAGTCCTGTCCAAGTAGAATCTAAGCTGTCTGTGCACATCTAAAGAGTGCAGTATATGTTCCCCTTTGTTCTGTGGGTGAGGAAAGAAGGTAGGCAAATTAATGGACTGATTAAGAGCCACACTGGATACCACCTTGGGCATGAAGGAGGGATTGGTTCTGAGGGACACCCTGTCCGCATGAAAGACTATGAAAGGTTCCACTGCCATAATGGCCAGTAATTCAGATACCTTTCTTGCAGAAGTGATTGCTAAAAGGAAAGCTGTTTTCCAGGAAAGAAATTTTAAATCTGCAGTAGCAGCTGGCTCGAAAGGAGGAAGAGCGAGTTTCTCCAAGACAAAATTAAGATCCCAGGCCGAGTTGGAGCTCTCCTGGGTGGCCTTAAATTTTTGGCCCATCTGAGGAACTGCTTGAGCAGTGGGTGAGAGAAGAGGGGAGGCTCTGTGCTATAATGAGCTGAAATGGCTGAGGCATGAATTTTGATGGAGGAAAAGGACAAGCCCTTATGAAGCATCTCAGTCAAGTATTGTAGAATCTGAGATAAATTGGGCACTACTGCGCTCATCCCTTGAGATTGATTCCAGGCACAACATCTTTTCCATTTTGGAGCATAAGATTTTCTAGTACTAGGCCTCCTTGCCTCTAATATGATATCCATCACTGATTTACTGAGGGATGGTAAAGGAGAGATTAGGTAATTAGCCAGGCTGCTAGGTTCAGGGTTTGCAGCTGAGGGTGCAGAATCTGATTCTCCTGCTGAGACAACAGGGAAGGAGTCTGAGGCAGGTGCCATGGAGCCAAGTGTGGCACTGTGCAAGAGTGGGTACTAGTGTTGGCGAGGCCAGTCTGGTGCAATTAAAATCATCCTTGGCTTGTCCTGTTTGATCTTGAGTAGTACCTTGTAGAGCAGAGGCAGAGGAGGAAAGGCATAAACTGATAGTTTTTTCCAGCTGAAGGATAGAGCATCCACTTTCCAAGCTAGCTTGTGGGGAATTCTTGTGCAAAATTTGTCCAGTTGATGGTTCTGGGGGGAGGCAAACAGGTCTATATCTGGGCTCCCCCACTTGCTTGTCAACATGTTGAAAATCCTTGGTTCCAGTTTCCATTTGTGTGGGTCCATGAGGTTTTTGCTTAGACTGTCTGCCAGTGTATTTAGTTTTCCTGGCCAGAATTGAGCTTTTAGATTCACTTGGTAGCTCAAAGCTGTGTTCCACAATGCCATGGCTAGTCTGCAGAGGGGGTAAGAATGCGTACCCCCCTGCTTGTTTATGTACCACATGACAGTGGTGTTGTCCGTCTTTACCATTAGTTGTCCTGGAAGAATGTGGTCCTTGAAGGTTGTTAGAGCATGCTGTACAGCTAACATTTCCTTTTGATTTATGTGCAGGTGCATTTGACTTGGGTTCCATTTGCCCTGAATGCACTTCCCTGTCAGGTGAGCCCCCATGCATAGTCTGATGCGTCTGTTGTTAAGATTTGGGCGGCAGGGAGTAATGTGAAAGGTAGTCCCCTGTTTTGGTGGCAGGCCTCTGCCCACCAAAGAAACTCTAGGCGTAGGCAAGGTACAATAGGAATCCTTGCTTCTAGATCCTGTGAATGTTGACACCATAGCGTTTTGAGATACCACTGTAGTTTCCTCATATGCAGCCTTGCATATGGAATTAGAAGAATGCAGGAGGCCATGAACCCCAATGCTTGCAGTATTTGCCTTGCAGATAGCTGGATTTTGTGCCAACCTGTTTGAAGTAGGTTGTCAAATGAATCCGTTTCTCTGGCGTGAGGAAAGCCATCTGGGAAGTTGTATTCAAGCCTGCTCCCAGGAATATAATTTGTTGACAGGGTACCAGGTGTGATTTCTTTTTGTTTATGGTGAACCCCAGACAAGTCAGTACCCTTTGAACAAAGGCCAGATGATCCAAAAGAATGTCTCGGCTTTCTGCCTGAATTAGACAATCATCCAGGTATAGGTATATTTGAATATTTCTTTGCCTGCAAAATGCAATGACTGGAGCTAGGCACTTTGGCTTATCTACTGTGCCCAGGGTATTCACAAAGGGCAGAGCAGAAAATGGATAGTGCATGTAGCCTGCTTTGAAGCACAGGTATCTTCTGTAAGACTCCCTGATAGGGATGTACAGGTATGTTTCTTTTAAGTCTAGTGTTGCCAACCATGCATCTTTGCCTAGCATAGGAAGCAGCTGGTGAAGAGTCAGCATTTTGAATTTTGGAATCACCAGAAAGGTGTTCAGAGTAGAAAGGTCCAGGATAGGATGCCATGTATTGCCTTTTCTGGGTACCAGGAAAAGTCTCAAATAGAAACCTTGTCCCTTTTCCACTTCTGGTACCAACTGAATAGCCCCCATGTTTAAGAGAGAGAGTACTTGATTTTGGGCCTCTGACCACTGATTTGGGGGTAGGTCTGGCCACCCACTTGGTGTTGGTAACGTGTGGAAGTGAAATCTATATCCTTGGGACACTATACTTGACACCCATTTGTCCTAGGTAATGAGATCCCAGTTTTTGGCCTGCAGACCAATCTTTCCGCCTAAAGGAGCATTCAGTTGGAAAGTGCTTAGAAGTTTTAAAAGCAAGTCACTGAGACAGTTTTCCATAGGGGGAGTCTTACTACTCCCAGATTTTGGTGCGGAAACCTCCTGCTGCTTAGTATTGTGTGTCCCTTGGGACTGAAACCTGGGGTTTCTGCTGTTTGGCTTGAGAAGACCTGGAATGGGCTGGAAAGGACCAATTTTTAGAGGGCCAGTGCCTACTAAATCTAGGAGGCTGAACTTGTAAGAAATCTTTAACAGTTTTCATAGATTTAGCTTTATCTTCCATCTTTTTAAGAACTTCCTCAGCCTTGTTGCCAAACAGCCGGTCCTGATTTAAGGGAGCATCCAACAATTTAGCTTTAACATGATCAGGCAAAGATTGCTCCTTAAGCCAAGCATACCTTTTGAGCACGGACCCAGTAACAGCAGCCCTGCAAGAGGCCTCTAATGAATCAAATCCACATTGCAAAGTATGTTTTACAACCTGCTCAGCAGAATGCATTAAATCCTGTAAAAATCTTTATTTTCAGCACAGTCAGGAATCAGCATCATTTTCTGTTTAAGCAATCAAATAACATGCTGTTGATACTTTAACATATGAAACTGGCAGTTTAAAGCCCTAATGGCCAAGGTTGCAGAAGTGTAAACCTTCTTACCCAATCTATCCAGCGCCCTGGAGCCTCTATCAGAGGCGGTAGGATTTTTAGCAGTAGAGGCCTTAATGCCCTGGGGACCCTGTGAAATAGTCTCTGGATCCACAATAGGATTTTTAAAAAGGAACTTGTGTGAATCAGGAACACTGTAATATCTGTCAGGTTTTCTGGGAGCAGGAGGCAAAGGAATCAGGGGCCAAACTAGATTGTGAAAAGGCATCATCAACAATGTCTAGTACAGGAGGTATAGCTAAAGGCCTATGCTGAGGCAGGAGTAAGAAATCCCTAAGCCTCTTTTTTGAATCAGAAAAATCCTGGCTTTCCTAGTGGAAATGCTCCCTTAGAGTATGTAAGGTCTCACCAAAAGAAAAATCCTCTGGAGGGGAAGCAGAGAGGATAGAGCCCTCTGCATCAGAATCCTCATAAGTAGATAAGAGCAAATCCAGATCATCAGAAGAATCAGAAAAAACAGAATCCTGTTCAGAAGACTCAAACAACTTCAATCCTAGGTCTCTTAGAAGGGGGAGATGCTTCCCCTGATTAGAGTTATAAGATAGTCAGCCATTCTTATAATTTGTTTTTTAGGCATAGAGGCCCGAGCACGTGGCCTGGGCATCGGTTTCTTAGGCATGGTTCAAGATTTTGGCCTAAATGAAGGAGGCGTCAGTTTAATATGCAAGTCCGTAGGCCTGAATACACCCTCAGAAGCCGGTGCCTGCACAGTGGCTCCAGACCCATCCAAGGTAGAAACAACCGCGGGTTCCACAGTTGAAGCATCTCGTGGCATACAGGACTCTGAATGGGTCTCAGTAGAGGCCTGAGAGTCAGAAGTAGCAGGCATCAGGGGCTGCGAAAGCGCCTCACTGAGTACCAGCGAACTGGCGACTGGCTTAGGAGAAGCGTCGTCGGCAGCTTTGGACCTCGGAGGCCTGTCTCTGTCTTTATCTTTGCGTTTTTTCGGAATCCCAGTAGTCTGATGGCTAACCGATGACATTTCTGGATAATTGAACTGAGAACCAAAATGTTTAGATGCGAAAATATACTGACGATGGATAGTGCGCTGATTAAATAAAGCACAAAACCGACAGCAAGGTATGTCGTGGTCAGGGCCTAGGCAAGGAATACAGTACGAATGAAAATCTTTGTGAGGTATTTGCTTTCCACAAGTAATGCAATTATTAACTTTTACTGACATCGGTAAGGAGCAAGAAAAAGTTTCCCCAATGGGGTACCTAGCTTTAGTTGAAGACTTCGGGTCTGAAAATCGAAAACAAAAATTTCAGGAGTCGGACAACCGGCACTTGCGAACTACTTCTGCTTCGGGCACCACACGGCAAGAAAGACTGATGTAATGGCGTCAGCTGCATGTTTCATACCCCTGATGACCTGACATCATGGAAGAAGGGACAGTAACCGATGCAGGACCCAAGACTTTTATTAATCAGGCCGACTGAGGGTTACTGCAAGCAGATAACCCAAATGTAATGACTGCAACAGTGAAACACGAAGAACATCGTACAAACAGTAAACTGACAGTCTAAGGAGCTGGATGTTAAGTGGACAGAACTGTGGAGGATGGTAGCTTTTTTTGGGATTCCAAGAGCAAGCACCAAACAAAGAAGATGCTGACCTGGCCTGCTGGCCTATACTGTGATGAGGGGAACAGTGGCATGAGACAGTGGAAGATAGTGAGAAGGATCTTTACAGTACAAATATGATCAACCATATCCCCATGGGGCAGTGGTACTAAAAAAGGGAACATTTCTCCTAGATGACTGTATGATTAAAATTGAGATGGAAGGGGAAAGGAAAGTAAAAAAGCGGAGGACAGCAATGAGAGAATTGTGGAAGGAAGAAAGAAAAAAACAGGGAGGAAAAGGAGTGAAAGCAGCAAGCTTTGGGCAGTCTTTTGGGTGTTACTGAATAACTATGGATATTCAAGAGAAATAAATGTCTCATTTGCCGAAAGTTACAGGAACACAGGAAGCAGGAAGACTCAAAGTAATTAAGTTACACACTTCTCAGCAAAAGGGGAACTAGGACATGGCAATTCCAGGTACTGGACCTTTAGAAAAGAAAATGTGGAGAAATGATGGACTATTGCAGTAAATACGCAACACAATGAAAGATGATGCTACAGGTGAAAAAGAAGAGGAAGCAGAAAGGATATGGGTAGACATTAATATTCTGGCAATCAGGACAGAGGGAAACTAAGGAAACAAGTTTGTGGATAAACACACTATACATGCCCATCAGTAACAAAAATGCAGACAAAACCAAGTAAAGTGTCTAGAGAAGCAGCGGAAGGAAAAGTATGACAACAATGGACTTCAATGTGTAACACTGAATGGAGTATCCAGCCATCAAGGTGAGAAAGAAAAATGAAACAGACAAGACGGGTTTCTCACAAAAGGAAAAGAAGGCATACAGAAAGGTGAAGTAATTAAACAAAGTGCTGAGCAAATTAGAAGGGGTAGGGGGCTTGGAGGAAAGGGTCCCAATAGAGAAGAGCAATCATGCCACCATATGATTTACAATTAAGAGAAAGAAGGGGTAGTATGTGAAGGACTGGGAAATAGTGGGGATAAGGGAAATAAATGACTGATGAGAAGGAAGTAAGGGTATAATGCAGAAAATAATGCAGAACCGACAATGCAGAGAAGGAAAAGACAGCGGGAAAAAATGAGGCCTAAGTGGTTAAAGGAATACATTAGGGCAGCATTACCAGCATTACATTTAAAAAGATCGTGCAGCATCTAAAAGGGAATCAGTTTAGAAATGCATACAAAACTAGGAAGGTTCAGGTAGGAGGAGTTTGAAGAAGCTTACAGGTGTGGATTAAAATGATAATATGTCCATCAAATACTTGGAGGAAAGAATGGATGGAGGTAGGAAAGAACCAAATAAGCTGTACAAAGATGTCAAGAGGTAGAAATGATCAGCAAGACGTACAACTCGGAAACCCCAAGTAATTCTGGAACTCATTAAAATCTCTCACATGTAGCCTAGGCATACCTAACACCAATTATAAAACTTTCTCCCTGAGAACACTACATTAAAAAATATTTTAAGACCAGCTATTCTACACGAATCACAGAAACACTCACCTCATGACTACAACAAACAAATATATTTCATGTTACAGTTAAGCACAAAGTCCAAGAACATTCTCCAAAGTACAGACAAGTTCAAATTCTCAGTTTTACATCAGAAATTCCTAAAATCCTTATCCACATTATAAAAAAAAAAAAGCTTCTTACATGTATTTTTATCCTCACAGAATTACAAATATCATTCTCTGTGACTTCATATGTATCCTTACAACACATTTACCACAGGTCAAGTCCCCATCTTCTCCCTCAGATTACCATGCCACAGCAAACCTATCCCCACTGGACTAAATCCTAGAAAATAATAAACCATTTGCAGCTATTACAGTATTCCGTAAAACACTCCATTCTCTCTGGGTTTAGGCTGTGGTACACAACAGTACCCTAACAGCACCAAATTCCACTACCAATCTAATCTACAGGGACATAAAAAGAGGTATTATTCAGGTGGCATCTTTCCAGTTTTTACGAAAGGCATTCAAAGTGGTGAACCACCACATTCAGCTGAGCATACTAGTGAGGAATGGAATAGGTACATGAACATAACTAGGTTTAGTAAACACCTATCAATTTGAACTTTTAGAGTAATTTCAAGCAGCAGTTCCTCAGGCAGTGGGAGATTCATATCAAGGATCTGCTCTAGGACCTCTGCTCTGTTTAATCTACATTAACTCTCTCCTTCCCTCTGACCACTTGACTTTATACTGCACTCTGTATGCAGATGACACAATCCTTCTCAGACCCAATCACTCCATTTCCAATCTCCTGAGGTAACTGCAAAAGGTTTTTTGGCTCCTTTGGAATTTAATGTGCACGCAAAAAGTTACCAATAAATTGTTCAAAAGCTGCAGTAAGGGTTTTCTGAACATCATAGTTTTTTTTGCTTATTTCTGAGTTATTTATAGCACTTTTATTTTACTCACTGTGTGTGAGGTATTAAGTAGAATTTTCTACAACTGTTAAGCATCTGGTTGGGTTTGTTTGTTCGGATTTCATGCTAGGAGTGTATCATATAACTTGTTTGCATTTAAATAATTCTCTAGAGTCTCCTTGATCCTTTATCTGTTTAAACATTTCTGCAGTTTTTTCTACCCAAGTAGTGTTGGTAGAGTAGCATTGTCCATACTCAGGCTTGTGTTTTGGGCCTGGTTGCTTGTTAGTAGAGGCTGTGTGTCGGAGCAAATGTCCCAGGTCATCACAGCATAGCCAAGGCCAGTACAGCATTTCAGTGAGAGTGAACTGTTTGTGGTCATTGGCTGACTGGGGTTGCCTGGACTACGCCTTGGAATAAGCACCTCATTGGTTCTTTCAAGCTTTTTTTTTAAAGTTGTTTCAGATTTCAACTTTGTTACTTAAGAAGTTAACTTGTGACTGTTTCTGCCATTTCACACTTAGCTAATCGGAGGAAGTTGGAGGAAGGGCTCTGAGCTAACGAATCTGAGATATAGAACATTAAGTATCATGTTTTTTGCTTATTTCTGAGTTATTTATAGCACTTTTATTTTACTCACTGTGTGTGAGGTATTAAGCAGAATTTTCTACAATTGTGAAGTATCTGGTTGGGTTTCTTTGTCCCGATTTCCTGCAAGGAGTGTATTATATAACTTGTTTGCATTTAAAATCATTCTCTAGAGTCTCCTTGATCCTTTATCTGTTTAAACATTTCTGCAGTTTTTTCTACCTAAGTAGTGTTGGTAGTGTAACATTGTCCATACTCAAGCTTGTGTTTTGGGTTTGGTTGTTTGTTAGTAGAGGCTGTGTGTCTGAGCACATGTCCCAGGTCATCATAGCTTAGCCAAGGCCAGTATAGCATTTCAGTGAGAGTGGTGGCTTTGCAGTTGCCCATCCCTACTGTAAATTTGATCTGGGACACTCCTCCCAGTCTAGTGTCATTACCTCATTCTACCTATTTCAGGGAGAAAATTTGAGACGGCCAACCCAGTTAACTTCTGCTCCTCCTTTCCCCTTTACAAAAAAAAAAAAAATTTCTAAGCTTGCTTCCTGCCTTTCCTATAAGTTGTCTAGTCCAGATACAGATTTGCTGTATCCAGGACTGTTTGTAAGCTTCTGAGCCCCCAAGACTTTCTGTGTTGGAAGGGAAGCCTTCTAGCTTAATTTTGTTTCTTAGAACTAGCCAGTTTTCTAGTTTCAGCACTCAAATCTGTTTCTTTGAGCTCAGCACTTGTTCAGAATTCATTGTAGGCACTAAACTACAAATTACTACAGCACTCAACTTTCCTCACTTGTCTAGAGGAAAACAGTTTTTAGTACTTAATAAATAAGCACCTATCCAGGCATGTCTAAGGGTCAGCTCCTAATGTTTTCTCCTGTCTACCTGATGAATCTGCGCATCTTGGGGCAATGCAGCAATTGCCTCATGTACACAGACAACCCTCTCCTCCTACCACCCAACACTACAACCTGTGAGAGATGCACTTATATAACCAAACTGGAAGCAAAGCTCTCTTCACCCAGACTAGACAGTCAAGAGAAGGTAAACACTTGCACCACACCACACTCATCACACAGTCCTTCAAAACCTACACCACCAAAACACACACATAGAAAACACAAAACACACACCTACATTCGTGGAGGCTCTCAAAAAAAAAATCTACCCAAACAACAGGGACCTCCAAAGCAGAAACGTAAGCAACCTCCACCCCCCCAACACAACCCAAATGACACATAGCCCACAAACTCAGTGTGCCACTCAACCACAGCCCATAAGGCATAACAACGTACCTAACACTCTAGTCATAGGTGACTCATCAGGCACATTGATGTTCCACTCACCAGGCTAAACAAGGAGAAAGTCACTGTCAGCTGCCTGTAAGGTGCCAGAATCCGCCACATAATGCATGCACTCAGGTCACTCCACAGCAAGTACAAATATGACTATCATTGTCCATGTTGGTGTGAATGACCTGAGACGTACCTCCCTGGACTACATGAAAAGAGACATGGAGGAGCTTTCTGATCTTGTAGCCCAGGCAGGTATGACCCTAACCCTGAGTAGCATCCTGTCATCACCCAGAATGATACCACAGTACAAGGACAAAATGACTGACTTCAACAATTGGCTAAGCTTCTGGTGTCATTCTAAGGGGATCCAGTGTCTGTCTGCCTGGGATGACATGATCGACAAACCACGATGCTTTGCCAGAGATGGCCTGCATCTGTCGCCCTTGGGATTCCGGATACTGGCTAAAGCTCTTGCCACCCCTATAGTGCCTATAGTGCATTTTTAGGCAAGATTCAAATGACAAATTCACCACCGTAACAGGTACAAGCAAGCAAAATCTGAGGGTAATGCTACTCAATGCTAGAAGTCGAAACCTCAAAATGCACTCACTCGAGGCACTCCTTTAAATGGAGAACATCGACATCTGTGCAGTGACAGAGACCTGGTTCAAGGCTCCAGAGAGCACCCCCTGCATTACCAGGTTATAATTCATACCACATCTTTCGGCCACCTAACTTGGACCGAAGCACTAAAGGCGGAGGCATGTCAGTATTCATTAAGGATATCCACACCTCCAGGCTAGTTGCTCAGCATAATGCATCTGAGATTATCCAAGTGCAACTAACTCTGGGCAAGACCGCAATCCAAATTGCAGCTTGCGTGCTACAGATCCCCCACCATGCCCCAGGATTTCCACTCCTCATTTCTTGATACACTGGAAAATATTAGGGTACAACCTAACATCTTAATAATGGGCGATATCAACTACCCCACCATTAACTGGGAAAACTACTCCTGTACCAACCCTTGTGCTCAACTTTTTCTGGAATTTATACATTCTAATGCCTTGGATCAACTTATCCACACCCCCACCAGGGGCAGCAATATCCTAGACCTGGTCATCACCAACACGGTCAACCAGTGTTCCACACCAGAGGTCAATTCCTCGTTGGTCAGATCCGACCACAAGCAAATCACCCTAGACATCCACATCCCAGCCCCACCCCTCATTAGGGAAACAACAGTAAAAACTTTCTCCAAAGCCAACTTCACGCTTAAGACAGAAGTGGCAAACTTCACGACACTCATGCTGACAGACAGTACAGATACGACTGCTGAATCCTATACAATTGCACTTTATAAGCACTTACATGAGTGCATGGATCGTGCAATCCCTAACAGAACCAAGATGCTATTCTCCAAAAAAAAGAAGCCAATCTGGTGGTCCCCTGCTATAAACAAACTCTACAACAGAAGAAAGAAACTGTTGCAAAAAAGAGTAAAATCCCATGATTGGAGGAACTCCGTGGTCAGCCTCAGTAAGAAGCTGAGATCCTTCATAAAGTCTTCCAAAGCTAGTTACGAAAACAAAAATCGCCACTGATTCTAAAGACAACCACAAAGCATTCTATAGCTATGTCAAGAAACTCAATGGTAACACTTAGATCTGCTCTGAGTTACAAGCACAATGGCACTAAATATACAGAACCAACTGATATTGCCAACATCCTGGCAGATAGATTCAGAGCTAACTTTACCCCTCTCTATACCGGAAGAATGCAAAGTACCTGTAATCATGGCTGCACAGGTAAAAAACACACTCTCCAAAGCCAAGAACACAGCATCCATGAGACCTGACAACATCCCAGGCTGCTTTCTACATGAACTACAGAATGAACTGGCACCCCACCTAAGTACCATGTTCAGTCATAGCCTCACCTCAGGCTTTGTGCCCACTGAATGGTGCACAGCAACGGTTATCCCACTCCACAAAGGAGGAGCCTCCACGGACCCTGGGAACTACCGCCCCATTAGCCTGACAAGCCTGGTCTGCAAGGCTATGGTGCGTATTATCATGGAACTTATAAACAATGACATTGGTAATCTCCAAACTCTGGACCCTACTCAGTTCGGGTTTGTAAAAGGCAGATCATGTCTCCTAAACCTGATGGACTTCTTTGAAGTGGTCACCAAAACTGTAGATGATGGTAAGGTGGTACACACAGCCTATCTAGATCTCGCCAAGGCTTTCGACACCATCCCCCACTCTGGAATTATAGACAAAAATCGCTAAACTAGGTATAAATCCCTATGTCACAAGATGGGTTGCCAACTGGCACACTGACCGAACCCACACTGTGAAAGTAGCATACTCTAAATCCAACATCAGACCAGTGACAAGTGGAGTACCACAGGGTTCAGTCCTAGGTCCTCTCCTGTTTGGTATCTACTTCTCTGAAGTACAGGCTAACACAGAAGGTCTTTGGCTAACAAAGTTTGCAGATGACTGCAAACTAGGAGCCATAATCAAATCTCCTAACGATTTGGACATCCTACAAAAGGGCCTCACTGAGAGATGCCTGGTGTCAAAGCCATGGCCTCAAGCTCAATGCCAAAAAGTGCATTGTCATCTCTTTTGGTAAAAAATGAACTACCACATAGGCGGTAGTCTACTTAATACCGAAAGTGTGATAAGAGACCTTGGGACACAGGTGGACAGTAGTCTTTCCTTTGATAATCACATCGCCACAGTAGTTAGGAAATCCTTCTACGTGGCACACCTCATCCCAAAAGGTTTCTCATCCAGGAAAAAAAGAGGTCATTGTTCCCCTCTACTCATCACTCATTAGACCCATTATAGAGTACAACACCCCTTTTGGTATGTACCTCACAAGACATCTACAACAACTGGAAAGGCCACAGAAAACCTCACAAAGAGGATTACCGGCCTCAAACAGATGCCCTACGCAGACCGTCTCAAAAAACTCCAGCTTTACTCTGTCGCATATTGCCTACTCAGAGGCGATCTCTGCCTAACATACAAAGCTATGTCAAACCCAGAGCTGTTGGACATGCTCCACATAAAGAAATCCCAATCCCTCTGAGCTACACGCTCTAGGGACCTAAAGCTTGTCACCACAATAAACAGAACATGCTGGAGGGATAGATTCCTGTCTCAGAGACTTCCCATACTCTGGAACAAACTACCTATCTATATCAAACAAAGCTCCTCATTAGCACTCTTCAAGAAAAATCTTGATGATTGGTTGGGAAATAAGAAATTCACCCTGGGAATCACTTCTGTGGCTCTGCTCGACAGAGGCACAGGAAAATAATTTTCTTGGGTGGCAAAAGCCAGGGTACCATTTGGCTAGGCTTATATAGGCCCTAGGGCCAATAGCCTAGCACCTACCTATGAACCTATCATCAAAAAGTTTGCATTAAGCAACATTATCTCCAGCTAAAAAAAAAAAAGACAAAGCAGCAGTACCACCATAAAAATCTTCATAGGACACGAATCTCAAGTCCAGAAACAAAACATCTTTGTGATATGGTATGATCAACATTTGGATTTCCCTTAAAATAAAAAATCCATCATCCACAATGTTTTTGAAAACTATCTGCAGGCTAGTTTTAATCTCTCTTTCTCATGGGACATCAGACAATATAATGGTATAAATCTGCTCATCCGACAGTGGAACATGGTCTCCCCATCACAGCACTAAATTGCACTCAAAACACTTAAATAATCCAAGTTACTGTAAACAATACTTGCAGATTGCGCTAATCTATCTGGCAAAATGAAGTATCACTGCATTTCGCAGACCACAGACTACTGGTTATTTGATACAGCCACAGTCACATTCCTTGTAAATTTTTTAACCTGCACATTAGTCTTCTTAAATTACTGTCTGGCCTGCTATCCATACTAATCATACTCTAGTCAATTAAATATGGTCTCTCACTCTGAAGGCCAACTTTTAATCTTATCATAGAAGAAAAGGCACTTTCCCAAATAAGTCCATCCACCTATCACATCAAAAACTGCAGAGCATATACTACTTTTACAAAAAATTTTCATAGCATCTAAAAATCTGTACAAAATAAGGAATATGATATAAAGGAACTTGAGCAGGAGGGAGTGTGTATGTGTGTGTGTTTGTGTGTATATATATATATATATATATATATATATATATATATATATATATATATATATATATTTGGGAATTGATGGAAGGATTGACACTAAAAACATAAGCAAATGTAAAAATCCGAATGGAGAAATGATAAAAATTATCAAGCAAAGGAGAATAGTTTTGCTGGAATTGAATTCATCCTCAAGTCTTGGTGACTACCTTTACAAGGGGGGACCATGTTTTACAAAATCTCACCAAGACAACATGGATATGTAGACTGTGTTTTATATAGAACATATCATGGACAGAAGTAGGTTAAAAAAAAGACAGCTGGGTGCACAATTCCCAGTTTAAAAAAGTACCCAAACCTGGTAGGCACACTGGTGCCAGAACAGGAAAACAATGATAGTGCATAATTTTCAAGGCATGTGAACATTACTACAATGGGGTTAAGCCAGGCTCAGGGGGAGGATGGCCCCCCTGTTGTAGAAGGAAGTAGTAGTCCACAAAAAGCAAAAACTGACAGGCCAAAAAAGAGCCACAAAGATGATAGAGTGGACTGTTGAGCATGACAAAGAAATGATGTATAGTTACTATTATGAAAGAAGCCCAGAATTTCCAGATAGAAGATGTACAAAAAAGATTGAGAGAGAAATTAAAGGAAAGAAAAAATACTTGCATAAGAAAAACTGTCAAAAGCTTCAAATGCAAATTTGATGTTCATTAATACAACAGATTCATGAAAAACATTATATAGACCTAGAAACCCTGGGACATTTGGAAAAAGAAGCGACTGAGAAATTGTGGAAATATAAAGAACAAAATCTAGAGATTTTTGAAACTTATAAAAAAGAAATATGGACATGGGAATGAAAAAGAGCTGATATGGTACAACATTTATACAAAAAAAGAAAGCCAAACATATTTGAAAAGAAATATAGGCAAAGGCACCCGGATATATTTTGTATTGTGCAATTTTACATAAGATCACAAAGGGGGAATGTAGAACAGAAAAATCAGTCAAGTAGAAGTTTAAAAAAAAATAGAAGCTGAAGCTATGGAATACCTGAGAAGAGAAGGATTAAGTGCAGGAAGTCTAACACAGGTTATGTCAACAGCATGACAGAACAATGAGTCCCCAAGTAAGGCGAAACAGGAGGAGCAGGAGACATCTGAAGAAGACATATGGACATGGGAAAGAGAGACTTAATATGGTGCAACATTTACGCAATGGAGAAAGCAAATCTAAAATCAATATAAAAAAGCAGCACTAGAAATATTTGAAGAGAAATATAGGCAAAGGCATCCAGATATAGAAAATTTTAAAATACAGAATGTAAGAAAACAAAGGGGGGAAGTGGAAAAGAGGATTAGTAATGGAGAAGTTAAAGAAACAGAAACTAAAGTTATGGGATTACCTGTGAAGTGACTGATTTAATGTAGAAAATCTAACTCTGATAACATTACAGCATGATAGAATAATGAATCCTAAAATTAAGGAGAAAACAGTGGTGCGGGAAGCATCTGATCAGTTGCCATGTGAAGAAACTTTGGAGCCGTCAGTAAAAAACCAGGAGAAAACAGTGGTGCGGGAAGCATCTGATCAGTTGCCATGTGAAGAAACTTTGGAGCCTTCAGTAAGAAACCAGTACAAAAGTGAAATGGAGTTCCACAGTAAGGGAAGGAACAGAAAACTCTGGCAACCCTGTCACAGTCTATGTTGTGGAGTGAAAGAGCAAAGGATGACACAGGATGAAACCGAAGAGAATATGGCATAGGAACATGTTCTGTAAATTTCTGTAGAATGCCCACAGGAAACAGAGAATAAAGAATGCGCCCTTAGTTTAGAAGAAAATGATCTAAGGAAAGAGTTGCTTAATTTAATAGAGATGGCTACACATATTAAGACCAGTGATAGAAACAGACTACAGAAACTTAATAAGATCCACAGTGTTAGAAGTTTGGTAAAACAAATGAACACAGTAATCAAGACTGTTCACAGAAATTCATGAAATATAACCTAGGTAAACAGGATATATTACTGTGCAACTAAATTAATAACAGATAGCGTCTTACCACAAAAATCACAGAACAATAAGTGAAAGGAACTGGAGAAAATGGATGCCATCATGGAAGTATCAAAGAGAAAACTATAAAGCAATTAAGACAGGTGTCACTGTTAGAGAACAGGGAGCTGACCAACAAAAATACTTAGGAAGATTGACGTGATAAAAGCAACGAGCAGTATCAGAACAGACCAGGATCCATTGTATACTATTGCAAACAATAGACTAAAGATCCCAGCACAGGAAGAAAAGCTTAGAAAATATGCAGATACATATAAAGGAAAAGTGCAAAATAAGCAATTTATTGATGACCAAAAAAGTTTTATACAGAGTTGGAAAACAGAGAAAAAGGAATAGAAACACCTCCAAAAAAGAAGAAATAGACTCATTTTGGAGAAATATCTATGAAGATCCTGTGGAACAAAGAAAGAATAAGAAGTTCAAATGTACAGGATATGAAATGGGATGAAGTAACAGCCACAGAAATTGAAACAAAATTAAGAAAAGATCCTAACTAGAAAGCCCCAGGTCCAGATGAAGCATCTAACATCTGAGTAAAACTATAAACATCTTTACATGAAGACTTAGCTCTGAATAAGAACGATTTGTATTTGCATCCCGAACAGATACCAACCTGTTTAACAACAGGAAAAATGATACTCTTCCATAATAAGAGTGAACCTGCAAGCTATCCTAAAAACTACAGACCAATAACTTCAGACTATGTATAAACTATATACTGAAATTGATGCAGACAGACTTTATGGTCCTTTAGAAGAAAACTCAATCATTGCAATAGAATAAAAGGGTAATAAAAGAAAGTCATATTAAACAAAGGATCATTTGTTGTTAACTATAAGTCATAATGGGGAATAAGTAAAAAGGGGAATACTCTAAGTATGGCATAAATAGACTACAAAAAAGCATTCAACAGCATCCCACATTCATGGATGAAGGAGGGCTTCCAGATTTATAACATATACCCTACATAGATCGATTGCATTACAGTGAACATGAAACAGTGGCAAACCACTCAGCAGATAAGCCATGATAAAGCACAAATTATACCATGATCCCCCCAAAACGTGCACGCTGATTGGCCAGCGTGCCCGTTGTAAATCGAGTTATACTAATGGAAAAAGGTCCGTCGCCGGACTTTTTCCATTAGTATAACTCGTTTAAACACTGTCTCGCTATGTTAAATGGGTTTAACATAGCGAGACAGCTTTAAAATAAGCAACGGAGCCGTTGCTTATTTTAAAGCTGTCTCGCCATGTTAAACCCATTTAACATAGCGAGATGTTTAAAAGCAACGGAGAAAGCAAGATCTCCGTTGCTTTTTAGTTTCGCTATGTTAAATGAGTTTAACATAGCGAGACAGTTTAAAATAAGCAACGGAGATGTCCGTTTATTTTAACTGTCTCGCTATGTTAAACTCATTTAACATAGCTAAACACTAAAAAAGCAACGGAGATCTTGCTTTCTTGCTTTGCCCACAACTCTGATGTACCGCGCAGGCGCCGCAGTACATCAAAACTGCCGGATGCCAGACATCTGCGGAAGGGCAGTAAACAGGCATTATACTATGCCATTATTTAAGAAAAGTAATAGTTTCTTTTCTTAAATAATGTCATGGTATAATAGCAATAACCCAAGCCTGGGTGTGGTAATGCTAAATTACCACGGTTGGCTTTGTTTGGTCCTCGGGCCGCCTCGGGACCAAACCACGCCAACCGTGGGTAAATTTAGCATTACCCACACCCAGGCGTGGGTTATTGCGCTATTATTATCTCAGTGATAAAAATTCAAAGGGGAATATTCCAGGATGACTGTCACCACTGCTGTTTTGTCTTAACCTTAACCCATTAAGCTCTCTACTTAACAGATTACGTCACAATTACAATTTGGTTCCTGAAAACCAGCAAAGTGTCAAAGACTTATCTTCTTTTTGAGGATGACTTAAAAACTGTATAGTTACTCAGATGAGAAACTGAAAGCACAACTGCAGTTGGAAAGCTGCAGCACCAAGAAAATAGTCTGGGAAAGGAATGTGATATAAAAGAACCTTAGCAGGAGGGAGCATATAAATATTTGGGAACTGATGAAAGACTGACAATAAAACATGAAAAAATGTGAAGAAAACTTAGTAAAGAACTGGGGTGACTGACTGGCCACAAAAGGTATTGGATAAATTTGACAGGGAAAAAAATGCTTCATGTTTATCAAATGGATTTATGGAAAAAAAAATCAAGGTAGAACAAGATTATACATTCCCATTCTTAAGGTATGGGCCACCTTGAAAATGATTACATGTACAGATTCACAACAGTAGAACTGTATACATATCTGCTGACCTCACAACAGTAGAACTCTATACATATCTGCTGACCTCACAACATCCAAACATAGTGAAAAGTTTTGAAACATGAAGAGAACAAGTGTGTAAGATGACTTCCCTGCTTAGTTTAGCAGAAGTATATCTCTGTGTCAAATGGGAATGGAAATCAAACCACAAGTAGTCACAAATCAGGCAGCAACTGAATGTGCCAAAAACAAAAGAAAGACTATCAGGTGAAGAATCAGGTGAAAAGGCAAGAAATGTGGAAAAAGCATTAACATAGTTGCATGTACAGAAAATTCCTGGAACAACCTCATGTCAATCAGGGTCTAATGCAGGAATGGTTCAATAGAGGTGAATTTAAACCAAAATATGAAAGTTTAATATTGGCAGTCCAATTGGCCTGCATATACATTGGTTTACAAAGTCCATTGAACATGTTGCTTGGTGTGATAAACTAATGGCAGAGGACCTGTATACTGAAAGGCATAATAATGTGGCAAGGCTGTTGCACTGGGGATTATGCAAACATCACAGCACTGAAGTAGCTGAGAAGCATTGGAAACATTAGCCACAAAGCATTACAGAGAATGATGAAGTTCATATCACATAGGCTCACCCATTACTAACAGTTCAATAACAGATGCCAGAAAAACAGATATAGTAGTCCATGAAAAAAAGACAAAAGTAGCACTTGCTACACCCAGTGATTACAGTCTCTTACATACACAGAGACAGACACAGTCATAAAATATCAGGATTTGCAGATAGAAAAGAAGGCAACATGGAAGGACAGCCAGAGAGTTCCAATCACAGTAGGAGCAATGGGTCTCATTAAAAAGAATTTACAGTCATATTTAGATATGCTACCGATACACAGAATTCCATATGAATTGCAGCAGTCAGTTCTGGGCACATTGTGGGTGCTGCAAAGAGCATTTTTGGCTAATATCAAAGACTGAAACAATACTAATTCCATGAGCTTTCATCATACTTTGACTTAGGAATGGGGTCCATTCCTGTCATGGTAATAGAAACCCAAAGGATATGGAGAAATTAAACTGAATGCACCAGTTTCAGTAATAAAATTAGACAGAAGACAAGATCACAGCAACACAGTTGTGCAGCTCTTAATGTTGCTGCCTCAGGGCACTTGGTTCTCCAGTTCAGTTCTCACCAAAAGTCCTTCTTTGTGTCTGCATATTTTATTTACTTGTTGACTAGGTAACTGGACTGGTCATTAGACTAAGCCAAAAACCTAGCCATTCATTTTTACTGATAAAATACATCAACTTGGTTTTAGCTAAACACATGCAGAGACTCTCAATAATAATCTGCTCAAGCAACAGAGACCTCCAAAGCAGAAACGCAAGCAACCTCCAACACAACCCAAATGACACATATCCCGCAGACTCAGTGTGCCAATAACCCACAGCCCATAAGGCAAACCAACGTACCCAACACACTAGTCATAGGTGACTCTATGGTCAGGCACACTGAAGATCCATTCACGAGACTAAACAAGGAGAAGGTTACTGTCAGCTGCCTGCCGGAAGCCAGGATCCGCCACATAACCCACGCACTCAGGTCACGAGACAACAAGTACAAATATGACTTTGTCATTGTCCATGTTGGTGTGAATGACCTGAGACGTACCTCCCTGGACTACATGAAAAGAGACATTGAAGAGCTCTCCGATCTTGTAACCCAGGCAGGTATGACCCTAGCCCTGAGTAGCATCCTGCCATTGCCCAGAATGATATCGCAGTACAAGGACAAAATGATTGACTTCAACAATTGGCTAAGCTTCTGGTGTCATTCTAACGGGATCCTGTATCTGTCTGCCTGGGACAACATGGTCGACAGACCACGATGCTTTGCCAGAGATGGCCTGCTCCTGTCACCCCTGGGATTCCGGATACTGGCTAAGGCTCTGGCCGCACCTATAGTGCCTTTTTTAGGCAAGGTTCAAATGACAAATTCACCACCATAACAGGAACAGGCAAGCAAAAACTGAGGGTAATGCTACTCAATGCTAGAAGTCTAAATCTCAAAATGCACTCACTCGAGGGACTCCTTAAAATGGACAACACTGATTTCTGTGCAGTGACGGAGACCTTGTACAAGACTCTAGAGAGCATTCCTGCATTACCAGGCTAGAACTCATACCACACTTTTCAGCCATCTAACCAGGACCAGAACACCAAAGGCAGAGGTGTTGTCCATATTCATTACGGATATTCACGCCTCCAGGCAAGTTGCGCAGCATAATGCATCTGAGGTTATCCAAGTGCAACTAACTCTGGCCAAAACTGCAATCCAAATTGTAGCTTGCTACAGATCCCCCACCATGCCCCAGGATTCCCACTCCTCTTTTCTTGATATACTGGAAAATATTAGGGTTAAACCAAACACCCTAATAATGGGCGATTTTAACTACACCACCATTAACTGGGAAAACTACTCATCTACCAACTCCTTTGCTCAATTCATTCTGGAATTCATAAATTCCAATGCCCTGGATCAACTTATCCACACCCCCACCAGGGGCAACAATATCCTAGACCTAGTTATTACCAGTATGAGTGACCGGTGTTCCACACCTGAAGTTAACTCCTCATTGGTCAGATCTGACCATAAGCTAATCATCCTAAATATCCGCATCCCACCACCACCACCACCAACCATTAAGGAAACCACGGTAAAAAATTTCTCCAAAGCCAACTTCATGCTTCTTAAGACAGAAATGGTGAACATCATGACACCCATGCAGATGGGCAATACAGTTACGACTGCTGAATTCTACACAAATGTACTCTATAAGCAGTTACACGAGTGCATGGATCGTGCTAGCCCAGACAGAACCAAGACACTATCCTCCAAAAAAAGGAAGCCAATCTGGTGGTCCCCCTGCCATAAACAAACTCTACAACAGAAGGAAGAATCTGTTGCAAAAAAGAGTAAAATCCCATGAGTGGAGGAGCTCCCCGGTCAGCCTCAATAAGAAGCTGAGATCCCTTATATCATCCTCCAAAGCTAGCTACTAAAACAAAATCACCACTGATTCTAAGGGCAACCACAAAGCATTCTATAGCTATGTCAAGAATCTCAATGGCAACACCCAGATCTGCTCTGAGTTACAGCATAGCGGCACAAAAATTACAGAACCAACTGATATTGCCAATATCCTGGCTTTACCCCCCTCTCAACCCATAAAGGGCCCATATCTATACAGGAAGAATGCAGAGTCCCTGTAATCATATATATGCAGGTAAAAGCTGCACTGTAAAACCAAAAACATAGCATCCATTGGACTGGACAACATCCCAGAATGCATTTTACACGAACTTCAGAACGAACTGGCTCCCCACCTAAGCACCATGTTCGATCATAGTCTCACGTCAGTCTTTGTGCCCACTGAATGGCACACAGCAACAGTTATCCCACTCCACAAAGGGGGAGCCACCACTGATCCTGGGAACTATCACCCTATTAGCCTGACAAGCCTGGTCTGCAAGGCCATGGAATGTATCATCATGGAACTCATAAACAAAGACATTGGTAACCTCCAAACACTGGACCCCACCCAGTTCAGGTTTGTGAAAGGCAGATCATGCGTTCTGAACCTGATCGACTTCTTTGAGGCAGTCACCAAAACCGTATACGAGGGTAAGGTGGTTCACACAGACTATCTTGACCTCGTCAAGGCTTTCAACACCATCCCCCATTCTGGAATTATAGCTAAACTCACTAAACTAGGCATAAATCCCTACATCATAAGATGGGTTGCCAACTGGCTCACTGACAGAACCCACACTGTAAAAGTTGCAGACTTCAAATCTGACTCTAAACCAGTGACAAGTGGAGTACCACAGGGTTCAGTCCTGGGACCTCTCCTGTTTGGTATCTACTTCTCTGAAGTACAGGCTAACACAGAAAGCCTCTGGCTAACGAAGTTTGCAGATGACTGCAAACTAGGAGCCATAGTAGAGTCCCCAAATGATGTGGACATCCTACAGAAGTGCCTCACTGAGACAGATGCCTGGTGTCAAGAGGCATGGCCTCAAGCTCAATGCCAAAAAGTGCATGGTCATCCCCTTTGGTAAAAACTCTGTACCCATAAACTACCACATAAATGGCAGTCTACTTAACGCTGAATGTGTGATAAGAGACCCTGGGACCCAGGTGGACAGTAGTCTCTCCTTTGATAATCACATTGTCACAATAGTTAGGAAATCCTTCTATGTGGCACACCTCATCACAAAAGGGTTCTCATCCAGGGAAAAAAAAGAGGTCATTGTTCCCATCTACTCAGCACTCATTAGACCCATTATGCAGTACAATGCCCCTTTTGGAATATACCTCACAAGACATCTGCAGCAGCTGGAAAGGCCACAGAAGTACCTCACAAAGAGGATTACTGGCCTCAAACAGATGCCCTACACTCACCGTCTCAAACAACTCCAGCTTTACTCTGTAGCATATCACCTACTCCGAGGAGATCTCTCCCTAAGATATAAAGTTATGTTAAACCCAGAGCTGTTGGACATGCTACACCTAAAGAAATCCCAATCCCTCCAAGCTACATGCTCTGGGGACCTAAACCTTGTCACTGCAATAAACAGGACATGCTGGAGGGATATATTCCTGTCCCAGAGACTTCCTATACTCTGGAACAAGCTACCCATCTATG
The DNA here is from genome assembly GCF_019279795.1 of Protopterus annectens. Taxonomy (NCBI): domain Eukaryota; kingdom Metazoa; phylum Chordata; order Ceratodontiformes; family Protopteridae; genus Protopterus; species Protopterus annectens. The sequence goes on from NC_056737.1 coordinate 221,180,223, forward strand.
TCATGCAAAGTTCCTCATTAGCACTCCAAGAAAAATCTAGATGAGTGGATGGGAAATTGGAAATACACCCCGGGGATCACTTCTGTGGCTCTGCTCAACAGGGGCACAGGAAATTAACTTTCTTGGGTGGCGTAAGCTAGGGAACCTTGTTGGCTAGGCTTACTTAGGCACTTGGGCCGAAAGCCTACTACCTACCTATGAACCTATGACTGTATGGAATTGTGGAAGGCTTGGAAAGTCTAGACAACTGCTTTTATCTCCTTTAATTTGATATAAAGGGAAAGTTTTGTCAGTGTCCATAGAACCTGAAGTATGTCACTGAAATGTCCCCACCCACACAACAAGGCGGATGCATCTGTAATGGTCACAAAGGAAGGGGGAAATGGAAGGGATTTCCAAGGGAAAACGTGTTTAGATCCATTCATTAACTACAGTCTGTAAAGTTACGCAGCACATAACTAATGATCCAATAATGACAAAAGGCATACAGACACTGGACCTACACCAACTTTGATTTGTAAAAGAAAGGTTGTACCTAATATAACAAGTTGACTTTTTCAAAAGGGTCACTAAAGCCCTAGATAAGGGGGGTGGCATTCCATACTGCTTACCTTAACCTCACAAAAGCCTTTGACAACATCCCACAAGCTGGGATTACAGATACCCAGTACCACAATAGACTCAATCCACAGTCCCCAAACTGAAGACAAGATCGTTCCCCACCAATTTATCCATGCCCAGAGAGTGGAAATGGTCTGGGGATGGTAAGTCAGGCCTACAGATCAGTAGAGTTCTAGAAGGCAGAGCTGGTGGGTCAGAGCACTGTTATGGGACAAAAAAAATTACAAAATATTGTATTTATGACTGTGAACAATTACTTTGTTTGGAGGCATAATTCATTTTTACTTGCCCATGTAGATGAAGAGATCTGCAACTACTTTACATCATGCCCCACCTAATTCTATGTTACATTACAATGATTAGCTTTCTATCTGGCAGGATGAATCTCAGAGCCAGTTATTTTTACTTAAAGGTCACAAACTAGCCTATCCAACTGAGATTTGAACTAGTAACGAGCTACATACAAGCAGAGCAACGTATTCCAAAGTGTGGCCAAAGAGATGTGGAAAAAGCTTTTCTGACATTTAAATAAGCCTGGTCTACAATAACCATCCAGCCCCTATTTCTCGTGACATACGAGTACGATGCAATCTAAACCAAAACAAACTTGACAAATCCTATTACTCATGATCTTATATGCAACAAAGCTTCTACACATTTTTCAGCCCCGTTCTCAAACAACTACTTGAAAATTTGGCCATACTCTATATACAGTTCTTGGTTATATATGTTTTGTTACTAAAATACATACATTTACAAACACTTTTTAACAAATGGGAACGGTTAACCAAGCTATGTTAAAGAAAAAACAATAGTCCAATTCAGTTTGCTTACTTTCACTGCCAAATATAAATGGTGAGGACTCAAAAACTTACATTTTCCTCACCTTCTGATGGCAAGCTCTGATTTTGCAGTGCTTCTGTAATTTTACCTCATATTTTTGTCCTGTGGCTCGTGCAGTCTCTAATTTTCTGCCAAACTACTGAGTTGGTTAGAAAATGTATATTAATGCAAAACCTACTGTCCTGTTAACTTTTTAGAGAAATCGGAGTAACATTTAAACATAATTAATGATATCGGGGGCCCCATCTATTTTTAGCAAAGTCCAGAATTCTTAAGTACCTCCCTGGACTACATGAAAAGAAACATGGAAGAGCTCTGTGATCACGTAGCCCAGGCCGGTATGACCCTGACCCGGAGTAGCATCCTGTCCTCACCAAGAATGATACCACGATATAAAGAAAAAATTATCAATTTCAACAATTGGCTAAGTTTCTGGTGTCATTCAGAGGGGATCCAGTGTCTGTCTGCCTGGGATGACATGCTCGACAAGCCACGCTGCTTCGCTAGAGATGGCTTGTACCAGTCACCCTTAGGCTTTCGAATACTGGCCAAGGCTCTTGCCACCCCCATATTGCCTTTTTTAGGCAAGGCTCAAAAGACAAACCCACCGCCGTAAATAGAACAAGTAACAAAAATCTGAGGCTAATACTACTCAATGCCAGAAGTCTAAACCTCAAAATGCACACACTCGAGGCACTCCTCAGTATGGAGAAAATCGATATATGTGCAGTAACAGAAACTTGGTTTAAGGCTACAGAGAGCACCCCAGCACTACCAGGCTACAACTCATACCATACATTTCAGCCACAGAACCTGGACCGAAATACAAAAGGCGGGGTAGTATCCATATTCATTAAGGATACCCACACCTCCAGGTTAGTGGCACAGAACGATGCTTCAAAGATTATTCACGTGCAACTAACAACGGGCAAAACTGCAATTCAAAAATTGTAGCTTGCTACAGATCACCCACCATGTCCCAGGACCCCCATTCTGCATTTCTGGAAACAGTGGCTAACATAAAGGTCCTACCAAACACCCTAATATTGGGTGATTTCAACTACCCAAACATTAACTGGGAGAACTACTCAAGTACTAACTCCCTTGCCCAGCATTTCCTAGAATTTATAAACTAAAACTCCCTGGAACAACTGGTCAACACTCCCACCAGAGGTGACAACATATTGGACCTGGTCATCACCAACATGGGCAACCGGTATTCCACACCAGAGGTCAACCCCTCACTCGATAGATCTGACCATAAACAAATCACTTTGGATATCCACATCCCCCCCCCCCCCGACAAGGAAACCACTGTGAAAATCTTTTCAAAAGCAAACTTCACGTTACTTAAGATGGAGGTGGAAAGTTTCAAAGCCCCCATGCTAAAGGATAACGCTGTCCAAGCTGCAAAATCCTTTACTAATGCATTCTACGGGCACCTACAAGAATGCATGGCTCGTGCTATCCCAAGCAAAACCAAGACTCACTCCTCCAAGAAAAGGAAACCAGTCTGGTGGACCCCTGCAATAAACAAGCTATACAATAGAAGGAGGAAACTAGTACAGAAAAGAGTAAAATCCCAAGAAGGGAAGACATCCCTGATCAGTATCAGCAAGAAACTACGATCCCTCATAAAATCGTCCAAGGCGAGCTTTGAAAGAAAACTTGCTAAGGACTCCAAAGATAACCACAAAGCATTCTTTAGCTATGTCAAGAATCTAAGTGGCAATGTTCAGATATGCTCGGAGTTAGTGCAGAATGGCACAAAATACACTGAACCAACCGATATTGCCAACATCCTGGCAGACCGGTTCAGTGCAAACTTCACCCCCCTCTCACCCCCAAAAGGGCCCATAACCATACCAGAAGAATGTAGAGTCCCTGAAATCACAGACACACAGGTTAAAATAGCCTTCTCCAAAGCCAAAAACATGGCATCAATGAGACCAGACGGTGTCCCAGGCTGCGTCCTACACGAGCTCACAGACAAATTAACCCCTCACCTAAACGCACTGTTCAAACTCAGCCTCTCCACAGGCTATGTACCCATAGAGTGGTACACAGCAACAGTTATTCCACTCCACAAAGATGGAGCCACAACAGACCCCGGGAACTATCGCCCTATAAGCCTGACTAGCTTGGTCTGCAAGGCTATGGAGCGCATCATCATGGAACTCATTAACAGAGACATTGGGAACCTCCAAACACTGGACCCTACCCAGTTCGGCTTTGTTAAGGGCAGATCATGCCTCCTAAACCTGGTGGACTTCTTTGAGACAGTTACCAAGGCTATAGACAAGGGTAAGGTGGTACACACAGCTTACCTAGACCTCACAAAGGTCTTCAACACCATTCCCCATTCTGGTATTATAGACAAGCTCACCAGCCTGAACATAAACCCGTAAGTCACAAGATGGGTTGCCAAATGGCTCATGGACAGAACCCACATGGTGAGAGTTGCGGGAGCTAGGTCAGACTCTAAACCGGTTACAAGTGGCATTCCCCAGGGCTCAGTCCTGGTACCCCTCCTATTCGGCATATACTTCTCAGAGGTACAGACAAGCACAGGAGGACTATAGCTGACCAAGTTTGCAGACAACTGCAAACTAGGGGCTATAAATTGACTCACCGGCTGACACAGACATCCTCCAAAAGGGTCAAAAATTTACTGAGACGGACACCTGGTGTCAAAATCATGGCCTCAAGCTAAATGCCAAAAAGTGCATAGTTATTCCCTTTGGAAATAACAAAGTACCCACAAACTACCACATATGTGGTAGTCCCTAAATCTGGAAACGTAATAAGGGATCTGGGGACCCAAGTAGATAGTAATCTCTCCTTTGATAATCACATTGCCAAAGTGGTTAGAAAATCCTTCTATGTGGCCCACCTAATCACAAAAGGGTTTGCATCCAGATCAAAAAACAGCTCATTGTGCCCCTCTACTCATCACTAATCAGACCCATCATAGAGTACAATGCCCCATTTGGGATGTACCTTACAAGACACCTGCAACAGCTGGAAAGACCACAGAAGTACCTTACCAAGAGGATCACTGGCCTCAAACAGATGCCCTATGCAGCTCGACTGAAGAAACTCCAGCTGTACTCGGTTGCATACCGCCTGCTCAGAGGTGATCTCTGCCTGACATATAAGGCCATGTCCAACCCAGAATTGATGGATATGCTCCACCTAAAGAAAACCTTATCCCCTCGAGCCACACGCTCTAGGGATCTAAACCGCACCACAACAATAAATGGGACGTGCTGGGGGGATAGATTCCTGTCCCAGAGAATTCCCATGCTTTGGAACAAGATTCCAGTCTACATTAGACAGAGCTCCTCACTAGCATTCTTCAAGAGAAACCTTGACGAGTGGATGGGAAACAGAAAGTTTTCCCCAGGGATCACTTCAGTGGCTCTGCTGAACATAAGCACAGGGAACTAATCTAAGGAGGCGCCAAAAACCAACACATTCTGGCTAGGCTTATAAATGCCTTTGGGCAGATAGCCTAGTACCTACCTATGAACCTAAGTTGAGGACTATGCTGGCACAGTACATCATAGAACCTTTAGAGGCAGACAGCAGCTGTGTTTCAATATCCTGGGATTCCTCTCTCATAGTACTGTTTTTTAGTTAGAGGTGGGCAAGCTTTCCTAAAGCCAGTTTTTATAGAAATAGTTTATGTATGCAGTAAATAATTTATTATGTTTCCAGAGTAAGTAACCCCAGGCTGAGCCTGAAAAAAAAAAGATCCGTTAGGATCAGTGCTATATGCCAATGAGCAAATAAAAGCAAAAAAAAAAAAATGTTGTGCTCTTGTTCCAAATTCCCATCCAATAACATCAAGTGAAAGCATAAGGCCTACAGATGCATAGGCTATCGAGACAGTGATGTTGTTCTACGTGAGTTTTACAAATACTAAGGCCACACCAACTCGTATGACTGATATATCGAGTACGCCTAACTTATTCAAGGTATATTATATTGCCCTGTCAAGGCTATACACAATACACGTTACACTTTGCACATTTAAAAAAAAACTTTTTTCTTATGTTGTTGCGTCTTTCGGCTTTTCCCGGTTAAGGTTCGCCACAGCAGAACTCCAGTCCGCTAATAATTGGCAGTAGATTTTTACGTGCCGAGTTGCCAGCTCTGACACACAACCTTCAATGAAGGTACGCCCATTCACGCATGTCTCCACACAGAAGACGCTTTAGCTGAGAATCGAACAGGACAACGTCTTACTGTGAGGCTACAACGCTACTGCAGCACCACCACCGCAGTATATAAAACTAGAATTACTCAGAACTAGTCAGTCAAGAGACTATAACAACAGAAACCATGAAAACATTATATCTAGTTTCATTTTTAGTAAGGTAATTCCTTGACCTCTCTTTTTTTTTTTTTTTTATTTTAAACCTTTACTAATTCACTTGAGAGAGGCACACACATTAATAGAAAAGAAAGCAAACAGTATTATCATTCTTCCATTTACACACATTATACATGACATGCTTTGTGCAGTGGTAACATTGTTGCGTCACAGCAAGAGGTTCTCCCATTCGATTCTCGGCTTGGGTTGGGAGTGCCTTCTGTCTGGAGTCTGCATGTCCTCCCCGCAGTCGAGTGGGCGTTCAAAAGACATGCGTTGAATGGGCGTGCCTTCGTTGAAGGTTGGGCGTCGGGCTGGCAACTCGACACCATAAAAGCCAACTGCCAATCATTAGCAGACCGGAGTTTCGCTGTGGCGACCCCTAACCGGGAAAAGCCAAAAGACAAACAACAACAAAATACATGACATGCTTTCTTTCTGTATTAACAACGGTTTTTTCAGTCCAACATTACATTAAATCACTCAATTCCTGCCTTCCCTTAAATCTGACTGCTCCTCTTAAAAATTATTCTGGATGTATTGTTCGCACAAATTCCATTTATTTCTATATGATTTGCTCCTTCCATAAAGATCCTTCTTCCAGTTTATCTCTTTTACATTATATAATGATGGGTTATTATTATTCAAAAACACGTATGCTAATTCTTTAAGAAAGATAAGCAATTTTTCTCTTAAATAATGTAGATGTATAACAGCAGTAACACACTCATGGATGTGGGTACATGAGTATTTATCCATGGCTGTTTTTGTTTAATCACTCAGGCTTCACCCTTGTGATCAAACCACACCAACCGTGAGTAAATCCTCATATACCCACATCCACTCATGGGTTAGTGCTTAAACATTCAATACTTCAAATACAGTTGGTTTAAACTTTGATTAAAATTTTCTAGTAACTGCTTGTTTGACAGCCAACAGAATTGAACTTAATAAGGCCTTACTATATCTAGGCAATTCAGATTCTGTGTCCCAACTCAAAAGAATTATTTCCTTACTTACAGCACAGCCATTTACTCCCCTAATAATGTTTCTGACAGAGTACTATGTAGGAAATTTTTTTAAATATGACAACTCATTTTCCCAAAAAAACATGTTCCTAGTTGCCTCTCTCTTCCTTTTCACACCTCCAACATGTCTATCTACCTGAGGAAAAAATCTTTTGAAGTCTACTAAGTATAAAGATACCTATGCAAACTCTTTCAAGCAAAAATCCTAAACATTCAGGGACTTTGCTGCATACATGGGCACCCTACACATCTTCCCATTGTTCTCTTGTAAACTGCTTTTCCAGTCTCTCTTCCCAATCTCCTCTAACATCCTCCGAGTGATTCTTACAATTATTATGCAATATTTTCCATGTCCTACTAATTATCCCCTTTTTAAATAGCAGCTTATGTTCTAGACTCAACTAAAACTCTACCAGAGCAGGTCTTTCACTTAGGACACCCTTATTCCTTTCTCTCTACCCTGATTAAATCCCGATCAGGCAAGGCAGTCTGTAACCAAGAGTCTGAACTTCTTCTTGGTCTCATCCCACTCTATTACCTTTCCCTCTCTAATTATTTACTCCCAATACTTTGCCAGTTTTCTCCAGAAAATTCCCAATGTATGACTATTTTCTGTATCTGTTTTGGCAAAATCTCCTTTCTATATTCCCATGTTGGCTTACCTATTAAAATATTTCTTGCAGTTTTATGAATATAATATTCTATTCAGTGATTATTTTCCTTAATGATCTGCATTCAAAATCCCACTCTCATCCTGTTTCTTGAACTAAGCCCCCCAATTCATCATTATCTATTTCCACTTTGAACTATAACCTTCTGCTTGTGTTATGTGCATGCACCTTGACTATCTAGCTCTAAAATATCCCTTCATATCAGGGAACTCGAAACCACCTTTTTCTGTTGAGAGAGTTTATCCCACTTGGCTCTGGCTCTCCCAGACAAATTCCTTCAACTCTTTTTGTCCACAACTTCTCCTCTAGTGGAGAAGAACATGCCTGACCTGCACATAAAACTTAAGGGACTAAAACATTTTCACTGATTGCATCTTGCTAACCATATTCATAAGGCAGAGCTTCCAGTTTCTCCGTTTTTGTATTACCTTTTGTTTAGTCTCTTCCCACATATCTTTAGATGTCATAGCAGAATCCTTTTTATCCATACTCTTAAGTACTTCGTTTTGTCATGTTCCCATAAATATGAGTGCTGCTGAACCAATTCATGTGTGGGTATATATTTTATAGCTACTGCCTTTGTTTTACCTTCATTAATTTTGTATTGCAAAAATAAGACTTGAAACTGTTACAGAATGTTCCGTAATGCTGAAATGCAATTTTCTGGTTTTATCAGGTTCAAAACACATCATCTGCAAATAAAGCCAACGTTTCTTGACTACCATACCAATTATATCGTTCAATTTCGGAGTCCCTTATTTTCTTTGCCAATGGTTCTTAACAGAATGCAAATAACAAATGGGGAAGAGGACAACCCTGACTGGTTCTTCTGCTCATACAGAACTTATAAGAGAGGAAGCCCATTACACTTAAATTTTCACCTCTGAGCCCTCATATAGCCTCATATAGCCTCCCAATCAAATCTTATTAGGACAAAATGCAAATACTTCCATTGCCCTACTCATAAACATCACAGCTTACTGTGTCGAATGCTTTCTCTGCATCAAGACCCATCAACAATAGTGGTATTTTCTTACATTCCCCATGCTTCCCCCTGGATCATCACTGTTCTATTTATGTTGTCAAATGTTTACCTCCCCTCCACAAAACCACGTTGATCCATATCCATCATTTTTGGTATCACCTTCGCCATTTTTTTTAGCCATTGTAGACAAACACTTAATCATGGTTTTGAATCAACATGGGCCTATACGAAGTCGGATCTGATGGGACTTTACCATTTATAGTTATTACAGCCACTACAGCTTTCTTCCAGGATGCTGGTGCTTTTCCTCCTTTAAAATACTGTTAAACAAATCCTTCCAAATTGTTATCACTTTCTTCCTTCCTAGCTTCCAAATTTCCACAGAAATACCATCTATTCCTGGAGACTTTCCTGTAGATTGGTTATACATCACCATTTTATCTCATCTCCTCCTATCCTGTTATTAAATTAAGCCTCATCTACCTCCAACCTTGGCATATTTAATTCCTCAATAAACACCTCCATTTACACTTTTTCTTGATTTCCACATTTCTCTTCTTTATACAGATTAGAAATATTTTGGAACCACTATGAAAATACCTCTACAGGATCTCTGGTTATTTTCCTTGCTTTAGGTTTCCTAAGCTTGGCAACATCACTGTCTACTTTCTGTTGCCTAAACCATTGTGAGAAAAAGCTTTTGTACTCTTTATTATCAAAAAAAAAGTTGCTGAACAGCAATCTTTATAAAGTCATTTCTCTTTAGCACTCTGCATTCATGCCTCTTGTTCTGTAAGATACCCCTTGTTCTGCAAGATACCCCTTATTCTGTAATACTGTAACCTGTGCCAGTCCTTCTAAATAATTGCTACTTTTAATCTACCCTATTTTTAAGCTCTGCTTTGATTTTAACCCCAATCCTTAGCTATATTTTCTGAAAGAATTTATTTCTAAATTCTCCAATAACTCCCAAATAATTTTCACTACCCATTCCTTAAATTCCTCAATGTTTAACAGATAAGTGGGGAAGTGCCAGTGTTTCATTTTTATTTCATTACTCTGCATTTTTATTTTATTTATTATTGGCTCATGATCTGAAATAATTATTGGACGTGTATCAAAACTTGCAATTAAATGCTCATGTTCCTGTGAAATATAATTTCTGTCTAGCCTAGCCCAGTGTTTTTTTACCTTGAGGAATAATATGTAAATTCTCTCAGAGCTCCTACTACTGAATTCACATCTTCCATGCAAAATATTTTCATAATTTTTTTCAAATCTACCCTCCTTTGTTACACTTTCCAATCTAGGCCACCAGATACATCCTCACTGTTGCAAATCAAACTCCATTCCCCACCTGTAAATAATATTCCCTACTGAAAGCTCCACTGTAGCAAGTTTAGGTGGAATATAAATGCCTGCCAGCATGCCTCTCCTCCCTTGCTAGTTGTCCCATACTACCACAAATCTAACATTACCATTATTGTAAGTTTTCCTCTTCTACCACTACTGGAACTCCTCTAGCAATTAATATAAGCACCTCGCCCCACATTTCCTTTGCCCCAGAAATTCCACTGAATAACCATCCTGAAATCCTTTCTTTATCATATTTACATCCTCATTTCTGTCTATAGCTATTTGCATTCTATATATTTTTAATATAATTCACTACTCTTTCCTTTTTATATATACGTCAGACCATTCACATTCAAAGATAATATGGAAAGTGTTTCCATTATGATAAGTTAGTATTCCCACCCTGTTATGCATAACAGCTCTTTATATGCCTAGTTACAGCTTTAGTGTATGCATGTAACACAAAATTTGGCAGGTTGATCTTTTACACAGTTGTTTCTTGCCATATCCATTTGAACCTATGTCACATCTTGTAAGACTTGTTGTTTTAAGGAAAACCCTCAAAAAAAAGACCCACAACAACACTTCATAACCTATTAATTTAACACAAATATACAAAACTATGTAGATCTTCAAATAATGTAGTTTAATCCACCTAATAAGAACAGTTATCCCAGATTGACAGTTGCAGAGTTTAGTTAACATATAATTAAGGTTATCCATGCTAAGACGCATGGTGCAGCCTGTGCTTCTACTTACACTAAGTCCTGTCTATTTTTGCCTCATCTTTATTCCTGTACCAGATGTAGAAAACAACCTGGATGCTTTCTGAAAGCATTATCTTTCAGCCATTGAAAGAAATTGAGTGTTCTGTTTTTTTATTGTCCTTATCAGTTAATCACCATACATTATTACACAGTTGCCTTCAGCTACAAGCTTTTCAAGTTGCACCATGAACATTTGTTTGCTAAAGGAAAACTTAGTATTTGCTCCCCTTATAACTTGTTAGTTCAAGCCAAGGCCCTTAATGTAGTCATTCTCCTATGCAAAAGCAAAAACATGCATGTCAATTAGAAAAACAAAGGTCACCTGTGTACTTTAGCATCCCTATTTCACACAAAAATAACTGAAAAATCTTTACTTTATAACATGCAGTGTATGTCATATTTTATAAAAAATACTGTTAACAAAAACTGTTTTACTTACAGTTACCTCTTTCCTTCCTCTTCCTCACTCCTTAATCTTCTTCCAAAAATTAATGACATGAAGTAGGGCACATGCTTTGGAGTCCCCTACAAGTTTAACAAAGTCAAAAAGGTACATTATTTCCAGGTTTTCTTGCTTCACCATATTTCACAAATGTGTCTGATACTTTGTAGTCCTAAATTTAATATTTAAAATTTGTGAATTTGTGACTTACTGGTCTTCTTCCTGTTGATCTCCACCTCCGGTTCATTTCTAATGTACTTCTGGTTCTTCGAGTCAACTCCTGTGCTTTTTTGTCTCTCTCAAGCATTTTCCTTTGGAAGACTGAAAAAGGTTCACTGGCACAGTCTCTCTCTCAGCTTTACTATCAGAAGAATAGGAAGCAGAATACCTTTCTGTTTGATATCTCACTTTTGGTTGGACAGTCTTGTATTTCCATGTTCTGCATCAAAAATTACTTTGACCCATCAGGAAAAAAATGTTCGGAAGATAACTGGAAACAGCAGCTTGAATCTCACACCTGCTTTTCAACATTCCCTGATTGCTGGAATACATTTACTCTTCTTCTTCCTGGTGTACAGTGAGTAATCATTTCCACAAACTCTGTCTGCAACTTTTAGTACTTTGCCCTTCTGCTGGTAGGACTGCATCTTCACTGCTGGAGGTATTGACTTCTTTCAAATGGCCAGGTTTGGAGAATACATGAGATGTCCCCTTTCAATTATAACTCTTGCAATGGAATACAAGTCCAGCTGCTTATTTGTGCTTTCATAAAATTAATACAGTCTGTTTCTTCCAGTTTCTCTGGTACAGCAGAAAATCTCAGGTTTTCCCTAAGTGTTCTGTCCTCTAAAGCTACTATTTTTTGAAACATCTCTTCTTGAGCAGTCTCAAGCAATCTTTTCTTCATTTTGACTTTTGATTTTTGCAGTTTTATCAGCTCATCTGAAGATCTGTCTAAAGTGTCTTCCATTTTTTCCAGCCTTTTATTATTTGAGTAGGTATACTCCTTCAGTGTTTCATTTATTGTAATCAGCTCTGAGCACATTTGACAAATTTTCCTCTTGATTACTGGAAATCATATTTTGCACCAAAACTGGAGCTTGAACTGCTTTTTGCTGAACAGCTACAGGATTCTCTCCTGCCAGTGATTTTTTTCCTCACCTTTTGTAATAGATTTTCTTTCAGGTTCTCTAAATTTTCTTTTTGCTGCATCCAAGCAGTGCACTTACTATCCAGTAACTGAATTTTACCCAAAAAACAAATTCACTGGTTCTCATTTTGTGTTTCTGTTTTCACAATAGGAGAGCTGAAATTAAGCTGTTATTCAGTGTGCAGCCATTGTGGAAGTCCGAGTGTGACATTACCTTGACTCTTGTTGTCAGCTAAACCTCAAACTGCAGTTGAGTATCACAAGGGTTTGACCCCCCCCCCCTGCATGGGAAAGATGACAAATGAATCTCATTCCCAACCAGCCTAACTCCACAACCAGCTCTTCCATCATTCCCAAGTTTGAACACAGGTCATCTGAGGTACAGTCAGGGTCCTACCCCTTTACCCCACACAGAAGGGATAACAGGGATCTGTTTAGGTGCTACAACTTTATGGTGACAGAAAGTACATGAGGGGTCAAGACAGCTCCCCAAGTGTCTACACACAGACATTTTTTAGGACAAGCCTTTGAAAGTCTAATATTTTAGACAAATGCATAAAATGTGAAAATGTTTTAAATGCATTTACCAAGTATGTGAATGCAGTCTACGTAAACATCTTTTCATACACCATCCAAGCTGCAAGGCAAAGGTAAATGTTAGAAATACCAATAATTTCAGCATAGCAAATAATCTAGCATGGGTTTTGGGGTGGTGGAAGGAAACAAAGGTCTTAGAAGCAGTGAAGAACATAGACATTTTACAGGCAGTGAAGGGAGTTGAAGAATGAAACCTGGGACCTGAAGCTGTGCAGCAGAAACCTTAACCACTGAACTGCCACCTTGTACTAAATTAGTCTAACATAACTACACTTGACCAATACAGTTTATTTTCTTCTAATGTTTACCAGACATATTTTGTCTACTGGTTTGTATTTTTTTTTATTATACAGTTATTCATACAGGTACAAGTACAAAGCAAAAATGCAATTAAAGTGAATCATTCCTTCCAGTCACAAAAATAATGCATTCAGATATAAATAGTCTCTCATTAACGTAAATGTATGGAAGCCACATCTTACAAAGTGAACTGTGCATTTGATGTAAACTTCTCCAAATAAAACACCAGAGGTGAAAAAAAAATAACTACCTGAACCACAACCCTTTTACTCCTGAAATACAAATGCCAAATCAAGTTACCTGCTAAAACACTGCATGAATAAAATCTGATGGACTATACTAGACCTCATACATCCATCGTACTAGACATTTCACTGACATTCTGTGATTAATGACATATGCCTGCAAAATGCTGAAGAAAGAGAAGATTCAGTTTCTGAAAAACACAGCTCTTCACCTCAAGGGAAGAAAAAGTTAAATCTTCTTTGTAATTTCACCAGAAAAGGACAGTTACGCATATTTTCTCTCTGACAGCTTCTCATTCTGAATATGTCTGGCAGAGTGAGCTCTCATTCATTCATTCATTTAAGGGAAAAATCCACTAGATAAAAGTACTTTTTTTTCCTAAACACAGGCAAACCTGAAAAGCTGTCTGGTTAAAAAGTTAAGTCACTTGGTATGCAACTGGGAAGTGATTGAAATCGAGGACTGCAGAATAAGTCTCTTTAGCCACTCATAACCCTAATCCACTGTGAGATACCACAATACTGTGATTCCTCATTCTGATAGTTCTTCCAGTAAAACTTTTTCTCAGGCATTCACCTACCGGATGAAAAGAGCATTTCTGCCACTGGCACACTTGAATTCAGAGTTGAAAAACCATGCCATAAAAGGGACAGGTGAAATAAAACTGACTAAATTTTCTACTTTTTGTGTCACAGTAATTGCAAATATTTAATTGTTGATTTATTTTATGTATACAAAGGAAGAGACTTCATTGTCACAATTAGTTCTGAAGAAGTCCCAGAGTGTTATAAAAGGGATGAAAGCGCTTAACTTTTTCAAAGGAATAAAGACTTTGTAACGTGGAAGTATTGTGTGAAGCTTGTGGTGTTGCTTTTGCCAATTGAGCACTCTTTTCTTGGATTACTAGTTTCTACTAGTGCTCTTTACAAATGGTGCTTTGTACAAAACGTAGAAACACAGATGTGCTGGTACAAAGTTCATATCCAAGGCTGGGACTGGACTGCAGTGTCAGTGGCAGAATAAGTAGCACACTCACCTTTGGTGCAGTAGGCTGTAGGTTCTATTCCTACACCAGGCAGATCAGTTCTATATTACCTTGTCAAAAGGTGTTTTCATTGAATGCCTTTTCATCAACACAAACAGCGAAGTCCCAAAACCCCGAACGGCCACTTCAGCGAATGTTTCCCAGAGGAAAAAACCTTTTGGCCATTGTCAGGAATTTGCCCTTTTCTCTACTGTAGTGCAATCTTGGAGTTGACATATTTAGTTGGGGGGTCAAAGCCCCCCACTTCATAAGGTCTGAGAGTTTGTCTAGTGTTGGGCTGGCCAAACGATTTTTTCACCTGGGAAAAAAAATTTGCTAAAGTGGCCATTCAGAGTTTTGGGAGTTTGCTGTTTATGTGTTGCTGAAAAGGCATTTAATGTAAACGTCTTTTGATCAGGTAATACAGACCCGGAATATCAACTGCTGACACACTCCTTAGTGTGTTATCATTAGTCTGAGATGTTAAACCAAGGCCCTATAGGTTCACAGGTTCATACTAGGCTATCTGCCCTAGGGCATTTATAAGCCTAGCCAGAGTGTGTTTGGCTTTCGCCACCCATTTTAAATTAATTTTGCTATGCCCTTTTTCGAGGTTAGTATACTGTGCCTCTGTCTAACAGTGACACAGAAGTGATACCCGGGGTAAACCTACGATATCCTATCCACTCATCAAGATTCCTCTTGAAGAGAGTCAATGAGGGACTCTGCCTAACCTGGACTGGGATTTTATTCCAGAGTGAAGGGAGCCTCTGGGTTATGAATCTGTCCCTCCAGCATGTCCTACTTATTTCAGTGCTGAGGTTCAAGTCTCTCAAGCGAGTAGCTCGATGGGATTTGGATTTTCTGAGGTGCAGCATGTCCATTAATTCCGGGTTGGACATGGCTTTATATGTCAGGCACAGATCGCCTCAGAGCAGGCGGTATGCCACTGAGTAGAGCTGGAGTTTCTTTAACCGGGCAGCATATGGCCTCTGCTTGAGCCCTTTGATCCTCTTAGTGAGGTACTTTTGGGGTCTTTCCAGTTGCTGCAGGTATCTGGTAAGGTACATCCCAAAAGGGGCATTGTACTCAATTATGGGCCTGATGAGGGATGAGTAAAGAGGCACGATGACCTCCCCTGATCTAGATGTGAATCCCTTCATGATTAGGTGGGTTATATAAAATGTTTTTCTAACCACTTTGGCCATGTGGTTGTCAAATGAGAGATTGCTATCAACTTGGGTCCCCAGGTCCCTAATTACTTCTTCTGTACTTAATGGATTATCACTTTACTTCTTCTGTACTTAATGGATTATCACTTATGTGGTAATTTGTGGGCACTTTGTTTTTGCCAAAGGGGATGACTATACACTTTTTGGCATTTAGCTTGAGGCCATGGCTCTGGCACCAGTTGCCTGTTTCTATGAGGCCCTTTTGGAGGATGCTTGTGTCGGCTGGAGAGTCGATTATGGTACCCAGTTTGCAGTAATCTGCGAACTTGGTCAGCCACAGTCCTTCGGTATATATTTCTCGGAGGTACAGGCCAACACAGAACAAGAGAGGTCCCAGGACTGAGCCTTGTGGGATGCCACTTGTAACTGGTTTGGAGTCTGACATGGCTCCAGCAATTCTAACCATGTGGGTTCTGTCCTTGAGCCAGTTTGCAACCCACCTAGTGACATAGGGGTTTATATTTAAGTTGGTGAGCTTATCTATAATGCCCGAGTGGAGTATTGTATCGAAGGCTTTTGTGAGGTCCAGGTAGGCTGTGTGGACCACCTTCCCCTCGTCAATGGCCTTGGTGACTGTTTCAAAGAAATCAACCAGGTTTAAGAGGCAGGATCTGCCCTTAACAAAGCCGAACTGGGTAAGATCCAGTGTCTGTAGTCCCCAATATCTTTATTTATGAGGTCCATGATGATCCTTTCCATAGCTTTGCAGACCAAGCTAGTCAGGCTTATGGGGCGATAGTTTCCAGGATCCATTGAGGCACCACCTTTGTGGAGAGGGACCACTGTTGCTATACGCCACTCTTTGGGTACATATCCTGTAGCAAGGCTGAGAATGAACAGTAGTTTTATGTTTGGGTTTAGCTCTTCTTGGAGTTCATGTAGGATGCAGCCAGAGACACCGTCTGGTCCCATTGATGCTGTGTTTTTTGCTTTGGAGAGGGCAGCTCTTACCTGAGCATCTGAGATGTCAGGGGGGCAGCACTCTGCTGGGATAGATATTTGCCCTTTTGGTGGGGAGGGGGGGGGGAGTTTGCACTGAACCTGTCAGCTAGGATGTTGGCAATGTCTGTGGGTTCGATGTATTTTTTGTCATTTTGGACTAATTCTGAGCATATCCGGGAATTCCCACCCAGGTTCCTAACATAACTAAAGAAAGCCTTGTGATTATCCTTAGTGTCCTGTGCAATTTTTCTCTCAAAGCTGGCCTTAGACGATTTTATGAGTGCCCGTAGTTTTTTGCTAATACTGATCAGAGATGCCTTCCCTTTTTGGGATTTTGCTCCATCATGTAGTAGCTACCTCCTTCTATTGTATAGTTTGTTGATGGCTGGGGTCCACCTTTGGAGGATTGGGTCTTGGTTTTATTTGGGATTGCATGATCCATGCATTCCTGAAGGTGTTCATAGAATGCATTTATAAAGGATTCTGCGGTCTGGGCCGTATTTTCCACAGGCCCGGGGGCTTTGAAGGATTCCACCTCGGTTTTGAGGAGTGTGAAATTTGCTTTAGAGAAGTTTTTCACTGTGGTTTTCAAGGCAGGGGGTGGAGTTGGGATGTGACTATCCAGTGAGATTAGTTTATGGTCTGATCTTACCAGACAGGAATACACTTCTGGTCTGGAGCATAGAGTCCCCATGTTGGTGATGATCAGGTCCAGTATGTTTTCCCCTCTTGTGGGAGTGGTAACAAGTTGTTCCACAGCATCTGAGTTTATAAATTCTAGGAACCTTTGGGCTAGGGTGTTGGCGCTAGAGTAATGCTCCCAGTTTATGTTTGGGTAGTTGAAGTCGCCCAATATAATGGTGTTTGGAGAGACCTTCATATTTTCCAGTGTTCTCAGGAAGGCCGAGTGGGGTTCCTGGGTTTGGGAGGGTGGTCTGTAGCAGACTGTAAACTGGAAGGCAGTTTTACCCACTGTTAGTTGCACATGGATAGTCTCTGATGCTTCGTGCTGTGCCACCAACCTGGAGGTGTGGGTATCTTTGACGAATATTGATACTCCCCCTCCTTTTGTGGTTCGGTCCAAGTTTTGGGGCCGAAAAGCATGGTATGAGGTATAACCTGGTAGTGCTGGGGTGCTCTCGGGAACCTTGAACCAGGTTTCTGTTACTGCACAGATATCGATGTTCTCCATGCTAAGGAGTGTTCCGAGTGCGTGCATCTTGAGGTTTAGACTTCTGGCGTTGAGTAGCATTACTCTAAGTTTCTTATCCCTTGTGATACCTATGGAGGTGGGTTTGTCTTTTGAGCCTTGCCGGAGAAAGGCACTATGGTGGTAGCAAGAGCCTTTGCCAATATCCGAAAGCCCAGGGGTGACAGGTGCAAGCCGTCCCTAGTGAAGCATCGTGGCTTGTCGGGCATGTCATCCCACGCTGACAGGCATTGGATCCCCTTCAAATGACACCAATATTTAAGCCAATTGTTGAAATTGATCATCTTGTCTTCATATTGTGGCATCATTCTTGGTGAGGGTAAGATGCTACTCAAGGTCAGGGTCATACCAGCCTGGGCTACATGCTCAGAGAGCTCCTCTATGTCTCTTTTCATGTAGTCCAGGGAGGTACATCTCAGGTCATTCACACCAGCATGGACAATGACTGAGTCATATTTGTACCTGCCTTGGAGTGACCTGAGTGCTTGTGTTATGTGGCGGATCCTAGCGCCCGACAGGCAGCTCACCGTGACCTTCTTGTTCAGCCTGGTGAGCGGGACGTCAGTGTGCCTGACGATAGAGTCACCTATTAGAAGTGTATCAGGTGTGTTGTTTAGCCTTAAGGGTTGTGACTGTTCGGCACACTGGCTTTGTGAGCTATGTGTTGCACGTGTTTTGTTTGGGGGTAGCGGTTGCTTGGGTGTCTGCTTTGGAGGTCTCTGCTGCTTAGGCAGATTTTTATTTAGAGCCTCCGAGTATGTTTTGTGTGTTGTGGTAGGTCTATGTGAGACTGGAATTGTAGTGAGTGTGGTTTCCTTCTCCTCCTGACTGGTTTCGCCAGTACTGAGTTGAGAGAGCTTAGCCTCCAGTATGGCTATATGGTTGCATCTCTCACATGTGTTGGAATTTGTTGGGAGGAGGAGAGGGTTGTCTGTGTACATGAGGCAGTTGTAACATTGCCTCAAGATTCCCAGATTCACCAGCTGGACCGGAGAGGAGATTGACAACTGACCTTTGGACATGCTAGAATAATATTGGGAATTCCTTTATAATTGAAAAAAAGGGCTAATGGGGAACAAGGTACTCAAGGGGAGTTTTGTGAGGGTGTAGTGCTTTTAATTTTTTAGTGCAGACTTATATAATTGCTTTAGTGAGCAAGTGCCAGGTAACTTAAATGCAATGTGTTACAGGTAACTTAAATGCAAAAATGACAAACATTAACTTTCTTTCAAGGAAACAAGGAAATAAGTACAGTAAGCAATGCAGATATCACTAGGGATCCACAGAAGCACTGAAAAGCTGTGTTTTAGGTGGAATTAGCGTTTCAGGGAAATAACAAGCAAACAAACAACAAGCATACAAACAAAGCTAAATTCAGCAGGCCTGGATCTAGTCTATGTTACAGCAAACAAGGTGTACCAATTTCAGTAAGAAACAGTTCAAATATGCAGGCACTATAAGCCTTTAACCAGAAATTCCCAACTCAGAAGGGCAGAGTCCAGCCTCTCCTCACACAAGAGTGCAGACCACGAACCTTCTTAATGTAAAATAACTGGCCTGAAGCCCAAGTGCTTAAACCAGAACTAATACACTATCTGCTTGAATTGATGGCATCTCAGGTGGATGTAAAAGATCCCACACCATCCATCAAATATAGTGGGGGTCCTATATTTATATACAAAAGGAACTCTTATTTACAAAATATTTACAAATATTTACATAAATACAAATGGGCGGCCATGGTGGTACAGTGGTTAGCACTGCCGCCTCACAGCAAGAGGTTCTCTGGTCCGATCCTCGGCTGGGGTGCCTTCTGTGCAGAGTTTGCATGTCCTCCCTGTGGTCACGTGGGTTTTCTCCAGGTGCTCCGGTTTCCTCCCACATCCCAAAGACATGCTGTAGGTGGATTGGACACACTAAATTGGCCGTAGGTGTGTGTGTGTGTGTGTGTGTGTGTGTGTGTGTGTGTGTGTGTGTGTGTGTGTGTGTGTGTGTGTGTGTGTGTGTGTGTGTGTGCCTTCTGTGGAAGGTTGGGCATCGGGCTGGCAACTCGACACTGTAAAACTCCACTGCCAATCATGAGGGGACGGTGATCTGCTGTGGCGACCCCTATCCGGGAAAAGCCGGAAGAAGAAGAAGATTTACATAAATACAAATATAAACATACAAATCTGTTTACACATATTCATAATTTCCTTTAGAAGCATGCTAAATTTTCATCCCTATTAGATCCGCACTAATTTTTTTCATAAACATCATCTGATTTTACTTAATATTGTTGCTAAAATCCATTTATCATTAAAACAATTTCATTTATTTCATTCCATATAACTCGTAATAACTTTTAATTTATTCTTTTAACATACTCTACTTCTGTTCTTATAATAACCATATTTAATCATATCCATGTTTATATTTTTCCACTTGTTTTATACCTTCAAAAAATCTTCTTTACATTTTTTTAACTTTTTTACATTTCAAAAACACATTCTGTAGTTTCTTCTTCTTGACAATATAAATATATTCTATCACTTTTCTTTTTATAAGAAACATTTCCTTCTATAAATATATTCTATCACTTTTCTTTTTATAAGAAACATTTACTTCTACTGGCAATTTATCTGTTACCAGTCTCCACAAAAAATCTTGACATTCTATTTAATGATTACATCATTTGCTTCTTATTTTTATAGCTTTAAATGTTTTCATCTGTTAGATCTTCCCATGGTTTTAAATAGTAATGTTTTTATCATTTCATTCTTATGCCATACTTTTCTATGTTTTTCTATATCAGTTTATATTTTCTACAAATATTTTCTTGGTAACATTTTATTTCTTGATTTATACACTTTCTCTTTTACCACACTCCAAAATTATCATACTTATATTTATACAGTTTTACTACTGATTTATCATCTTTTTCATTTATCAACTTTAACAGTTTGTACAAATTTAATGATACAGTGTATACCACTGGGTTATTTAACCCTAAACCATCTCCTCCTTTAATTACATGCAAAATTCCTCCTCCTACTGGCTTTAATCTAGAACCCCATATACACGAAAAAATGATCTACAATAATTTCTTTTCAAATATCGTTGGCAACATAAGTATACTTGCTAAGTATGCTATTTTCCCATCAGTACTGAATTTATCAAATAAGCATTTTCTGAATGATAATTTGTATGTTCTCCAAAAAAGACAGGATTGATTTCTTCCATTGTTTTTTCCACTGAATTCTACTTACATCTTTATTCCCAAATTTTATACTGAACACAGAAATTTTATTCATTGTAAAAATATACACCCCAGATGTTTAAGCAGGAAAACAATGCTTAAGCCACAGTGCAGCAACCAATAATCAGCCAAAAAAGCACTGCAGAGGAACCAGGCTCGACTCCTGATTATCCAAATTAAACTTTATAATAAAAACATATAAACACTTAACTAAATCACTGTGTTTTCGTTTCACAGACTTCATCAGATGTACCACACTAAAACAACTCTGGGGTTTATATACTCCATCTCCCATAACCCATCATGTTAATCGACAGATAAAACAATTGAACTTCAATAAACAGTCACAGCAACACAGAATAACTAAATAACTATATCAGTAAAACAGAAAACTAAAATGAATTAAACCATATATTAAACTATTACCACATATGTTTTAATAACTTAGAAATATATTTAATATTTAAACATAAAACAATTACAAATATGTCTAAAAACATTTCTAGAGGGGGATTATAAAACATAAAACAATTACAAATATGTCTAAAAACATTTCTAAAAACAATATACATTACACTTTCCTAAAGCACTACCTTAAAGTACCATCTAGTGTCCTAAAAGCAACATTACACCTAACTCTCTCAAATACACAAAGGGCTCAAAAAGATCCAAACATAAAATGTATCAAAAATAAATATGTCAAAAGTGAAAAAATGTAACACTATGCATATATACAATTACAAGAAAACAGGTGAAAAGGGTGTATATAAAAAAAAAAAAAAAAAAAAAAAAGGAAAAATAAATTATTTGGGGTTAACCCAACTTTCTCCACCAATGCTTCCTCAAACCATTCTAGGCCATATTATGGGGTATTATTGAAAATAAATCTACTATATCTATGTAGAAAAATAAAATCTCATCAGTAAATAAATCAGATTTGATGTTTTTTTAGGAAGTCCCAAAAATATTTCAGTGAAAGTTTTAGACCCATTGGCCGCCACTATTAGCCTAAGAGAAGGGTCCAACATATTTTTGAATTTATGGTATAACAAATATCGAAGGTACTATAGGTTTCTCCATTTGCAAATATTTTTTTAAAAACAAAAATTTCGACATCTATCATCTCCTCATTAAATAAGTATTTTATGGCAAAGTCAATTTTCCTATAGGCCACATTAATCTCATTTATACAGACCCTGGTATACTTGCTGTCATCACTTAAAATATCCATCATGTTGGCCTCATATATGATGGTATCCATTAACACTACCTATTTTTCTTGAGTTCATATAACAAATTATTTTCTTCTAATGGGAGAGTGGAACAAAATTTGTAACCTTGGATACCTCTCCCTAATACTCTTTCCACCAATGTCTCAAAATTCTTTAACTAAAGATGCAGAGGGGGATTAACTAAATATGCAGAGGGGGATTATAAGTACTTTTGTTTCTAAGGGTTCCCCCTTGTCCTATAACAAAATCTTGTGCAGGGAACATCAATTCCAGATTATTTTTCCTCATAAACAATTTAAGGTCAATTAATACCTTACTAATATCACATTTCTTCTTAGGGATAAATTTAAAACCCTTAGAGAAAAGCTTAAATTAAGTTTTGTTTATATGTACACTAGTACAGTTACCACAGCTGTACCTAAAAAGTACCCCTTAAAATGCCTTGCTCAACTTCTTCTTCATTATCATTCAAAACCTCCCCCTTTCTGGTATCCTCCCCCTGATGTAACTGTAAAATGGGGGGTTCTTGCCTGAATCCTTCCAGTCTCCTAAGTGGGGGAAATTCTCAAGGGTCCTGTATACTGAAATGAGAATTTGATTCACTGGTCTCCATATAATCCTTTCTATGTCTCCCATCCCCTATACAGTTCTCTCTTCTATCATGTTCATAGCTTTTCTGTCATCCTTCACAAAAATTCCTAGAGCATCTAGGTTTTGAATAACCCCATTTCCTTCTTATAAAGGGTCCTGTCTATTGAAATAGAAGTATGACTCATTGTTCTCCATATAAATTCTCACCGTGTCTCCCATCCTCCATATAATTGTCTCCTCAACCATGCTCGTAACACCATGCTCATAACTTTTTTGCCATCCTTCATGAACATTCCAAGACCATCTAGGTTTTCAGTAGCTCCTATTTTCTTCATATTCCACCTTATCATGCTCAAGTTTTTTGAATTTTCTATTCACTAAGAAGTTAACTTTATCATCTGTTTTAGGCCTAATCTTAACATATTTCAGCCTTTCTTACTCTACTGTGTACAAATCATTGGTTATACATTTATTTATATTTTCAACGTGCGCATATAACATTTCCATATCCTTTACATTTTATTTTATTATAGCCTGCATAACATATAAACTGCAAGCATCAAAAAATGTTATGAGCTCTTTATGAAACTCAGAACCTTCTACCACAGTGTTTGGATATTTATACACTCTAAGCTCTTTAGGGACAATGCCCATGTTAACACATTTCTTCAAACAACAAATTGTCTAATGCCAAAGTATTATATTTTAACATACAGTTATGCAATTTTCTAATACTGTTTTCATATGTATCCAAGTTCGAAATATTAACTTGGCATGGCTCAATACCCCCGATGTTTACACCACCTAAACCTTTACTTAAAGACATCCCTATAATTTCTAGACACTCATTTTTGCAAATTATTACTTATGTTATCCATATTTTGTTTTCTGCAATTATTATAATGTTATCTGCATATATTAACAGAACTGGAATTCTTAACCCTTCAGGTGTTACATACGTCTACTTCTTTTTGTAATTTATTTCACATACTATCACATTTATAACTACTGCAGAGTACACAGCTCAATGGACATCTCTGTCTTATACCATTTAACCAGCCATTTACAGGTATTATTATATGCTGAAATACATAATTTCCTGTCTCACTTGTATTCTATTCTTTCATTATTAGCCATAAGATTGTATGCTCACTTGTGTCGAATGCCTTATTAAGGTCTCCTATTATGATTTTCACTTCTTTTACATTCATATCATCATCCACAATTTCTCTATTAATAATTCTTGACAAACCTTCCACTTTATATATGCTATCTTCCATAATATTTTCCATTTTAGTTTCAAATCTCTTTTGTATTAATTTTCCCAATGATCTTATAATCATTCAATACAACTGGTCTCCAGTTATTTAAATTCTCTTCTATCTTCCTTCTTCCATATGAATTTAAGTACTCCACTACATATTTTTTTATAAATAAAACCTACATATAACCACTTCTTCAAAATCTTCAAATCTGAGAATCACTTAAAATTGGATATGTTTCAAACCCTATTCCTTATGGGCCTGCAGCCGAATTTATAATTTACTTGTCGTAATAATTTATCTATCTCATGTAAATAAATCTCCTTTTCTAACTCTTTAGTCTCTTTTCCTGTTAACTTTTTTTTTTTATACTTTCCATGTTTTTTCACTTTTTTCTTTAAACAGTTCCTGTACTTATTGTACTACACTATTCATATCCCCCCTGAGTTCTATTTATCCTTTTACATTATTATTTCTCTCTTAACACCACCATCTTCCTTTACAAATCTGCTGAAGCAATGCAATACTTTTCTTTCTCCTTGTAAAATATCACTTATACAACAGTTCTTGTATTTTTTCTTGATCTCTTTCATACAATTCTTTCTCTGTCAATGTACTGTCATTATGTTCTAAATCTTCCAATGCATCATTGCATGTTCTTTTATACTTCCTCTACTTTTTTTCACATATTGCCACTCTAAAAAAATTCCTTAAATATCATCCAGCATTCAGAGCAATTTTTATAAAATGTTCTCACAGTAATATGATCTTTCCAAAACTGTATTACAAATCTCTTTCCTTCTTCATTCCATGCTTTCTCATTTATCCTTTTTATTCTTTTGCCTATTTTTATATATCCCTCGTATATTCCTTGTTTTCCTTTATCTCTAGCCATATTGCAAGATGATCAGAAAATCCTGTTTCAACTACTTCCCCTTCTCATATAACTAAACCTTTGGATACTACAAAATAACTAAACAAACTCAAGGTGGTCCCTAAGGCTCAGCAAGATAAAAATAAACCAAATGCCAAATTAAAAAAAAAAAAAATCACTGTTTAATACACAAATCCATAAAATTTAACACGTTAAGCGCTTTCATCCCTATGGAATGGGACTTCATCAGAAAGTCAATTAATTAGTAGAGGTCCTTTAAATAATTAAAGAAGCACATCACGTGACGCAGTTTTTAGCCATTAATGAATACTGGCATCATAAATACAAATGCACATCTAAATATGAAAATAAATACAAAAGCAGGTTACGATTAAAAATAATACTGAAACCACTATTTACAATTTGGAGGCTCACAGATTTAATACACTACTGATAGACAGCATATCATTTAACCCAGGGAATGAATTGGCTTCCAGCCTCAGCTGCCACAGTAATTCCCTGTATTGAAACCCATCTTCCCAAGTTCTACCTCAAGCATTGGGAATAATTTGTTCAAGCACAAACATGAACATTTTATTCACACCAAAACATAACTTGTGTTTACAAAAATAATTATTTTCATTTAAAAATTTCAGATCATAATAATGCTCACATATATGTTTCCTTACAGGCCTTTCTCTCTTTTCCACATAGAAAAGCTGATAAATATCACAATAGGCGAGGTACAGCACTCTAGCAGAATTTCAATCACATTTATGATCCAGTTTGAATTTATAATCAATACTTTTTAAGTTCAAATTGTGCCCTACATGGATGTATCTACATTGCGGACAAGCTCAGTATTTTGTAATATCTCTTAACATATTTTTAGAAGTTGCAATGGTGTTATATGTGGCTGACTAAATAGGTTCATAGGTAGGTACTAGGCTATTAACCCTAGGGCCTACATAAGCCTAGGCAAAAAGGTACCCTGGCTTTCACCACCCAAGAAAATTATTTTCCTGTGCCCCTGTCGAGCAGAGCCACATAAGTGATCCCTGGGGTGAATTTCCTATTTCCCATCCAATCATCAAGATTTTTCTTGAAGAGTGCTAATGAGAAGCTCCATTTGACATAGACAGGTAGTCTGTTCCAGAGTACAGGAAGTCTCTGGGACAGGAATCTATCCCTCCAGCAGGTTCTGTTTATTGTAGTGACAAGGTTTAGGTCCCTAAAGCATGTAGCTCGGAGGGATTGGGGTTTCTTTAAGTGGAGCATGTCCAACAGCTCTGGGTTTAACATAGCTTTGTATGTTAAGCAGAGATTGCCTCTGAGTAGGCGATGGAGTAAAGCTGGAGTTTTTTGAGATGGTCTGCATAGGGCATCTGTTTGAGGCCAGTAATCCTCTTTGTGAAGTATTTCTGTGGCCTTTCCAGTTGTTGCAGATGTCTTGTGAGGTATATACCAAAAGGGGTGTTGTACTCCATAATGGGTCTAATGAGTGATGAGTAGGGGGGAACAATGACCTCTTTTTTCCTGGATGAGAAACCTTTTGTGATGAGGTGCGCCACGTAGAAGGATTTCCTGACCACTGTGGCAATGTGATTATCAAAGGAGAGACTACTGTCCACCTGCGTCCCAAGGTGTCTTATCACACTTTCAGCATTAAGTAGACTACCAGTTATGTGGTAGTTCATGGGTACAGAGTTTTTACCAAAGGGGATGACAATACACTTTTTAGCATTGATCTTCAGGCCATGGCTTTGACACCAGGCATCTGTCTCAGTGAGGCCCTTTTGTAGTATGTCCACATTGTTAGGAGTTTCGATTATGGCTCCTACTTTGCAGTCATTGCAAACTTTGTTAGCCAAAGACCATCTGTGTTAGCCTGCACTTCAAAGAAGTAGATACCAAACAGGAGAGGACCCAGGACTGAACCCTGTGGTACTCCACTTGTTACTGTCCACTTGTTACTGGTCTGAAGTCGGATTTGGAGTCTGCTACTTTCACAGTGTGGGTTCTGTCCATGAGCCAGTTGGCAACCCATCTTGTTACATAGGGATTTATACCTAGTTTAGTGAGCTTATCTATAATTCCAGAGTGGGGGATGGTGTTGAAAGCCTTGGCGAGATCTAGCTAAGCTGTGTGAACCACCTTACCCTCATCTATGGCTTTGGTGACTTCTTCAAAGAAGTCAATCAGGTTTAGGAGACATGATCTGCCTTTTACAAACCCGAACTGGGTAGGGTCCAGAGTTTGGAGATTACCACTGTCTTTGTTTATGAGTTCCATGATGATACTTTCCATGGCCTTGCAGACCAGGCTCGTCAGACTAATGGGGTGGTAGTTCCCAGGGTCCATCATGGCTCCCCCTTTGTGGAGTGGGATAACGGTGCACCATTCAGTGGGCACAAAGCCTGAGGTGAGGCTATGACTGAACATGGTACTTAGGTAGGGTGCCAGTGCATTCTGTAGTTCATGTAGAACGCAGCCTGGGGTATTATAAGGTCCCATGGATGCTGTGTTCTTAGCTTTGGAGGGTGTGTTATTTACCTGTGCAGCCGTGATTACAGGAACTTTGCATTCTTCCAGTATAGAGATGGAACCTCTAGGGGGTGAGAAGGGGGTAAAGTTAGCACTGAACTTATCTGCCAGGATGTTGGCAATATCAGTTGGTTCTGTATATTTAGTGCCATTGTGCTGTAACTCAGAGCAGATTTGAGTGTTGCCATTGAGATTCTTGGCATAGTTATAGAATGATTTGTGGTTGTCTTCAGAGTCAGTGGCAATTTTGTTTTCATAACCAGCTTTGGAAGATTTTGAGGGATCTCAGCTTCTTACTGAGGTTGACCAGGGAGCTCCTCCAGTCATGGGATTTTACTCTTTTTTGCAACAGTTTCTTTCTTCTGTTGTAGAGTTTGTTTATGGCAGAGGACCACCAGACTGGCTTTTTTTTTTGGAGGATAGCATCTTGGTTCTATTAGGGATAGCATGATCCATGCACTCGTGTAAGTGCTTATAAATAGGATTCAGCAGTCATACCTCTATTGTCCGTCTGGACTGCGGTGGTGGTGCTGCGGTAGCATTGTCGCATCACAGTAAGACATTGCCCTGTTCGATTCTCAGCTAGAGCGTCTTCTGTGTGGAGACATGCGTGAATGGGCGTACCTTTGTTGAAGGTTGTGCGTCAGGGCCGGCAACTCGGCACGTAAAAATCTACTGCCAATCATTAGCAGACCGGAGTTCCGCTGTGGCGACCCCTAACCAGGAAAAGCCGAAAGACACAACAACAGCCTCTATTGTCCGTCTGCATGGGTATCGTGAAGTTTGCCACTTCTGTCTTAAGAAGTGTGAAGTTGGCTTTGGAGAAGTTTTTTATGGTGGTTTCCCTAATTGGGGGTGGGGGCAGGATGTGGATGTCTAGGGTGATTAGCTTGTGGTCAGATCTGACCAATGAGGAATTGACCTCTGGTGTGGAACACCAGTTGCCCATGTTGGTAATGACCAGGTCTAGGATATTGCTGCCCCTGGTGGGGGTGTGAATAAGTTGATCCAAGGCGTTGGAATTTATGAATTCCAGAAAATGTTGAGCAAAGGAGTTGGTACACGAGTAGTTTTCCCAGTTGATGGTGGGGTAGTTGAAATTGCACATTATTAGGGTGTTGGGTTGTACCCTAATACTTTTCAGTGCATCAAGAAATGAGGAGTGGAAATCCTGGGGCATGGTGGGGGTGGTCTGTAGCAAGCTACAATTTGGATTGCGGTCTTACCCAGAGTTAGTTGCACGTGGATAATCTCAGATGCACTATGCTGTGCAACTAGCCTGGAGGTGTGGATATCCTTAATGAATATGGACACACCTCCACCTTTAGTGCTTCATTCCGGGTTAGGTGGCCAAAAGGTGTTGTATGAATTATAGCCTGGTAACGCAGGGGTGCTCTCTGGAGCTTTGAAACAGGTCTCTGTCACTGCACAGATGTCGATGTTCTCCATTTTAAGGAGTGCCTCGAGTGAGTGCATTTTGAGGTTTAGACTTCTAGCATTGAGTAGCCTTACCCTCAGATTTTGCTTGCTTGTACCTGTTATGGTGGGAATTTGTCATTTGAACCTTGCCTAACAAAAGCACTATAGGGGTGGCAAGAGCCTTAGCCAGTATCCAGAATCCCAAGGGTGACAGGTGCAGACCATCTCTGGCAAAGCATTGTGGTCTGTCGATCATGTCGTCCCAGGCAGACAAATACTGGATCCCCTTAGAATGATACCAGAAGCTTAGCCAATTGTTGAAGTCAATCATTTTGTCCTTGTACTGCAGTATAATTCTGGGCTATGGCAGGATGCTACTCAGAGCTAGGGTCATACCTGCCTGGGCTACAAGATCGGAGAGCTCCTCCATGTCTCTTTTCATGTGGTCCAGGGAGGTACGTCTCAGGTCATTCACACCAACATGGACAATGGCAGTGTCATATTTGTACTTGTTGTGGAGTGACCTGAGTGCGTGCGTTATGTGGTGGATCCTGGCACCTGACAGGCAGCTGACAGTAACTTCCTCCTTCTTTAGCCTGGTGAGTGGAGCATCAGTGTGCCTGACTATAGAGTCACCTATGACTAGAATGTTGGGTACGTTGTTATGCCTTATGGGCTGTGGTTGAGTGGCACACTGAGTTTGTGGGCTGTGTGTCATTTGGGTTGTGTTGGGGGGTGGAGTTTGCTTGCGTTTCTGCTTTGGAGGTCCCTGATGCTTGGGCAGGTTTTTATTGAGAGCCTCCGTGAATGTATGTGTAGGTGTGTGTTTTGTGTTTCTGTGTGTGTGTTTTGGTGGTGTAGGTTTTGAGGGACTATGTGATGAGTGTGGTGTGGTGCAAGTGTTTACCTTCTCCTCTTGACTGTCTAGTCCAGTCTTGGGTGAAAGGAGCTTTTTTGGCTATTTAAGTGCATCTCTCACAGGTTGTAGTGTTGGGTGGTAGGAGGACAGGGTTGTCTGCGTACATGAAGCAATTGCTGCATTGCCTCAAGAAGCCCAAATTCATCATGTAGACAGGATAAATCACTGGGAGCTGACCCTTAGACATGCCTGGATAGGTGCTTATTTATTAAGTACTAAAAACTGCTTTCCTCTAGACAAGGGAGGAAAGGGGAGTGCTGTAGTAATTTGCAGCTTATTTAGTGCTTACAACGAGTTCTGAACAAGTGCTGAGTTCAAAGAAACAGATTTGAATGCTGAAACTAGAAAAATAGCTAGTTCTAAGAAACAAAATTAAGCTAGAAGGCTTCCCTCCAACACAGAAAGGCTTGGGGGTTCAGAAGCCTACAAACAGTCTAGACCACTTACAGGAAAGGCAAGAAACAAGCTTAATTTTTTCTTTCTTTCCCAGATGCTCTCTTTGTACACAGTAGGATTGCCTGAAATCAGAATATGATCTCACTGCACTCACTTGAGTGAGCAAATGAGATTTTCTTTTAAATTGAAATGTATTTTCTAAACAAATTGTAGCCCTGTACCCAATATTGTACAGATGGAGTTATCGTAAGCGATGACTTTCTAGTTGTTGACAAATACTTCTTTAATAATTTTACTCCAGGCCCAAATTTGATAACTATGGTCTATTCAAAATTTGTGGGCTCCCTATGTGGAGTCACTTATACTTGGGGACTTCACCCTAGTCATGGATAAAATTTGTCATACCGCTTTTTGCAGACCTCATCCTTGACATCATAAAGTAATTTCAATGGGTAATCTCTTTTAACAAACATCTCTATTAATTTTTCTATTCCAAGCTTAAAATGTCGTCACATGAAATGGTCCTACAGATAAGAACCATTTGGCCTTTGACAAGGCTCTTTTTCTGCACTAGTGGGTGATTACTAGCAAAATGCAAAAAGGCATTGGGATAGACAGGTTTTCTGTACAACAAAAAAGTGAAACATTTCTTGTACTTATCCTTCACTAAAGTGATATCTAAATTGATATTCTTACTGGAAAAAGAATAAGCAAATTTTAGAAAGTCAGTGGTTCTATTTAAAAACGTAATGACATTATCAAGCTGTAACAAACAATCATTCCACACAAAGAATATATCATCCAGAAAATGAAAATAATTACAGAGCGCATAAAGTCTGAAACAAAAACAATGTTCTTTTCTCAATACCACAGAATTATATTAGCGTAAAGGGAGGCACAGGTCATCCCCATTGCTACACTAGATAGTTGTTTGAAACATTCACCTTAACAGCATAAAAAGTTAATAAAGAGAACAACTTCCATAAAATCAGCCAAAATGTTGACCTGTCTGTTAGACATCTCAACAAATGTTTCACAAGCTGAAATATTCTGAATTGGGCAGTTTTGTCATTATCGATTCATATGTTTTGTTTCATTGCTTACTGGAAAAATGTTCCAAACTATAAATTTAAAACGCACTCTAACAAGTAGTGCTGTATTATACAAGGGATATAACTTAATACTTTCAGGAAGGTGAAGCAAAGAACTTTTGCTTGGTCCTAAAAATGTGTGCAAGGGGCTTATGATTTGCAAACAGCCTAAAGGTAAACTTTATCTGCCACTGGCCAGGGGCATTTTCTTTGAATGTGAGTTTCAGTGATCTTTCAGTGAATGTGAGTTTCAAAGGCAGAGACGTTTTAATGCCAATTCTGTTCATTGCGAGAATGTATTGCTTTGTTTAGCAAATGTCTATCAGTGTTTGTGCGATAAAATTTGAAATAAAAGTTTTAAATTAAATAGAAACATCTGTAATCATTGTAGAAGTAAAGCAGAAAACAGTATGCACACAGAGCTTTGGACAGTGTTTATTATAACTGAAGAGAAATAGCCAAGTAATGGTGGGACACTGGAATGTCTGCGTTGGGGGGGGGGGGGTTGACCCAAATGCAATGTATGCTTTATTTTTATTAATTAATAATTAATATCAGTCTAAAAAACACAATCCAAAATATAGGGTTCCACCAGAATATTTCCTTTACAAAAAGGTCTTCCAGCTTGCAAAGTTTCAGAACCACTGAGGTAATGAGATGCTCATTTTCAATCGTTCCACTACTCTTAAAAACAGTGCAGAGTTTACACCTCAAAACCACTCTGATTGCTTCTTATAAAAGTTGAATACGTTTTCTGCAAATGTCTGACAATGGGGCTTAAGATATCAACATGAACTTGTTTTTCTTAAAGCCTTTCACTTTCCCATAAACTATTCCAAGTCTGCTTTGTATCAGTCATGCTAGACGTAAGAAAGTAGTGGTGGATATTTCCATAACATTGACATATAATGGGATCACTGTAAGTCACTATCATTTTATATACCTTCTGTAACAGGACTGCTTTTATTTCTTGAATAGCCCTCATTTGAGTCTGTCTCAGAGCTTGTTTTACAGTACACTGAGGAGTTACACAGCTGCAACCAAAAAGTAGCTAAATTGCAGGCCTTTGTTCAAAGTATCTTTCTGCAATCCAAGATAAACTGACAGTCCCATCCCCCGTACACTTTCCCCTCATGTGTCAAAACAGTCAAGGCTGTGAGTGATGCTTGCAGTTTCATGTATAAGTGGCAGATGCTACTGGAAAGTAAAGGATATGAAAGTAATTCTGTGCCAGCAGTTTTAAATATTTTTATTTTCATTCATTTATATAGCTAGCTAGTTAAAGTAGTTCAGATTTCCCTTTCCTAATATTTTAATGAAAGGGAACATTGCACATGTAAGCTAAAGTAGATTCAGCTGTATATCATGGCTGCCATCAACTGATACACTTCCTTTGTTGACAATAAAATGCTTATGTACTCTACTTGTTTAAGGACTGGCTCGGTCAGTGGAAGATGTCTCTTCCAATGGATCTGTGCACCAGATATTCATCCTCTTCTGGAAGGAGGTCACAAGAAAAGAATAAAAAAAGACAATGTTATAAACAGCATCAGTTTATAAGTCTCACTTCTTGCAGAGATGTCATGTCCTGATTTGGGCAATTTCTGTCCTATTGTGGTCGGAGGGCATGAAAACGGTAAATGTACTGATAATTTACAAAAATTACAAGAACAAATATTTACAGATTTTTCTCTAAATGTCACAGATATCTTTGATACCACATGCCATCTAAAAATATAAAGTAGTATAAACAAACATTTCAAGTTTAAAACTTAGCATTTCAATACTGTGATGTTGCTAATGTAAATTTGTCAAAAGATGTGCCAACTGCCTTTGAATCACTGACTGAACTGTTTGTTCTGTTTTGCTATGAAAGGCATGGCTACATTGGAAGTGTAAGTTCTCTTCTTCTCTGCAATTAAGACAATGGAAAAGTTTCACACCTCTGTCTTTTTTTTTTTTTTTTTTTACAGCAGCTGCTGAGCTCCTGACATCAGCGGCACTAGTTAACCATATAAGAGTGTCACCAGTACCTGACTGCAGATGTCTCTGTAACTGTCATATGTCATGCAGGTGTAAACAAATTCCTCTGCAAATTATGCGAGGAGTTGAACTTAAAAAAGTGGGTAGTGTCTTCCTTTGATTCAGAGGCAAGGAAATTAAAGTTTTATAAAGTACAAAAAGGTTTCTGGAACCTATATAATATTGGAACCATCCCTACAGTTGAGTTAATCTATAGGAAGAGGTGGAGTTTTCCTTTAAGATATGCTCATATCTCCCCATAATACAATTACTGTAGCACATCTCCATGTTCTTTCACATAGTCTTAAATTACATTGTTTCTTCTATTCTTCTAGATAGGTTTATTACTACCATGTTCATAAGTTGTACATTTTCTTTCTATTTATATGGTATAGCGGCATGTAACTACCACTGTCTTCTACCTGTAGCCTTATAATTTTCATATTTCATTTACATAAAAGTCTAAAATGAATCTTCATGTCCCACTCTACCTACTTGCAAATAAAAATGATGTTACAACTCACGTCTCTCTCTATTTTGCCTGTATCAGCCATGCTTATACAATATTCCTAGATTGCAAGTTTAACATTCAAACATACAGACCTACTTAGTTTGGGATCTTCATCAGTTCCCTTTACCAAAAAATACATTCATGGGAAGGGCTTCTTCTTCTTCTTCCACAGATATCTGCATTTCTTTTTTATAGCCTTAGCAACAATCTTCTGTTTCTCTGAAAAGAGGGAATTCATGTACGAAAAAAAATGGACAGAGTTTCTAATGCTTGTGTTTGTCTAAGAGGCCTGTAAAGCATTTTTTTCTCTTTGTCCAGCTGTGTGGTATACAGTGAGAAAGTCCTAACCATGACCGACAGAGTTCAAACAGATTCCCAAAGTATGACTTAAATCCAGGCAGGAGCGAGTGTCAAACCTTGGTTCACTCATCCTGCGGGAAAGGAAATGTGGTTTTGGTTTGCCAGTTTTCACCTTGGAAGTGGAGACTTGTCCAATACTGAAAATAATCAGAACCAGAGAAGTGAGTGTAGACGTCCCAAACCAGTGATGGCAGTCAACAGCGTGTAGGTGAAAGGATAAACATACAGAGGGAATGTTTAGGAGGACACAGGGTGATGCCAGTGCTCACATCAGCTACCAGGACTAAGATTAAGTCTTTCACAGAAATGTCTTTGATATACTGATGACGGCACAAAACCATCTGCCTGGATGATGGCCCCTCCTCTTAGCCCTCTCACTTATGCTGGAGATGCCAAGTATGGGAGGGTGTCTGTCTGTCTGTTTCTCTCAGACTTTCCTGTTTTGGATTAGAAATGACTTTCCTTTTGTTCTGCTAATTTATTCAACTTTTTTATGACATTACAGTGTTTGGTGATTATTGGCTATTGTACCAAGTTTAGTAAGACATCTAAAATTAAATAATATATCCATGGTTTGTGCTGCCTAAAAATAGAACAAAATAAAAAAAAATCTTTGGGACTTGCGAGACAGAAGGCAAGAATAAAGCCTATCTTCCACCAGAATGTACACTTGTTCAGACTCTTAACTGGGAATCACATCGGTGCGTCAAAACTTTTTTTTTGTTAGATATCCATATCTAGCCAGTTATAAAAATACTTCAATGTGAAAGTGTAAGAAATAAAGTATTAATCAGTCCTTGAGGCACGTGAAGGTAGCGGCCAATATAATGCAATACAGATATGGCACAACGTTTACAGCAACAAGAAGTAAGGGAATCATGAGGCAGAACTATGGTTTAGGACTTGTCAGAGAAACCGATACTAATATCAAATGTGCCAGCTACATTAACAAGCTTAGACAGTTTCTGTTTTTATGTTGAAACTTACCATACTGCTGACTTTGGATAGTTGTTGCCCATTTTCTTTCTTGGAGAACACTGCATTCTGGCATTTCCCTGGTTGCAATCCTCTGTATGAACAGTTAATCACAACTACATAGGCTGAAATCTACCTTTGTTACTTGAGTTCTGATAAGATTTACTTGAACTAAGGTAAAACAAAATAGGTTCTTTAAAAAAAAACCTGAAGGCTTTTTGTTGAACATCTGGGAAGTCAGACACTTTAAGCCATGTGCAACAGTAGAACACAGTGCTTGCTGGTTGCTGAAACATGAACCTAAACATCTGCCACTTCATAAATGTACTTCAAGGGTGGAAAATGAGGTAGACAAGTCTTGAGAAATACTGGCTCAGACTTTTATTGTGTTAAAGATACAATGTGAGGACATATGCATGGTTCCCAAATATGCAACAAAGTCTAGAAGACGTTATACCCCAAGCAGACTCCAAAGAATTTTTCCTCAGGTAGACAGCAAATACTGGAAATGCAATAGGAAAGAATGAGGTACCTAGCAGTATATGCTTTGGGAATGAATCAGTTGGCAGACTTAAAAATTCCATGCAGATTACTGCACCAGGAGTTGTGTGTGAGCAAATCGGTATAACTAAGGAAATTACTTTTTTTGAGCTGGAATACCGGATCTGAATTGCTCAGTAATAAGCCAATAATAAGGCCTTTATGTTTAATTCTTATGGTTGCCAAAAATATAATTACTAGAAAATGGAAAGCAAAGTCTAAACCAACCATACCTGAAGTAATGGAAATGGAGAAACAGACAGAAATGGGATCTTTAGAAAAAGGCAGGAAAAGAATGGAAACTGCAGGAATAATGCATGCAGAAAAAAATGTTATGCAGGAGTAATGGGATTTAAGAAAAGGCACGAATTGAACAATTTATGTAACTGTAAAGAAGATTATATGTGATGTTAGTAAATGCAAACCCATTAGTATGGTTTGATTGCTTTTATAAGTAGTCACACGTGATACTTCAATAAAGGTTATTTTTGAGGATTATGGCCATAAATCTAGTAATCTGAAAATTTCCATTCAAGGAAATAGATACCACTTGGGGTGGGGTTAAGAGGTTTTTTTTAATCTAATTGATGGCATGCAACTCAAGTTTTGGGATGACCATTTTAGTTTTTTGGAATAGGGTTTTTGCCTTTCTCCTTTGTAGCCATCTAACTTCTGGACACCAATGACCCTTTTATTCCTTCCATCCTGCCAATCTAAGGCACCCCTATTGGTTCAGAAGGAGGGGATCTCCATTTTCCAGGGTTATTTTCTTTATCAATGCCCTGAATCAGTGTTGGAGTTCAGTCAGCAAGGAGACAGTCTTCACTGTATAGGGGTTGGATTTAATCTTTAATGTCCTATTCAAGTTTGTGTGTGCCACCTTCATACATACCCATGTGAGCGGTACATGTACTAGCACTGCATCTCCATCAGAAGATTCTTTCTCTGCAACAAGTCGCTCAACGTCCCCCTGGTGTAAGGACAACAGGCTTCAATGACTCTGTACTACTTCTACAGCTCACTCTTTATATGACATGGCTTCTAATCAAATCTAGGTTGCCTTTGTCAGACTTAGGGCTAACACTTCTCTGTTTATTTGGATGGCTTTTGTGAACTACTGTGGCAATATCAGATACAACTGATAACTGTTTACCAAAACAATGCCTTTGTGTTTAAATAAGTGATCCGTTACACTGAGAGCAGGACTTTTGAAATCTGGCCCCAGTCTTGGCCTGTTTATAGACAGTGTAAGGCCAGAGAGCAAGTCTTTTGTAATCAGGGCACCGTACACTGAGGATCTCTCTTTTGGAATCTAGACCATTGACAAGGTTCATGCCAATGGAATCTCTGTCAAGGAAACAGCCTTCTCCACAATCTTGAAAAAAGCACAAAACACACACCTACTGAAAGGAAATAAATTCTGCAAAACAAACAGAATCAGTGGATAGGAAGACTGCTAGTCTTACTGATATACGAGGGTAGCTACATTTGAATGGTTTTCCAACAAATGATTGAAGTATGTTCAATCAATGAGGTAAAAACACTAAAAATGTATATTTTTACTGCCCCCCACGCCCTATTGTATATACCAACTCCACAGTCTCACCACAGTGGAGAAATGGGAAAAACCCAACCTGTCAGCTCGCACAACACAACACAATGCAGAGAAAGTCACCACGATAACAAATTTTTGTACTAAGCAATTTGTCCACCAATGTGCAGACACCTGTAAATATGCTCATTTAAACACATATCTAGAGTGCTTACTGTTCTAGTAATTTATTTGTTGTTGTTCCAAAAGAACAGGATCACAAACAACAAATTCCAGTCATATTTCTCTTAAGGATAAGACTGAACACTAGACAGATAAAGAAATAGATTGCAAAACATAACCGTAACTGTCTTCTTTTATACACCACTAAATTCCCAGGAAGTCAAGTGTACACTAATTTGTAGATGATGCATACTGCTACAGAAATGAAAATACACACAGTTCATCTACTACTTCTTTTCATATGAATGGAAGTTTTATTTCTCTAACAGAAAGCCAAGTCGTCAGCCTTGGAAGCAAGCATTGTGTAGAAGTATATCCAGTGTTTTTGCAAACATTTTGACGAGATAACATCAATCATCATGAATCAGTTTAAACTTTGGGCTTCTGTCACAGTGATTGCACACGCAATGCAATTATTCTCTAAATCTTTCACATTTTTGACTATACTCAAATGCTTTCATGCCACTTTCCTCTCATTTGATCGTTATAAATAGGAAACCATCTAAAAACACTGCATGCATATATGTATGTGCGTACATTAAAATGCACATACATTTGCCTGTGTACTGATATAATAAAAATCAAGCTGCAAGCTCAACATTACTACACATGTTCTACGATTGACAGCTGTGGCTTCACAAATGTAGTGTAATATACCATAATTTACTTACTCAAATTACATTTTAAAAGTTAATCACAAATAATTTAGTCATATCTGATCTCTACAGATATGCAAGTATCTGCACGCTGATCACCGATATATTCAGAAAGTTTGCAGAAAAGTACCTTTTATGTTATTTAACATTAAACATTAGGTTACTGTAATTTCTTTAATGAGATACAGACCATGCTATAACTTACTGTGAACTTATTATTAGTTCATCACTTTTTCTTACTGTATTCTATAACCATATCCTGTTTTTGACACAAGTACATACAAAACTAAAAGAAAAGCACAGCTGTACCTAATGTACTCCGTAACACATCTGTATAAACTTGGCAACAGAGTTCCACAGCTGATACAGTTTACTGCAAATAAAGCAGATGACCAATGCACCAAAATCCTGGCGACAATGTATTTATTGAGATGGAAGAGTTCCTGCTTGATCTAACAGCTAACCACAACCTGCACAGTTTTACTCTCACAGGTAGAGGATCAAACAGCAATATACAGGATTATGAGCAGGTCACCAGTCATAACCAGCTTATTATTTTGTGTTCAAGACATGGACGCCAAGAAATTAAATTTGAGGACGAATCTTGCCATCCATGTTGAAAACACATACACTGGATATAAAAAGTGTACACACCCCTGTTAAATGCCACGTTTTTGTGATATAAAAAAATGAGACCACAATAAATCATTTCAAAACTTTTTCCACCTTTAATGTGACCTATAACCTGTACAATTCAACTGAAAAACAAATCTGTTAGGGGAAAAAATATAAAAAATAAAAAAGTACAATAAGCTGGTTGCATAAGTGTGCACACCCTTAAATTAATACTTTATTGAAGCACCTTTTGATTTAATTACAGCATTCAGTCTTCTTGGGTAGGAGTCTATCAGCGTGGCACATCTTGACTTGGCATAATTTGCCCACTCTTCCTTGCAAAAGTGCTCCAAATCGGTCAGATTGCGAGGGCATCTCTTCTGCACAGACCTCTTCAAGTCACCACACACATTTTCTATTGGATTTAGGTCTGGGCTCTGGCTGGGCAATTCCAATACTGTAATTTTTTTCTGGTGAAGCCATTCTTTTGTTGATCTGGATGTATGCCTGGGGTCATTGTCATGTTGAAAGGTGAAATTCTTAATCATCAGCTTTCTAGCAGACGCCCGACGGTTATGAGCCAAAAGTGACTGGTATTTGGAACTGTTCATAATTCTCTCCACCTTGACTAAAGCCCTAGTTCCAGCTGAAGAAAAGCAACCCCAAAGCACAATACTGCCACCACTATGTTTCACCATGGGAATGGTGTTCTTTTGGTGATGTGACATGTTTTTGTGCCAAACGTACCTTCTGGAATTGTGGCCAAAAAGTTCAACATTGGTCTCATCAGACCATAACACATTTTCCCACATGCTTTTGGGAGTCTTGATGTATTGTTTTGCAAATTTTGGCCAGGCCCAGATATTTTTCTGTGTAAGAAAAGGCTTCTGTCTTAGAACCCTACCCCATAGTCCAGATATATGGTGAATATCAGAGATTGTCATCACATGTAGTACACAACAAGTACTTACCAGAAATTCCTGCAGCTCCTTCAGGGTTGCTGTAGGTCTCTTGGCAGCCAACCTGACCAGTTTTCATCTTGTATTTTCATCAATTTTGACGGGACATCCAGTTTTTTGCAACATCACTGTTGTCCCATATTTTCTCCACTTTTTGATGACTGTCTTCACTGTGTTTCATGGTATAGCCAATGATGTGGAATTTTTTTTGTACCCTTCTCCTGACTAATACCTTTCAACAAGGACATCCCTTTGATGCTTTTCAGCTCTCTACAAACCATGGCTTTTGCTGAAGCAAACAACTGAGTAAATGTAAGGAAAATCCTACTAGGACAGCTGAACTTTATTTGGGGTTAATCAGAGTCTCTTTAATTGATGGCAGGTGTGTACCCAAGAAGACGGAATGCTGTAATTAAATCAAAAGGTGCTTCAAGAAAGTATTAGTTTAAGGGTATGCACACTTATGCAACCAGCTTATTGTACATTTTTTATTTTTTCCCCCTAACATATTTGTTTGTTTGTTTTTCTATTGAATTCTACAGGTTATAGGTCACATTAAAGGTGGGAACATTTTGAAATTATTTACTGTGGTCTAATTTTTTCATATCATAAAAACCTGGCATTTTAACAGAGGTGTGTACATTTTTTATATCCACTGTAAATGGTTATGATCGGAGACCAAATTACAATTCTTTGTAGTGCATGAAGCTTTATCTACTCCATGTACTACCCATTACAGAAAAAAAAAAAACACGCTAAGCGTTTTGTTGGCTTTCAAAGCTATAAAGAACTTGGTGAATGCTGTCTGAAAGCCAGTGTAACAAGTCTCAAATGTTTACACTCATCTTGCTATGCATCTCAACTCTCCAGCTTTTCACATAATCTCCAGGGTTTTGCTTCAAAAGTTTGGTCTGTTCTTCATAAAGTCTGTAGTTTTCTGGCAAATCACTGAGGACTGAAGTCACTAAATAATGACACACTTGAGTTTCAGACTTTGTATCCTTCAGAAAATGCAGGCAAACACAAATCCTGTAATTTTAGCAACTTTCTAAGTTTATAAGAGCAAGTCAGGGATGCATTACTCTACTGTTGTAGTTTGCCGGAACTGGGCAGTACCGGCAAACTACACAATGCCAGACCTAACCTTAAGTAGGGGGTATTTAACATTGGCTCTTGCACTGATTTCTCTTTTTTCCATTTATCAGAGCACAATCTCAGCACTCCATGCACTACAAGTAAATATGTACCTCAAAGTCAGCTGTGGCTCAACTCAAACCTTCACATCTGATGAGACATAAAGAAGGACTAGACTACTGAAACCAATACCCTTAAGGAAAGAAAATCTACAACATCCCAAAGAGTAATTCATCATTTTTTGGGGGGTGTGGTGGGAGAGCAGTTTATTCTAAATCTCTCTAGATTTTGCCATCTGCTTGTAGTAATGAATGCATATATACAACTACACACAAGCACACTTGTAAGCAAAAGTGCTATGCAGTGACTTCTTTAACATAAAAACGTCATTAATCTCAATCTTGCATTTATACACTTTAGGATAGTAAAATGAAGGTTGCCTTTAAATTTTTAAACTCTTTTGATGTTACAAAATGGATTGATCGGGTGACTAACTTTGACCATTATTTAAGTAGGGTAAGCGTTTTAACCAATTTATCTGAAGATGTCCCGCAAGTAGTGGGACGAAAGTGCTTATAATAAATTTCTCTCTCTATTTTATACTTATTTTGATTTTATACTTACATTTTTAATTTATTGAATTATTAAAATACTACTGGAAAAGGAAGACCTGAGAAATATGTTTTTTTTGTGGTGTTCACATATAAAGCATTGTGACAACAAACAAAGGGGCCAAGACAAGCACTGTTGTAAGCCTTCTCATACTACTCTCTCTCCAAAGCTGCACCAGTGAGGACCACCACCCACCCTAAAACAGCGTTGAGCTGGTACTGCCAGTGAAATAGCAAATGCACTCACAGAAATTACCCACCTATATCAAGCAGTATACGTGATGTATATACAACACATTTTAATATCTATTCCAGTCAATATCTGGCCCCAAAAGTGCCCTAACTAGCTACACAGTGTTTTACCCCTCTGTAGCCTCCTCAGTGAAGATGATGAAATTCATCTCTTACAAAAGTGTTAATATACCACTTGTAAGGATTACCAATAACATTGCAATAGGAGCACTGTACTTCAGGTGCTTAACCAGATAAACTTATTAGCCCACTCCCTTCAAAGTATATTGAAAAAATAAATAAACTGAAGATTCTGTAAAAATAACTTCAACTGCTAGCAAGATATTTTCTATACCCATGATATCTACAGTGTAAAACATTGTCATTAACCGGACTGAAAATGAAGTTTGGCAGTGAGCATTTACCAAAAGGGAAACCAATCCTACAGTGGGCACAACACAAAGACAGGAGTGAACACCACCAGCCATTTCAATTCACAACTGGGAACTGCCAAGAGAGAACAAATACACACACACACACTTTATATATATATATATATATATATATATATATAATGTCAGAAGCTCAAGTTTTCAGAAACTCAAAATTCATATTGTCGATACGACATGACAGAGTTTCCAAAAACCCGAACTTCAGAAAACAAACATTTACCCTTTTTTTCTATTCCACAGTCACACACACACACACACACACACACACTCCGTTGCTGTCTTCATCCAGTTCAGGGTGGTGGACCAGGAGCCTGTGCTGGCTCTTAACAGGTGTAAGGCAGAACAACTAATTCTGGACAGGAAGCCAATTCATGGTATCACACCTACAAGCAATTTAGAAGAGCACCAATTCTCCCACAATATGTCTTTTTGATGCAGCAGCAAAATTGGTAAGTTAAAAGCAGAAAGCAAATGGCTTTTAAATCTTGTGCAACAATGTGTGTAGCTGTATTTTTTTTTTCATACTGTCCTCCCTGCGGTCGAGTGGCCTTCGAAAGACATGCGTGAATGGGCGTGCCTTCGCTGATGGTTGGGCGTCAGGCTGGCAACTCGGCACCATAAAAATCTACTGCCAATCATTAGCGGACCGGAGTTCCGCTGTGGCGACCCCTAACCGGGAAAAGCCGAAAAGACAAACAACAACTCTCTAAACATTTAGAGCTGGATGAGCTGCTCTTTCAAAACTCCTATCCTCTTCAGTGTCTGAATACAGCATACTATTAATCAAATAAACCAGGTTTTGTGCAGAAATGGGAGCTTTGGCTTCCTCCTGTATATGTTGGTCTCTGCATGCATGGCACAAGTGGTAGTAATGGGTAAGTGGAGATAGGTGTGCCTTTTGAGGCAGGGTGACACTGTTAACTGGATGGCCATCATATTTCATGTTATCCTGCCAATAAAGAAATCGTGCCTTTTCACTGTTGGGCACAGACAATTTAGTCAAATCTGGATTTTCCTTTTAATTTTTTTTTTTTAATTTCTGGGAACTATAAAATAAGAAAACATTTCAGACTTTCTATAATTTTAAATAGAATGACATGACAAATATACTTAAACTTTTTTTTCAATAAGAAGACTTTTAAATGCATTTAATAACTGGAAAGGGAAAATAACCCTGGAAAATGGAGAGCCCCCTTTATGAATCAAATAGAGTGCCTTAGATTGGCAGGATAGAAGGAACACAAGGGTCACTGGTGTCCAGAAGTTAGATGGTTAAAAAGGAGAAAAGCAAAAACCCTATACAAATAAACTAAAATGGTCATCCCAAAACATGAGTTGCGTGCCATGAATTAGACTATTCTGACAAAAAAAAAAACCTCTTAGATGCCACTTGGTGGGTGGGGGGTTCAGATTACTAGATTTACGGCCATTAAAGTCTCAACACTTCCTGTTCTAGTTCTGCTGGCATTTTGTAAAACATAGGACAAGTTTTCTTTACACTTTACTTTTCCCAAGTATGAATGTATTCTTGCAAATCTTGCACAGTTAGGCACCAATGCTTCAACTGCCTTAAATGTTAAATACTGTCTGCAATGGATTCCTTGTTTAAATGAAATGTATGGTTGCATTTCTTTATTCACAGTAGATTACTTTTAGTTAACCTCTCACTTCCATACCTCAAAGCACCTTATTTTCTGGAAGTGCCCCAATATAATACTGAAAATTCAGCTTCTTTTCAACCACAGTTACCTGTTGAATTAGCTACTTTACTTCCAATTCCTAAACAAGCATTATTTTCCTATTACTCTGGTAATTGCAAATAACTTGGCATTACTGCTAGACGCATATTTTTCCTGCATATACTTCACAACTATGTCACACTTTTGAGGTATCAGCAGTACTTAGTATGACGATGTCTTAGTTCAACTAACATGATAAAGACATTCACTGGGCTTCTCACAGCCATATGTTAAGGGTAGTAGGTGTACGTTAGCATACTTGTTCAATCATTACATAAAGGCTATCGATCCACAAGTAACCAGTTTGCCTTCCTGCAGAATCACTGCACTAGTTCCATTCTGCAAGGCATGTACTACACGTACCCTGACTTAACTTTTTCATATCACCAGATAGTGCGCTTCAGTTACTAAATGGTAAACCATTTCAAAACTTTTTTACTTGTCAAGTATTCCAGAATCATTCCACATCAAGTGCTGATTATTTCTTTAATGGCAAATTTGCATCTGACATATCTGGAATAAAATTTTGAATTTAGTTTAATATACAATGTAAATACTTGCTAAATTTCATGAGTGTTAGCCATATAAGTTAGAACCAGTTTTCTGGAGGAGACCCAAGCTTTTATTCATACTTGCAAAATGAAATTTAGCCAAGACAAAGAAAAAATTCTCCTAGTCTTTTTGATCTATACAAGTTCATTTATACACTATAAATAAGATACATAAATGTGAAATATGTTT
Source organism: Protopterus annectens (assembly GCF_019279795.1). Lineage (NCBI taxonomy): Eukaryota > Metazoa > Chordata > Ceratodontiformes > Protopteridae > Protopterus > Protopterus annectens. Next base: position 221,224,901 of record NC_056737.1, read on the forward strand.
TGTGAATTTGAAACAAAGTTCCTATGCTCTACTCAATAACTGCCAATGGTTAACTTGGACGGAACCTCCGTTTCGTGTCTCATCAGAAGAGCTACACCAAAGGAGTGCATCCTCCAAAGATGCTATATATACTATGCTATCAAGTAGGACAAAGTGACTCCAAGCACCTAGTATGCAGTAATGGGCTGTCCCTTACACTGTTAGCATTCCTTCAGATGGCTTTGAGACAGAACTAACAGTGTGAAAATGGCTGAATGCACTTAATGTAACTAAGTGATTTTCAAGCATGTTCAGTTTAACTATACAATGTTCTGAGACATAGTCTCTCTCTCTCTCTCTCTCTCTCTTTCAGAAGAAAGAAATGTTTTGTTCTTGAAAGCATATTCTGAATGAGTAATGACAAGATGGTCCTTTTTTTGGAGACTTTCTGAACATGTCGGCTTAGCTTTATCTTTGTCATTTGATTTAAAGTTCCCAAGCAGAAGCAACTAACATTTTTAATTTGATTCATGTTTTGCTTTGAGTACCTGCCAATAATCAAGTCTGCAGCTTACTATCTCCTACTTTTTTGTTTCAGTTTATCTGATGTAGGCCTGAATCCACCTTCACCAATTGAGTTTGAATTATATCATTAATGTTGGTCTTAAATTTGCCATGAACAAGTGGACCTGAACAGTCTACTCCACTAACTACATTCCACAGTTTTAGGGTAACAAATAGCCAGCAAAAACAAGGAATAGTTTCCTTATGCTGCCTATTCTTAAAAAACTCAAAATCAAATTGCATTCTACACCAATTTAGTTTTGACATGCCTTTAAATTTTCATCTACAGCAGTCTGCCAATCCTACATAAAAACTGATAGTTTTCATAGAATATAGCACAGCACTCTGAAAAAGCATACGATTTTCCAAAGGAGTTTTGCAAATAACCACGTCTCAAATAACTAAATATTAATTTTTTTCTATAAACATTCAGAGCAAAGTCAACATAACACTACTTCTGTGTTCTTGTGCATGATCAATGTGAAATATCTATTTCGATACTCCCCAAATAACAACACAGTACTGCAATTCAAATTTATCAGATGGAGAGGTATTTGTGGGCTCCAATCCATCAAATCATCTCTTCAAATATTTCTACTCCCACAAAACTAAATCTATACCAATCAATACTGAAACACCAAGTCTGACATTCTATATGGAGTTTTGTTACATACAATTTCAAATTCATAATGAGATACTGCAAGGTATCATTTTTGTGCAAAACAGAAAATATCCAAACACATTACTGCACAAGTACCAGTTGTAATGGTTGTTTCTTACACTATGAGAGTTGTCTCAAAGATACTTAAAGAAATGCCAAAACAGTGCAAAGACTGCTAAAATGAATTGTTTAATTAACCAATTACAGCAATTAGCAAGCAAAAGCTTAATTTGACTTCAAATGCAGAGCGGTATTGCAATTTTCACTGGATTCACTAACTTATAATATGTACATGACTTCCTTTAGCATTTTCTGGCTATAAGCTACACACTAGAATACCAAATAAATCCATCTCTCTCTCTCACACACACACAGCCTATATAACATACTTACGCAGTCTTCATCTGTTAGCAAAATGGCAGTTTACTTGTATTTATCAGTTTTTAAGATTCGCTCTCTATTCCCAGGCATCATCTAAATCCTTTAAATCTCTTCCCCAGATATATTCCCTCGCATTCTTCATCATTCTTATTATTTCATTATCCTTTTTCCCTTATACTATAAAAGATCCTGCTGGAAGACCTGTAAGCTACATAGAACGTTTTCTACAAACATAGCTAAATATAACACACGCACACGAAACACAGCCTAGATTTTTGAAAATTCTTTATGCACATACAGTAACCATGTTCTGAAGGGTAGAATAAGCACCAAGATCAAATCTTTACAAACAAACCTTTTAGATGCACTTTTCCTGGGTAATTATCTGTTACTTTTTAACATCCCCCAAGTAATTTTACACAAACCAAAATGTTTTAGTTTAGAATCACAGCTCAGGTTGCTAATGATTGTTACTTGTATGCTGATGGAGCTTGTTAACAATGCAAACATGTAAAAGTAGTACACTTACGTGCTTTTTAATAAATAAAACAGCAAAAGTCATATCCTGTAGAAATGTTTTTCATGTCATATTTTTGTACCATTTCTAAGAAAATAGAACAGCAGACCTGTAGTGTCTAATGTACTTTATTTACATTTGTCACATACAATATACATGCTGACTGCTTACAACACTTGTAGTGAATGCAGTGCAATGATTATGCTCCAATATCAGGAAAAAGACAATGGAGTGAAGAGCTACTATACAGCGAGACCAGATATTCACTGGGCTTAGAAAGATACAAGTGCTCACTAATGGCATTACCAGCTTTTACACAAGGTAAAACACTTTCCCCAGGATTCAGTAACACCTACACCAAGTGTACACAATCTGGATTCAAGAATATCCCTACCACATTTTTTTTGCACTTTCTAGTCACTCATAAAGATTAAATTAAGTGTACACGTAGTCTACACTTTGTGGTAACCTTTATGAATTCCCATCAGTATTTAAATCTGCAAGAAAATCAGTAGGAAAAGTAAAATTATGCTTGCGTTGTCTGTTCACTCAGAACAGTGTACACTTAGTGTAGGCTTTACTGAATCCCAAGGTTTGTGCTTTTTTTCCTTTGATATGTAACCAGTAGTACATGGAGGAGATAAAGCTCTATGCACTATAACAAATTATAATCGGGTCTCCAATCATAACCTTTGACTATGTATTCTTCACACAGATACAAAGATAGGGATGAAAGAAACTTAAAACCACAGAGGAATGTCACAGCAGGAAAATTCGGACCAGACTCGTACCAAAAAGATTTTAATAAGCGCTTTCATTTTTTCGTAAAACTTCATCAGATAAATATCCTAGACATCTACAGCCTTTTACATACCAATCAATTTCAAATTTATGATCATATGACCGCCAAATCCACCACTCAGATAACCACATTGAAAGTAACAGAATAGTTCTTTTACATGTCAAATAAATAACATTGTAACTAAAGTGCCTGTAAGAACTCATCTTATTACAAAGGTATTCCACCAATTTTTAAAACTTTTTACAAACCTAAATTATCTTAAAAGTGCTTTTAATTTAAGAAGATAGGCTACTGATACTTGTTCAAATAATCCTGGTCAGCTATTCGCATGCTGTCATAGCTGCCAATATAATTCACGTCTTTTTAAATTCAAAGGCCATGCCCCCCCCCCCCTTAATTACCAATACTTTTTCTACCACAGTAAACTTAAATTCATGCCCCAGGTTCTCATGAACATGTTTAAATACAGCATTGGATTCCTTTTCTTTTTTTGATTTCATATATATGCACGTATATTTTGTCTTTTTGAAAGGGGGGGACCATGAGCTCTGAATTTAGAAAGACGTGAATTATACTGACAGCTGTGACTGCATGTGAATAGCTGGCCAGGATTAAATGAACAAGTATCACTAGCCTGTCTTCTTAAATTAAAAGCACTTTTAAGATAAATAAATATTTAGGTTTGTAAAACGTTTTAAAAATTGCTGGAAGACCTTTGTAATAAGATGAGTTCTTAGAGGCACTTTAGTTACAATGTTATTTATTTGACATGTAGAAAAACTATTCTGTTACTTAAATGTGGTTATCTGGGTGGGAGTTTGACAGCCATATGATAATTTGTAATTGATTTGTATATAAAAGGCTGTAGATTTTTTAGATATTTATCTGAAGAAGTTTTTACAAAAAAACAAAAGCGCTCATTAAAATCTTTTTGGTACAAGTCTGGTCCAAGTTTTTCTGCAGTGACATTCCTCTGTCGTTTTCTTGACATAGATGCCAATAAATTTATCTCTCTAGCAAATTTCTTGGTATCCATGTCGCGAACAGATAATAATGTGGTTACAATCAGAGACCCAAACACAGTCCTATCTATTAAATATTTAAAGTATGCAATTAGACTATAAAAACATGCATGATGAAATTATATAGTTTCCTTGTGAATGTGCTGGCTTCTAAGCATCTAACTACAGTTAGTATGAATAAACAGTACAACATGTACCCTATTAAACAAAGAAAAATAAATCCAAGGTAACACTCTCAGAAAAGCAACATCTTCTCATATTTTTGAAAAACACATGGTTATGTGTAATTATTTCTACCAGTTATCAAACTGCTGTCTGATTAACCACCTTATATTCACAAGTCAAGTCAACAACTTCAGTATTAATTTAATCCAAACCAAAGTGAGTTCTTTCTTAACACAGTGTATTGCTAAAGCATGTAATAAAAGCTACCTCAAGCTATCCGCGAATCTGGCAGCCTGAACCTTTATAAAAAAATTCAGGATAAGTGGGCTGGTAATTGGGCAATCCCAGTTTAAGACAGTGTTCACTGATGTTTTTAACTACAAGAGGGTCCCTATGACAACATGTGGGAATGGAACCAACAGTCTACTGATTTTCCATAGCATAATCAGAAATTGTACTACCTGCTGAACCAATGACACTGCAAAAAGAACTTTAATAGCTATGCATCGTTCCAAGAAATTTTAAGACACCTTGTTTCTTGTCAAGAGAAAGCATATGCATTTACTGCACTTATCTTCACAATCTCAGGTATCAAACCATTAGCTGTTAAAACATGGCCCATGTAACTCAATTCTGTGACTTCACTTTTACATGTACTATTCATTTGAAGGTTATTCTGTCTTGATCATTCCAACCCATCTCATAGCATGATCTTTTTTCAGTATGAATAGAAACTAACATCACCAAGTACATTAACTCTCCGTCAAATCCACAAACTAGCTGAAAAATAGTTCTCAAACACTGCACATGTTCACAAAATACCAAATGAAAAAAAATATGTCTTTATACTCCCATGGGGGAGTTAAAGGTAAGCAGCTTGGAACCTTCCTCACCAAACCTTTGTAAAAATCCCTGGTCTACATCACGCAAAGAAACATTCTTTGCTCCTATATGGCAAACATCTGTTCTTCAGTTTCACAACTGCTATCTTCATTAAGATCTTGTGGATCAATACACATACAAATTTTATCATCTGGCTTTATAACAGTATCATGCTGTTAGCCTAGTCTGTAGGTACCATCTGTTTCTTAACCACACCAGTGCATTACATGCAGTTCACCTCCTCCTTGATACAACTCCACAGAGCAACTTGAATTTTCTTTGCGTTATCTGTCAGTCAGTCTGTGTACTCATTAAGCAAAACATCAGGCTGAACATCTCAGCTACAGTGTCAATCTGCATTCACACTGTGAATTCATTTTATCCATGACAAGTGAAATGAGCCAAGGTTAGCAAATTTAAAGAAATAAATTATATTTTATTTATTTTACATTTGTTAACCGGGAAAGTCCGACTGGACACATATCCATTTTCAGCGGAGGCCTGGGGAGAAAAGCTCCAATAGCATGTCATAAAGAAATTACACAAGAATATCATACAGAGATATAGGTTCCATAGAAACATAACTTATGTATAGATTAACAATTCATTTAGTAAAGTCAGCATACAGCATTCTAGTAGTAGGGTTTATATAGAATATAAAATATAAACTCAAGAAAATTTTTTTTTTGTCTTTCTAAATTACAAGTACTCTCAATATTTTGTTACAGAAATAACCAGTGAGTATTAAGCTTTACAGTGAAAGGAATTAGGGGACCTTTAGTAGAATCCTTGAACATGGTATTGGTGCAAATTAACCTGGGGAGTAGCATGAACAAAGCCAATTGTTTGAGAAGTGGGAAATGAATGCAGGACAAAAACGTAATATGCATAAATAAATGTTAGATGTGCATTTGCTATATCAGCTATCAGGAATAGATTTAAGTATAACCACCCTCTGATCCATCTATTTTTCATGGCGAACAATACAAGTAAATAACAACACTGACTCAAGTTCCTTTCCTTCAAAGTCAATGCTTCAAGTGTTTGAGAAAACAACACATTATACTCTGTACCAGTGGAACATTCCATTTACTTAATTTAGACTTTTTCCCCAAAATTCCAACTCATTTTCCAATTATGACTTTTCCGTCTCTTTAAATCAGATACTGTGCACATTCTCAACACAAATCATACCACCAAAGAATTCATTTTCATGACTTTGCTGAAATGCAGACAATCCTTTTCAACTGAAAAACAATTCCTTTCATTTTAAACACTTTAGCATTGTTATTTCTTTTTCCACAGCTTCTACATACACATTATGTTTTTGTCCTGCATTCAATTTTACACAACCCAAATTCCTCCAAGCTCTTTTGACTGTGACAAAGTTTATTTCACTTGTTCTAATCACACGGCATCAACTGCATTATTTAACATTACATCGGATTCTCAATAATATACATGTTTTATCAATTCTAACACCACGCAAAATGGTCACATACTACTGAATTGTGCATTTCATTAAAATTCACAGCCCTTAGTTCATGTTTTTATTCAGTTATGCAAGCATCTATAGACTCATTGGGATCTTGTACTTTCTTGACAAATAAAAATGAATATTCTCAGCTCACAGTAATTCTTGATCACAACACTATTCTCTTTCGCCTCTCAAAGCTCAATCTTGTTCAAACTTTCAGGACGACTTCATCATGAAATGTAGAAATATACCGTACTGTACATTTTTTCAGACTTCTCATATTTCCACTCAGTCAGAAATGTACAAAATTTCTGGATCCAGCATTTTCATTTCTCAGATGAATTGTGTGCTGAATACAGAGGTGCCCAGACAACTGCAGTGATGTCAATTTCAAAAGGAAAGACAAAAACACTTTCATTTATTTCTTGTACCATTAAACATATGGTACAGCAGGAGATGGACACAGACTGAATTCAACTTTACTGGCATTTACGCTGGACTGAGCAACAGACAAGACATGACATCACACAAATGTGCATTCTGAACAGGCAAGTGGCACCAAAACTTTTAAAAGCTAAACATTCATTAAGTGTGCTGTGGGTCTGTGCACAGAAAGGGAAAACAGAATGCAGCCAATCCAGTACCTAAGTAGGGCAATAAGGAGATAAGGTGAACAAAGCAGTTCTTACATGTAGTCCTATGGTGGTGCTATATGTTACCAACTAAGTAGGGCAATAAGGAGATGAGGTGAACAAAGCAGTTCTTACATGTAGTCCTAATGTGGTGCTACATGTTACCAGTGCTATAACAGTCTTCTTATAGCACTGAACTAGCTAAAACTGACTCAAGACAACGGGAAATATGCCTGCATATGAAAAGGACAGATACAACATGGTTGTTTAGTGGTAACATCTCTGCCTCACAGTGCCAAGGTGTGGAGTTCAGTCCTAACTTCTAGTCACTGCATTTGGAGCTTCATGTCCTCCCAATGTCTGACTGCATTTTCTTTAAGTACCCTCTATCCTTGCCCTTGTGACATAGGGAATAGCTGATGAAGATTCATGAACTAACTCATTTACTAGGTTAATGACAAGTAAATATAGAAATGAGATAGTAGGAAATGGGTGTTACGGCTGAAACTGCAATATGCTACAGGTATTACCCTAGAATTGTCACCTTACTATGATGCAGCACCAGAATACCTCTAAAGACAGCACAGTGCAGTAAGGATGCAAAACTAGACACGCAGCATTCAGATGAAATCAGAAATAGTACTATGATGAGGCAAGGAGACAGCCATGCCAAATTACTCCCCCCACTCTGCAAAATGTAAAACAAATTCATTTATAAACCATCTGTTTCAAAAAAACAAGTTATAACACTTATGTGAAAGGACTCCGATGGGAAAGAAAAAAAATCCACCCAAGGCTAAGAAAACACTAACAAAATTAAAAGAATATTGCTACACAGAGAGGAATAAGATATTTGGTATTTTTAACATTTATATAGAGCAAAACACATGAGCTGCTAACAAGTTTCCTCATGTTTTGAGTTTTATTCCCTCAAGTTTCCTCTTGCAAAATGCATGCCTAGCAGCAAGCCAGTTAATTGATTGGTTTAAGTAAATACACATCACTACTGAAAAGAACTTCACTGAGTCCACAGATGAAATCCCCCTACAGAAGAACAAGTTTGCTAAACCACACATTCAGTGAACCTGCACAAAACCCAAGCAAGAAACAAATTTCAAATACTAATTCTTGTGAGGGCAAAGCCCTCCACATTTGTCAATGCAAAAGTAAATGGTGTCAAAATTGTAACCCTAATTAACTCTAGTACTAATTATAATCCTAAAATCATTTGACTTCTGCAAATGCTACAATGACTACATCAGATTCATTGGAATTGCAGTAACTGTAACATTTGTACAAAGTGAACTTGGCCAAAAAGGACTTTATGAAGGCGCATCAGACTATCTGGTAGCAATAATACTTCAAGGGCACCATTCTAGAATAACCCCTAAAAGAAGTACTCTTGTCTAGTGGATTTACTAGCTATCGCATTAAGAAGATACGTAATTATAACATGTGCATCATTCTGTTAAGTAAAAACAGACAAACAAGTTGTCCCTTGAACATGTACAACAAAACTGGGATTCAGAAAGACGTAGCATAAGCTGTAAACTCTACCATGAGTGGCCAACCACATGCAGACATAGACCCATTGCAGTGATTTTACACATGGCTAATAGAATCATTGTGGTGAGCCATCTCCACAGCCCTGCTAAATGCTAATGAGGTATTCCAGGGCAGAGGTTTATGCTGAGTAATCGTCTGCTTTCCTCAACAAATGCCTGTTTGAAAAGATGTTAAGAATCAATCAGCCGAGTAAACTAAAACAGTCACCAGTCTAAAATGCTGCATTTCCCCAATATATTCAGTGAGACAGACTGTGCTGCAAGTAAGTGTGGAGGATTTCAGTGGAGATTTCATGATGGTGGGGGGTGCACAAGTGTTTATGTATGTTTGTGCATGTCTGCAGAAGTATGAATGATGCTGGACTGTGTGTATGCCTGGGTGTCTGCAGTGGGTGGGTTAGTTAGTTAGGGGATCAGGTGGGTGCATATGTGTGTGTGTGTGTGTGTGTGTGTGTGTGTGTGTGACTGGGGGGAAGTCACTGTACCAAAGCGATGCATGGGCCATCAGTGGTAATTACCACAAAGTGCTGCTTACCACTACTGGTAATTCAACGAGATTAAGAGACATCTGTACAACTGCACTGACTTGGCCATACCGGACAGGACCAAAACAAGCTCCTCAAGGAACAGCAAACCTGCCTGGTGGACAACTGTCATTAACAGGCTTTATAATAAGAGGAAGAAATTGCTGTCCAAGAGTAAGAGGGAATGAGCTCTAAACTGAAAACAGTCCCTCTTCAGCTTAAGCAAGCAAATAAGACTTTGTGTGAAGTCCTCCAAAGGAAACTATGAATCCAAATTGGCTTCCTCAACCAAGGACAACCATAAGGCGTTCTTTAGTTACATCTGTAACCTAAAAGGAAAGGCCCAGATTTATGCCAAAATGGTAGTTAATGATACCACATATACTGATTCTGTGAACATAGCTAACCTGTTGGCTGGCAGGTTCTGTGAAAACTTCACTTCACCTTCCCTGCCACACATACCCCATGACATCCCTACCACATGTCCCCTACCATGGAGCTCTAAACAGCAGGTTGTAAACACCCTCTCCAAGGCCAAAAACACACCCTCTGTGGGACCCGATAACATCCCAGGCTGCATCCTACATAAGAAAAACAAGAATTAGCAACACCACTGGGAACTCTTTTCAATCACAGTCTAAGCACTGGCTTTGCTACAGCTGAATGGAAAACCGCCACCATTATTCCCTTGCACAAAGGTGGTGCTTACACTGACCTCAGGAACTAAACGCTAGTCAGGCTAATAGGTCTAATCTGCAAGGACATGGCGCAATTCATCATGGATGTTATAAACAAAGATATAGATAATCTCCAAACACTTGACCCTGGTCAGTTTGGATTTGTCAGAGAGAGATCATGCTTGTTTAACCTGGTGGACTTCTTTGAGACAGTTACCAAGGCCCTAGACAAGGGGAAATCTGGCATACCTAGACTTAGCCAAGGCATTTGACACTATCCCCTACTCAGGCATCATTGACAAACTCAGCCAGCTAGGTATCAACTCTTATATCATTAGATGGGTCACTAACTGGCTCACTGACAGAACACATATAGTCAAAATAGGGGAATCCACCTCCAACAGCAGACCCGTAACCAGTGGCATTCCACAGGGATCAGTGCTGGGACGTCAATTTGGAATCTATTTATCCAAAGTAGAAGCAAAAACTAAATGTCTGTGGCTGACAAAGTTTGCTGATGACTGCAAGCTAGGATCTGTCATTGAATCTCCAAATGATGTCAACATCATATAAGAGGGTCTTACACAAACAAATGATTGGTGCCAAAGTCATGGCCTTAAACTCAATGCAAATAAATGCATTACCCCTTTTGGTAACAGCAATGTTCCTGCTTACCACCACATCAATAGCAGCACCCTACATACGCACTCAGTGGTGACAGACCTGGCCACACAGGTTGACAGCAATCTTACCTTTGATCATATGTCTCCACAGTGGTAAGAAGGGCATTCTATACTGTTCATCTCATAAGTAATGGCACTGCTTCCAGAAAAAAAAAAGAAGTCATAACCTCCCTGTACTCTTCCCTCATCAGGCTAATCAGAGTACAACGCTCCTTCTGGTGTGCACCTTTCCAAGCAACTGCAGCAACTGGAGAAAGCACAAAGGTACCTCCACAAGGAAAATTCAAGGTCTTCAGCATCTGTCCTATGTGCATCATCTGAAATCACTACCACTTTATTCTGTTTCATACAGACTACTGAGAGGTGATCTCTGCCTGGCATAGAAGGCAATTTCTGACCCTGCCTTATTGGAAATGCTGCATATCCGCAAATCAAATGGTACATGGGTTACTCGCTCTAAAGACCTTAACTTGGTATGTGACATTAATAGAACCTACTGGAGGGATAGACTTGTCTCCCAGAGGTTACCACACCTTTGGAACAGACTCCCACTTCTTGTCAAACAGAGCACCTCATTGTCCCTCTTCAAAAGCACTCTGGACAATTGGATGGGTAACCGTAATTTCACCCCAGGGGTTCAACCCGTGTCCCTCTTGAACATGGGCATTAGATGCTAATCGTGGAAATAAGGGTATAACTTGTAAGGGCCCTAGGGCTATTAACCTAGTAACTTCCTATGATCCTAGGACATGAAATTAGCCAGTAATGAGGTCTTCCTCAATGTGGCTTTATTTGTCTCTGAATCATATTTTAAGTGACCATGTAAACTACACTTTGCAGTGAAGATACTTCAAGTGAGCATACAAATGTGCTCTTAATACAAACGTTTCCTTTAGTGATCACGATTTTCCTTCAGTTTACTTGGCAACTACTATACTGGTGAGGAGACACTCTACTTCCTGATGTTCAGTCCTATTACCACTTTATGGGATTAGGCTAAAGTCACAGGAAACCCACATCTCATCAGTGAGAAAGTACAGCTATTGGTTCACTGCCAGTCAGCCTTCCAAGAGTACACTGGCACTGCAAGGTAAACTGGCAGCTATACCATGCTCATTGCTGTAACTAAACAACTCAGCTGATCACACGATTAGTGTTTGAATATGCAATTACTATGGAAATGCAGGTTAAAAATTGCATGCATATAGGTATCAATGTATCTATGAGTACTGTAAAAGTAAAGGAGGTGACGTGCAGACTTGGCACAGAGGCCTTTCTCATAAATGCTAATATAACATCCTTCATTCTAGATGTGGTATAAATTAACTTGTTTTACATTTTGGAAAGTGAGAGGAGTAAATTGGCACGGCTGTCTCCTTGCCTCATCACACTCAAACTGGCAGAAGCAGAGGATAAAGTAATATAGTAGCACAGCTTCGTATAGTGGATGCTTAAAGTATGCAATAAATTGAGGGACAATCAGTAAAGAAAAAAAAAAATCATACCACAAAACAATACCAAAGTATTAGAGGGAATAAACCTGAGAATGCAAAAGATGATCGGGTACACCACTCATGCAAGAAATTATGGATTTGTGAAAGCTGCTTTTCTGTTGGCCCTTTGGTAAACTTCACTCTATTTTAGACATGCAACAAAGACAAAAACACTACACAAGTACAAAAGGCACACTTAACCAGCATAGACTGTAACCCATCCTCTAAACCATTAAATCCACCCAAAAAGCACCTTAACATTTCACTTACCCTCTCTAACAGTTATAGTGCTAGTTACATACTGAAACAAAACAGGCAGATGCAAAAACATATTGCACCTCCCAACCTTGTGTTGAATTCACATTAATACTTAAGACATAACGGCTACTACCATGCAGCACCAAGACACATGAATAACTGCTCTTCTAAAACTATGATACTATGCTAGTTCGTTTATGTCCTATACCTCACCTCTCCTTCAGTGCTTTCCAAATTATTTGTAAGGGACTAAAGGAGCCCTGATTAACACACCTACTCACCTACTCAATTCATCAAAGTGAGCATGCAATAGGTCATGAAAGATACCAAGTTTCCATGAAACTAACCTACATAAGACCTTTGCTGCAATGTTTTGGATAAAAGCACTAATTCTGCCCGCTAGACAGAGAGATGAGCAAACATGTAAGGATCAGAAGCCGTCTAGGGTTGAAGGCAAAGAAGTGGTGAGTCTGGAACGCTGGAAACATCCAAAAGAAGACTCATCAGTTCAAGCTTTAACAAACTTTTTTTAATCCTTTCTGCATATCAACACAGGCTTTCAATTCTTAAATACACATCTTTTTCAGAGCTTATAAAAACTAAGCACACAGGGAATGATGAAACATGAAATTCACCATCTGCAAACCATCCCATGGGAACCTGCTAAAATGCTTGAAATGGCAATACTGCTAAAAGACAGGAGCACAATATTATTACTCTCTTAAGAGCAGTAAAAGTTTTTGATACGGTTATTGAAAAATATCTGAGGTCGCTTGCTTTAAAACATAAAAATGCTGAAAAGAACAACAGCATTCTGCACAGCCTATATAACAGAACAAAACAATAATCCCAATTAATTGGCTACACAGTGTACTTTAAAAAGTAAAGTGCCACTACATGAGCAAAAATGCCTAGAAAGTGTATTAAAGCAGGCAGCCGACTTACTGGCACAACCACATTTACACTGTAACTGGAACGCAAGACATAAGCTAATAATGTTGGCATGTGACAGAGAGCAGTTCAGGCTAGGCAGGATTTTGGGCGCAGGTCATGGCTGAAAATGTCCACAGAGTAGTCCACCTACTCTGTCAGCAAAAATAAATACAATTATTCATAGTTGCTCAGGGCTTTCTTCTTTTTCACAACAATGCTGCTTGAAACATCAGATTAAAGATGCAAAAAATAAAGTTCTCAAAGTATAATGCATCTGCACAAATACCACCTCATTACCCTAGGCATAGAGCACAAAAGGAAAAACTTCTAAATGGACCACTGTCCACCTCAAGAAAAATACAGGACACTTGAAACATCTAAACCCATGATGTCAGTTCCATGCAGTAGTAATGGCTGGTGCCTGTCTTAGTGACAGTTCCTCCAGAATAGACAGTAAACCCAGGGAATGACTGCTGAAAAAGAGCAGCATCATGACTTGGTAGCAAAGGCTCAAGGTTCTAGACATCGTTCCTGACCATTATCATTTAACTGGCTACGTAGACTGCTCCATGGACCCTTTTCAGCCATGACATGGGCCACAGCCAATTAACCAGCATATTTTTGAGATGCCAAAAGATAGTACAGTATCCAAAAAAAAATTTATGTAGACGTGGAAAAAACAGTCAGTAAGCTAATAAACTATATTTAATATCCTGTTCACAGCAATTGATGAGTGAATCAACACAGGAAAACAATATAGTCAAGATGAAAAAAAAAAATCAGAACTGAAGAATACAAAAAGAAACACATCAGCAGATGATATACAACATATTACTTGGTACAGAAGCAAAAGCAGCCCTGTGGTCAACTGAAGGATATGATGTGATACAATGTATCTAAACATTCCCATGACCCCTGGAGATGCTATGAATACACATTTATAATGTTAGAAACTTTACAGTCGGCATGGCACATAAAAGACTCAAAAATGTAAATAAATACATTAGGGGAAACACTTTGAAATAATAAGTGTTGGAGGGCTACCTCCTGGTTAAATGCCAAAAAACTCACACTTCCATAAAATGTCCTACAAAACTTAGTAATTCTTAACACACTGGTTAATATCAATCATACTAGTGTTACAAGTCTATTTTACATTCAAGTATTAGTATTAAAATTATGCATTTTCTTCAGTATGTCAGCTACCTCGACCTGGATATCCTAAAAAAAAAAATCACCTTGCATAATAAGATTTGCTCAGTGGAGCATTTCTCTGACAAAATTAAAAAACAGAAATATGATTTCTGCTTCAACTATAACAGTCAAATGTAGAACAATACTTCGGAGTGAATTCTGGGTGAATTTGAGAACACAGGTTCGGTATGTGACCCTCAGTGCCCTCTACTGCCAGAATACTCTCCTAATCAGTCCCAGCACACATACAAACTCGCACACACACACCTCCAAGTAGCTTGAAGTGTTTAGATGTATGTCTGAAAAAACAGCCAGATGGCTGGCTTTTCACTGCACCGAACACACATCCCCGCCCCTCACTGAAAGAAAGCAAATTCCCTGCATCTGCCAAAGCTACAAACAATTTGCTGTGATAAAGTATTTCTATGCAGTCAGTAAAACAGAAACAGTTTTTTCAAAGACTATGCTCTGCAGTGGCTTAGCTTCTCAATGATGGCTAATTTTCTTATGACCCTTCATTAAGGGTCACGTATAATCTCCTGAAGAACCAATGTGACGCCTAGACTCTTCTCTGTTTTCCTAAGACCCCTCCCCCACCTATCTAGAGTCTTCCTGTATCTGTACAGGACTGCAATAGGTTACTTAGTCAATTTCATTCAATACTCAACATTTTGCCTCTTTTAAAATCCAATAATATACTAACTACATTGTTATCAGTGCTTTAGATTACATCTTGAGAAAATTGCAAAATATGAAAATACTGGAGAAGAGACAGCTAATGATGATGTTATGTGTACATAAATATAAATATACACACAATCATAAAACATTAAAGTAATTACTCAAGTACATGTTAGAAGAATCTGTCAGAAAAATAAATCACTGTGTAGAAAACCTACATCACCATAATGAATTTTATAAACTAACATTAATGAGAGTCACAGTGCAAACTGCTACTGCAGGCTGAAAAAGGTGGCTTTGTTATTTTGTTACAGTTTATTCCTTACAATGTCCATTCCAAATGCAAAACATTCTAATTTAAAAAAGAAACTTCATAAACAAAAGATACTCTAAATCTAGTTGTACAGTTTCTAAATAATAGTGGTAAGAATTATTGTTATTATTATTACTATTATTATTATTAAAATGCACTCTTACACTGTAGTGGTGGCGAAGGGTAGCATGCACAGTCCTCAGTCCTCTTGCCCCGTAGTGTTCTGGAGTTCTGGGCACTGCTTACATAGTTGCATGGGAAGATGCCCACCCGCTCATCAATCTTGCCTGTCCACCAACCTTCATCACCAGATACAAGCGAGTCCTTAGAGAGAACCTCCACCAAGTCCCCTTGACGGAGAGTGAGCTCATCCTCTGCACTTGCCTCATAGTCAAACACTGCTGTCCAGTATGGAGGCTGCAAGTCCCTTCCTCCATTCTGAGGGCTGGCTCCCAGCTGACAACTGCCACTACCAGAATCCCAGGTGATGCCTGTGGCACCACCTTCACTGGTATCTCCAGCAACACCTCTACCATCACCTTCACCATCAGTACCTCCAGAGCTGCTAGTACCTCCTTCCCCATGACCAGCAGCACCTCCCTCTTGTCCCTCTACATTACTAGAGACTGGAGACTCCTTCTGGAAAAGGGATTTGAATGAATCCATGGAACTGATCCATAAGGCTAGTCTTGAGGAATCCTTTTGTTCCTGTACTCAGGAGGTACCAAGCTAAGCAGGTGCAATACAGACAGTCGGGAGGGGGTGTTACAGTCTCCTGCAGACCCCCTCCCCATTCTGACCAGTTTCGGGCTGGCCTGGACTCATAGTTCTCTGCAGACAAAGGCAGATAATTTCGCGAGGGCAAGCAGCCAATCTGTTCCAGCTGCTGCTACCCTCTGCCTCCTTACCGACAGGCTGACCGCAGCCATGGACACCTGACACTTCAACCCAGCCTGACAGGCCACCGCACCCAGCCCCTTTAGTGCGATGTCACGCTCAGCATTCTTCCACCCATTGGCCACTACGCTCCCGTAACAGCAGTGCTGCGGGATAACATTGGAGTTCGCCTCTGCCAACTTTAGCAAATCACCGCCTCGCAACACTGCCTGCCTAAAGCCTAGTAAATTACAGCAGTGATTGGGTAATACAGGTGCCAGTCATGTAATTTTCTTGTTCTGCAGTTAAATGGCTAAGGACTGGTTGTTGTAAACTGTGCAGACTTGGTTGAGCTGCTTTACAGCTTTCTTTGTTGCAAGGCAGTGTTTCTATATTTTATAAATTATATATATATATATATATATATATATATATATATATATATATATAAACCGGCTCAGTTGTACATGTATAGCTGCTCTTCGCCGTCTGTGACTTAAGAGTGTGCAAACAGTACGGTTCTTAGCAGTAAATAGTGGCCGGTGTTTAAATTTTCAAAATTTACGAAGCAAAATATTTGATTATTTTTTTCACGTAGCAAAATAAAAAAAAACATATCAGCATGCACTACATCAGTTTCGATTTTTTTTCTTTAAAATATTTAACGTGTGGTATTTAATTCGCGGCAGCACTCTGTCAGGATGTACTGGTTAGGGCTTGTAGAATAGAGGACAAAGGATCACGTTTAAGACATGATTTTCAAGACTGTTAGTAGTTTAAGTGTGCTATAGAGCAAGAAAGAATCATAGTTATAGTCAAGAATGATTAATTGTATTGTTGGTATTTACTGTCTGGAAACACAAATACTTGAGTATGGGATATTGTGAAACGGAAAAAAAAAAAAAAGAGTTCTTTTTTTGATGACAGACGGGGTGGGACGCTTTAAGGTTGGATTAGATTGGTCTGCAGTCTTTTTTGTATGAAATGATTGTGAAGTGCACCTGTGATTGCCATCTCTAAATCAGTAGCAGCAACTGATGGAGAGCTGAGTCAGTGCAAGGGGTAACGTAGAGAAAGAATCCGGAATAAATTAAACCGAGTTCCAGATGGCAGTGCTGTTTGATTTAACTTAAGTTGTAGGACACTGGCAAAAAAAAAGAAATGAAGTTCATCCGGAAATTTATAAGGAAACGATATTTGTATGTACCTCCTACCATAATTTCCACACAGGGAACTGTATCTCTGCATTTCCCAAATATACCTGACTCCCAAGATCCCAGAGAACCTCGATAAAATATATAAATGGCTGTGGAGCATACTTGTCAAGTGCACTTTTTTGTGAGGGACGTTCCTTATTTTGAGTTTTAAAAAGGTGTTCCACACTGTTTCATGTTGAAAGGGTCTGTTAATTTTTTAAAAACTAATAATGAATGGTATTGATTCATCAATTTAACTATAAAGTAATTCAGTTTATCCATGTTGTGAGCTTCCTAGATGAAGTTGTTTGTAAGTGTTCCATATTTTGCCCAGTTTGCCCATTTGTTCCACGTTGTATGTGTTTCACATTTTAGAGATGAAAGATTGAGAGCTATGCCGCTCAGTGGCTTTTTTGGTTTGCCAGTAGAGGTACTTGGTTGCATCAACATGTCTTTAACCTGTTTTGATGTAGATTGTTCTACTTATCCCCACTACCACCATAACCTTTTTTGGCACAAACCCCTGTAATAAGGATGATTAATATCTTATGAGCTAAAATCATCCTATGAGCTAGAGTCATACCTCTCAGCTGTTTAGTACAAGAATTCTGGGCAAAGCCAACAATAGTTGGGAACAAAGTCACAAAATTAGGGACAACTTTTATATCTTGTTCTTATAACTTTATAAAGTTGATAGAATAACATATTTTGCATTAGCATGTGTTTTTTTGAAGAGTATGAAGTCTGAAACTCAAACGTCTGTCACTATTTAGTGAATTCAGTCCTTGCTGACTAGCCAAGGAACCACAAATTGTATGAGGAATGGACCAAACATATGAGGCATAAATCGGGACATTCCTAAACAATATGGACAGCTGAGAGGCATGGCTAGAGTCAAGGTCAACAGGGTCCTTTTTCCCCGCTGATTCTGCCAAACCCATTCCCTTGGCTGTGGTTTCACTAGATAGTAGGTAGGGACAGTGGAAATTTTATTTATGAACTCATGCGCATCACCAATTTGATGCTGCTTTAAGAGAGTCATAGGTACTCCCGTTGTTTACCTGTGCTTCATCGAACTTCTTGCTTTTAGTGAGTACCTGGCTTGCCATTGTAATTAGGATGGCTAATATAAGTCTTAAATTGTAATATGAATTATATATCCCACCCTGCAGAAATCAAAAATATATGCAAAGGCTCTTGAAAAGTATGTACATCAGGACAAAAAATAAAATCTGGACAAATAATTACCTAAAGTTTGCATATAGAATAGCATATAATGAGTGACAAATTGATGCAAAACATATATGCATGTTGTCATCCCTTTATTGTGACTTGGTAACAATGAAGAAAATCTTCTTTCCTTTGTGTTTTTTTTTCCAGATTTAGTACAATCAGATAGTAATGGTAGTGGTAGTAGTAGCACTAGTAGTAGTAGTAACAATGGACTATAATTAGACACTATTAAGAATGTATTTACAGTGGAACTTTTCAAAACCTCACCATATAGCACTAACACTCACTATAACCATACAGAAAGGAATCTGATTTTTAGTTTTTTGGCACCTGCAAAAGTGCAATATGAACTTAACAGCATCCTTGGGGCAAGTTTGAGAACAGACTACAGGAGACAAGATGTTTACTTTAAACGGTCTTTAGGGGGAGTAGGTTCACACTAGGAAATATAGGATGAATTGGCTGACTAAAAAAAAAAAGAATTGGGGGCAAGTTCACCATGTACCTGATTTTAAAAGTATTTTAGTACTGAGATAAATAACTCCAAAACACATAATCCTATTCTGCAGATGATCAGATATAGAGAAGCAAGGTTTAAGCCAAAATACAATATCACATTAATTAGGAAACATGGAATTAAATATTGATGATGCTGTAATGGAAACATCATTAGCTCCAAGAAAGTGATAAAAAGCAGAGTACAGAAAATTTTGCAGTCACCTTTCACCAGATGTGGTAGAAATTATAGTATCATGTTAAATTGTGTAGGTGTTAAATAAGTATATTTGGAGACAAAAAAGCAGAAGGGCATAAGATTATGAATGAACATTTGAGCTAAAAAAAAAATGATGCACTGATCTCTTTTATGGCTTAGAGATGAAGTGTGACTAAACCAGAAAAGACTTGTGGAAATACTTCAACATACCAAACATAACAAACAAAATAAGTTCTTGGGTTATCAACTGCCCCTGTTTACACAAGACAGTCTTTATTTGGGCAGTTGTGTCCTGCAAAAAAAAAAAAAAAAAAAACAACAAATAGCAAATGTCTTGAGATTTTAGATAAAAAATGTTTATTAGATTTGCTTTAACAGTTCCGCAAAACAATTATTTTGTAACTGAAGCACCCAAGTATAATACAAAACAGCATAAACAACTCAAGTACTAAAAGAGTAAGGTTTTATTTTGGCAAAAAAAAAAGTCCAGTCCTTTTCCCAGATTGTGAGTATGGTTTGTCCTGCAGAATCTCATGTTTCCATTGAACATGTCCCACTTTCAGCATTTGAAATAGTGACAACTCTAAATAAGTTCAGGAAAGTAGTACTACATGGTTTCACTACAGGGGTCTGAGCAGAGTCTGAAAACTCCACAGACATGACATTCTTATTGATCAAATCTCCTGGAGGCATACCGATTTATATTTTAGTTGTTTGTGTAGTTGCCAGGAAATTCTAACTGTATAGAGTCCATTTTCAGCTTTTGGACAGTGAAAAAAGTGCCAAAAAGAGATTTTATAATCTAACAAAGTTGACATAAGAAACAGAAAGTGATATACAGATTCATGAATTCAAACATCTTAGTGAACAATATATTGCACTTAATTGCAATTCAGTATAGTAACTAAAATTAATTATGACAATGAATTAATTCAGATATAATGAGTTACACATATGGGATTAATTTAAATAAGTAGATATCTAGAAGTGATGCAAAGCCACCAACATAATTAAGAGAGGAATACAAGAAGATAGGCTGAGTGCTGTAGTCATACCTCTCAAGTGTACCTCATCTTGAGTCTTCAAAAATCCATGTTTCTCAGTGTTATGCACTGAAAGAGTCTGTCCACACATTTATTACAAAGAACCTTTTTAAACTAATATCCATGGCACATAATACTGAGTCATATTAATGATTCAAAAGAATTTTCTTAGTATGAAGTAATACATTTAAATCATCCTGAGATGTTCCTAGTTGAAGTTGTTACTAAGCTGTTAATGTTTCACTTTTTGCCCATCTGTTCCACAATACGAGAGGTACTATTTGACATTATTTAATTGAAAGGTTGATAACAATGACTGCACTTACAGAGTGTACAGCTTACGGAAGATATATACTGGACAGAACCCACATTGTGAAAGTAGCGGATTCCAAATCCGACATCAGACCAGTGACAAGTGGAGTACCACAGGGTTCAGTCCTGGGTCCTCTCCTGTTTGGTATCTACTTCTCTGAAGTGCAGGTCAACACAGAAGGTTTTGGCTAACAAAGTTTGCAGATGACTGCAAACTAGGAGCCATAATCGAAACTCCTAACGATGTGGACAAACTACAAAAGGGCCTCACTGAGACAGATACCTGGTGTCAAAGCCATGGCCTGAAGCTCAATGCCAAAAAGTGTATTGTCATCCCCTTTGGTAAAAACTCTGTACCCATGAACTACCACATAGCTGGTAGTTTACTTAATGCCAAAAATGTGATAAGAGACCTTGGGACACAGGTGGACAGTAGTCTCTCCTTTGATAATCACATTGCCACAGTGGTCAGGAAATCCTTCTACGTGGCTCATCTCATCACAAAAGGATTGTCATCCAGAAAAAAAGAGGTCATTGTTCCCCTCTACTCATCACTCATTAGGCCCATTATAGAGTACAACGCCCCTTTTGGTATGTACCTCACAAGACATCTACAACAACTGGAAAGACCACAGAAATACCTCACAAAGAGGATTACTGGCCTCAAACAGATGCCCTATGCAGACCGTCTCAAAAAACTACAGCTTTACTCCATCGCATATCGTCTACTCAGGGGCGATCTCTGCATAACATACAAAGCTATGTCAAACCCAGAGCTGTTGGACATGCTCCACTTAAAGAAATCCCAATCCCTCCGAGCTACACGCTCTAGGGACCTTAACCTTGTCGCCACAATAAACAGAACATGCTGGAGGGATAGATTCCTGTCCCAGAGACTTCCCATACTCCGGAACAGACTACCTATCTATGTCAAACAGAGCTCCTCATTAGCACTCTTCAAGAAAAATCTTGATGATTGGATGGGAAATGGGAAATTCACCATGGGGATCACTTCTGTGGCTCTGCTCGACAGGGGCATAGGAAAATAATTTTCTTGGGTGGCAAAAACCAGGGTATATTTTTTGGCTAGGCTTGTATGGGCCCTAGGGCCAATAGCCTAGTACTTACCTATGAACCTATGAAGATATATAGACAAGAAATGAAAAAAAAAAAACAATGACAAGGCAGACAGAAAAAAAAGGATGGGTGAGCAGGAGTTACAGACTAAAGGAAAAGAATGAAGAAAGAATACACACCTGGAAAGAGTGAGAGGATATAAAATACACGTGAAACCCGTGTGCATAAACGCAAAGCTAAGTATCGCTATCACAGCCAGCTCCCAACTGTGTTTTTTCTTCTTTTTGAGCATTGGATTTATTAACCAGAATAGATTTCCACAAGGCACATATTCTATTTTTGTATGTAATTAGTTTAACTATTTTTTAAATTTTCTACCTATGCACAACATATACACAACAATCAATGTACAGGATCTAAAAAGCATCTTAACCCCACCTACCCATTCAGCTCAAAGTCACTCAAATTGATATCAACTAAGTTCATATTTTTCATGCTGAAGGAGCAAATTAATATACAATAACCATTTCTGTAATGGAAAGCCCACCTTTGGGGTTAACACTTGGTTCCAACAATCTAAAATAATTATTTTAATAGCCAATCCTGCAAAATACAACATGTTAATATCATTGCTTTTTTATAAGAAATTCAGCCTAAAATACTATAGAATCCAAAAATCATCAGTTATAAAAATAAACAAAAGAGGCTCTAACATTTGGAGCATTTTTGCCACTATACTGAAATATGCAGGCAGTGCCACCATACATGTTTCCACATACCAGACATGTGACAGCCATTCGAACAAATCTTATCATTTTTGACCAACTTAATCTATGTGGCATCATATATGCTCTCAAAAATGTATATATTTTTGAATAATCTATTTCTGTATGATTTTAACCTCAATTGATATTGTTTCCAGATAAACAATAAATCTGACTGTTCCAACCTATATAACAAATTCAGCATTCCATTTAACTAAAATCTCATTCAGGCTATCCATCTTTGTGTTTTGCACAGATCTACAAATTAAGTTTGGTTTTATCCTACCAGATTTATAAATCTATTTAATACTTGTATCTAGAAACAAGGAAAAGAGAGCAGACCATTTACCAATCCTATGTTAAATAATCACTTCAAACAATGGCATACAATTATAGCTATTTTATCTTAATGTGATCATATTGTAAATCTACTAAGAAAGCTATCTTAACTTCTTGGCAACCTTGAACATTTCATTTAATATTACTTGGGAAACAAGAGTTTACAAATAATATAGACCAAGGAAAATGACAATTAGGTAAGACTGCAAAATTTATATATTATAGCCCAGGAATTCAATGAAGTCATTTTTCAAATGCTCTATGAACACATGAATGTTTGTTTATAAACATAACCTATGTATTCATTTCATTAATTAAGAAATATGTCAGTTTCTTAAATAATATTACTTTCTGTTTCACAAAGCATAAAGATAAAAACATCTTTAAGATTTAAAATTAAGTCATCAGTGTAAGTCAAAATTTTCAAAGATATCTGCCTAATATTAAAAGGACTGCTACCATGCCAAATTGCAGTAACTAAAAGAAAAAAAAAGTGGGAGAAAAAGGATAGCTTGTCTAATCCCAGAATGCTGCTGTCTTATCTTATCTGTCAATCAATTATAAGGTAGTATTTTGTTTGAAAATGTTTTTTGCTAGATTTATAATATTTCCAGAAGCCTAATGTAATCAACATTATAAAATAAATATTCTCTCTTAACTAAATCATTATGAGCATCAAGGGGGAAAAAAGTTATATGTGTGGTAAAAGTGTTTCTAGCATTTTTAAACAGCAAAATTGCTTGCAATAGCTGAAATGGTATCATAACTGATCCACTTGGTATAAAACCAAACTGAAATGGATAAATTAATTTAAAATTCTTATCTAACTGGCTTTCATTCAAAATTTTGCAAAAAGTTAATAGTCAGTATTTAAAATTGAAACATGACTATAGTTGGAAGTATAGTCAAGTTTTTATCGGCCTTAAGAATCAGTGCAACTGAAGCTAATGAAAACCAGGAACATAGTCGATGGTATTTATTCCACATAATGAATGAGTCTAAATAAATATGGAATTAAATAATCAGCAAAAATGTTTAAAAATTCAGATGGCAAAAATGTCTGCATCTCCGGCTTTTACCTGCTAAAGATATAATAACTTTCTTAATATCAAAATTCTAACTATAATTAATGATACAATTAAGTTTGTCCATGTTATTTTCAACAAACATTTCTATCAAATCCATATCTATTGGGTAATACAAAAGATAGATTTGTTAAAAAATATATCATATTCAGATAACATTTTTATAAAATCCAATATAATATTATTACCCTTCATCAAAGCAAAAAAAAGTTAGAGTTATTCTTCATAAATTCACATTTAAAGAAGGAACCATGTACATTGGCCTGATAACATCTATCTTGACTACCTTTAAGATGGTCAAATTCACCAGACTGATAAATCAAAGAATACAGTTATGATTTAGTTCTGCCCTTTCCTGGCTATATTTAATTGGATTAATTGATAAAGTTGGTCTAAAACTGAAAGCTGATCAGCTGTCACTTGTACGAAAGTTTTTATTCTTAAGCTCTTTTAAGGAAAATTGAAAAATTGTTCCTGTTATATAAACTGTAAAAGATCTCCTCACATTAAAAAAAAGTTGTTTCATCTTTATCAGTAAGAAAAAAGGAAAAAAAATAGCCTCTTGAAATTCTTTATAGTATATAATAAAAATCGCCTTATTGATATAAAGAGTGTTTCTTTTGCTAAGAACATCAAAATTAATAGTTAAAATTGTGGAATGGTCAGAAAGATATCTAGGCAGTAGTTTAATACTGAAATACATTGAAGCTAAATTTTTAGATATAAAAATAATTTAATCTTGAAGAAATACCATATCTCTGACCCAATTAAGTACATCCTTCATTACTGAGCTGCTAATGAGATAAAATATCTAGTAAATTGCAATGATTTAAAAATGTTTCAAAATGCTTTAACTTGTGATTATGAATATCCCTCGATGCTCTCATTGAATCCACATTGTCTCCCATGAAAATTATATCCTGTTCACCAAGCTTAATTAAAAACATTCTCAATGTCTTACAAAAATTCCTATAATCAATAAAGAGAGCATAAATACAGCCAATAGAAAAAATACATTTTTATTTGAACATTTGCAAGCAAAATCCTTGCATTCTCATCTTGAAAAAAATTTAAAACTTTGCAATGAGCTGAGTATATCAAAACTGCAACCCAAGTTAGATAAGCCTTTAATTTTGGAAAGAACACCATGATTTCCCAATGCCAAATAAATGTATTGTAAACACAATATCTGAATTTACATATTTAAGCACTTTGATAATATTACTTAAAGAGATGAATTTCATAATTACATATGGAAACAAGCAGTATTACAAGCAAAAAAAAAAACTAAAAGAGGAAAATAAATTTAGCTGATAGTTTAAGAGATTCCTTGTAATGGGAATTACAGCAGTAAGTGAATTGCAAAAATTACTTTTCACCTTTTACTTGAGAATAAATTTTTTGTAATTTATTTTCATAACTGTAGAACAAGCAAATCATTATTTGATAATGCCTTCGTAATATCAGCAAACTTTCTTTTGTGTAGTACTTCTAGAGAAAGATCATTAAAAAATTAATATTAGCTTGACTGAAAATGAAATTTCTCACTTTAAAAACATCTGACTTGAAATTCTGATTATTCAGTGATATGGAATCTTACTACAACAGGCCTATTAAAACCACTCATGTGTAGACCAACCATATGTACAACATCAAAAGATAGCTCAAATAATTTCTTAATATAGCATCTTTCCAAAGATCTAAAAAAATCACTTTCTTAGCTTGCACAATAGAGTTCTTAATGCCCAGATCCTCAAGGATCTCAATTAACCTAATGTTCAGATTCCTAGAGCTGTATACCAAATTAATTACATGCTTCTGAATATTCATTCTCTAAAGATGTTTGAATTATTTAACTTCTGAATTTAAATTGTTTTATTAAATAAATCCATTAGGTCTACTTCTAACTCAGAGTGAACCCAATTATGTTTAAACATTTCTTCACTTTGTTCTATGAGAAGCTGTTTAATATTAATTAAGTCAGAGGTAATATTAGCAATGGCTTTAACTTCTACCATTATAGAGTCAAGTATTTTTATAATTTTTAATTAAATTCAATTTTTTTTTTTAATTTTTGTGCCCATAAAGGAATATCAACAGAGTTTATGTTAGCAGATTTTTTTTCACTAACCCCTTTAGTTGAAGAAAAAGGAAAAAGCATACCTGCAGTTAAAGAAAGTGGCACTGAAATTAGGCAATGTATCCTATTGAAAAGGCCATTGCATTTGCTGTTGCTCATAATTATGCAACCTTGAGTGAACATCCTCAGCACAAGTATATTCAGTGCAACTTGTAACTATTTCTAAAGACCTACTAACAGTATCGAGTGAACCATTCCCTGAATTCATAGCATCAGGTGAGAAATACTGTAAAATTTTGCCTTGGAAAAGATTTTAACTAGTTCTTCCTCTGCAAGAGAAAAAAACTGTGAAATAGCTTCAAGCTCAGCAGTACCAGTCTCAAGTTGTGCTGAAGCTGATTCTTTTGAAACTAAGTTCATTCTATTCTTAGAATACTGCTTTTCCTTGACATAGAGTTGTTTCTTATTTTTACAATGTTGCATGGGATGACAGCAGATTTCCAAAGAAATTACATACTCCCATTAATGGCATCACCTCCACCTGGCAATTAGAAAAAATAATTTTACAGTTTCTTCATTTATATAAAATAGAGAACCAAAGCTTGGCACACCAAAACAGTTTGAAGTAGCCAACAGACTCTCTTCCATGCATCCTAGTACATCATCACCCTCCTCAACTCACTGGCAATCCCCTACACTACTTTGTATGTAGATTTGTTCTCTTTGCATTGTAAAACATTATCACTGATGTTTGACAAATGGAAAGAAAACATTTAAATACTTTATCGATACATAAACATTAAACGTTTTTGCATTTCCCAATAAGTATTTGTTAGACGATTTTTATCAGAAGGCATGATTCAAATTTCATTCATTGTATAAATAATATTAAAAAGTTATAAAGACTCATCACATGCACCTTGACTTTTTTTGCATGTTCTTGCTTAACGCAGTCTTTCCATTACAATCCTTCGTGACAGGTAGCCAGCCAGCAGTGGAAGATGCAGGTCTCCTCCACTCCCTCCAGGTGACACACACACACACACACACACACACACACACACACACACACACACACACACACACACACACACACACACACACACACTCACACACACACAGTACAATGAGGCTCCTTTCTTAAGTTGGCCATCTGGAATAGAGTGGCAGACTAGATGCTGCTGCTTAATAAATTAGAATAATAAAAAACTCTCAAGTTGCCAGTACCACTTGCACACTCTCCAGCTCAGCTCACTCTCATACCAAGTTAAACTCAGCTAACTTACAATGAGTTAGTAGTCTGCAGCCTGCGTAGCATAGCTTACCATGTGTTGGCTTTGTACTTGGCTTGTCTGGCTGCCAGGCTGTTGCTCCCACTTAGTTTTCAGCTGGCCTGACAGCTACAATCATGATGCCTAGTATGATATAATTCCACAAAAATTCCTTCAAGCCACCAACAGCTACAAAAATCATGCATCACAAGAAGAATCAGAAATCTGTGTGAGGGGGTAAATCAAGCATAAATATTGGAATATACCACCAAAACTGGTACAGGTGAAAGGTTCAATAAGGATTACTGAAACAAAAAAAAAAAACTATAAAACTAAAATGAGGACTAAAATAAAGTAAAAAAGCATGTTAACTATATAATAACTCAATTCACCTGGAAATACAAAAAATAGAGACATAAATAGAGGCACTTGACTGTTTTATCTTTTTTACTGCACAATATTGATTGTATCCTACTGATATACTCTCCAAAATCTAAAAGTCCAACCTACTTATATTATAAAATGATCGATAATTAATGTGAAAAAAATCACACAAACAAAAGTTTTCACTTGCATTATTCTGTAATGCAAACAGAAATTAACAGCTTATATTACTTTGCCATTTTGTCTACAGTTGATACATTGATACATGATTTTTTAAAACAGCTGTTAAATTTTACAAACAATTGATACTTTTTGTAGATAGTAGATATATAATTTTGTAAACAGTTGACACATGTAGAGCATAAACTGTAATGGATGGCTATATGTTGTATAATAGAAGTAGCAAACAGAGAATTTGTTCAAAATGAGTAAGAAAGTGTTAAGTGAAAGGTGAAAAGTAAATGATGATTAGGAAATCCTTCTTCATTGCACAGATGATCTTCAGTGGTATCCCGTCTAGGTCACAAGCAATCTTAGAACCACTTTATTCCTCCCTTATTAGACCTATTCTAGAACTCAATGCTCCTTTTAGAATGTTCTTCACAAAGTACTCATTCAACCTGAAAGACCCCAAAGATTTTTGAAGATTTCTGGATTATGCAACTTATGTTACCCAAAAATGTAAAAGTCATGTCCCACTAGTCTGTCATTTATACACTCCTGAGGTGACTTTTGTTTGTTTTTTTGTGCATTGAAAATTTCTATCCTTTTTTTGTTTTGCCTTCACTTTTAAAAAGACAGCAGGGTAACTCTTGTACTAAAAACCTGAAACTTCACCTCAAGGCCAACTCCAGTTAATGATAGGATGGATTTCTAACCTAGTAGCTTCCCTGCTTGAGAAATAAACTCCCTCTACATATCTAGCCAGCAGGTCACAACTGCACAGGAAGGGGAAACCCAGTATTACACATGGCATAATGGGACCCATGGGGGGACAGCCTAAGCCATTATAGTAGGTACCACTAGCAAAGGGGAAAGCCATATGTTCTAGTAAACACCAGGTTCTGGTGTTAAATGTTTTTGCGATAACCAAAGGAGTCATATATAGTAACAATGATCATTTATACAGGGTGGGGAACAAAAGTCACAGGCAGCAGCAAGCAAGAACAGTACTACAACCATGGTCAGTTATTTATAGACAACACTACACCAAGGTATCACATGGGTCTGTACCTTATCACTGTCAAGGGGAAAGAAACTGTTGCCAGGAGGAATATAGCATCAGACATCACTGCTTTTGACTCTTCAGTAGTTAAAAGGGAGCAATACCTGCCTGCGCAGTGCATTCCAGTTGAGGCCTTGTGAGGGGCACATTTTTGGTTTATGATTACAAATCACAATGATTGACAAACAACACAGAAACATGGAAAGACTTAAATATACAATATCAAACTACACCCCAAATGCCAAGCCACCCTACCACTCCTGACCCAGGAATAAACACCAACATGGGTCTGGAAGGAGACAAAATCAGGCATTCAGTATTAACGGTCTGCAGCATTTTATACATACGTGTTCTAAGTTCAGACATGCTCAGGTCGAGCTTCCAAGACTCAACCTCATAATAGTAAACCCACATTTTCAGTTAACAATGGTTGGATTTTATTTGGATTGGGAAAGAGGGCAAGAGAACAAGCAAGTGGTAGCATTCAATGATACCCCAGCAGATATTTTGATTCAGTACCTTGTGTACATGTGGTTAACATAGGCAAGCATGGAAGCAAACACATGAGAAAGGAAGCAGAGAGAGACCAACCCAATGCCCACACTTTCAAGTAAGGCAAGGAATATGGCTATTTTGGGAGGGAGCCTGTACAGTAGCAGTGAGCTTGAATCTGAGCCACAGCTATTGAAATGTACCATGTTTCCTTAGGATAAAATTAGGTTACACTAACAAGACTGATTTTTGGGCACCACTGTAAGAAGATAGAAGACTTCCTTTGTGGGTTGAACTGGGAAGGGTGGCATAGAAATATTTGAGACAGGCTTTTCCCTCTGACTCTACTTTGCAGAACATGAAGAAAGTAGCCAAGGAGGCTTCTGCTTCCCAAGGGAAGGAGGGCATCTGTATTTTGGGGCAAATGTTTATTGTACAGAGAATGAACTCCTGATGGAGAGCTAGAGGTAGAAATGATACAGCAATTTGTAGTATCTAGGGCCTACTGATAGACACTTCTTACCACAGACTACATTATTCCCTTTTCAGGCCATATTAGCCTAAACATTACAAAATTAAGGCTGAATGTTGAATTTTTATTGGTCAGGTACTGCAAATTTTACAACTTGGTGATGCACCATGTGCACATAGGCACTAGAAGCCCATCACACAGGCCCCATATACAGTATCTAAGTTAAACAAACCCCAAGAGAGGAATTGCAGGATATATGTTGGATCTGTTGGTAATCCAGGAGTCCAACAGTCCCTGAGTCTTAGCAGTGGTGATGGTGCCAAACAAAAATGACAGCACCATGTTCTGTTATGTTGATGATGATGATGAATATGATGGTGGTGGTGTAAAGGACTACTGCAAAGAAGTCTGAGTAGTGCAATGATAGTGGCAAGACAGGAGATAAAACTAAAATTGCTTTTATGCCTTTGCCTATTATTGAGGAACCATTTTGGATAGTAGCTATAGACACTGTGAGCCTCTGAGTACCCCAAGCTCCAGTGATAAGAGATATAGATGCCAGTGGTGCTGGACATTGTTCATGGCTTAGGGCAATGACTCAGTCCTCTACTGAGGTAGAGAAGATGGCAAATGCTTTGTTTAAATTTTAAAGCAGTGTAGTCTTCCCAATAGAAATAATGATTGTCAGATTTGCTGGACCATTTATGGAAGTGTTGTGTGATAAAAGTATTTAAAAACTACCCAATCATCTATAGATCAATGTTCTGGTAAAGAAATTTTATTTCGCTAAGTACCATATTGAGAGCATTCACAGACCAGTTCAAGTGGGACCGTGACAGGTACTTGCCCATCTCCTTTTTGCACACAGAGAGGTGCCCCAAGAATATCCATGATTTCCACCATTTGAGTTATTGACTGGGCACAGGTTGATGGGGTGTCTGGATTTAACTCATTATGAGTGGGACGGTGATTGTCATTCCCACAAGGAATCTGTTATGGAATTTATCCTAATTTTCAGGACCAGATTTTGAGGCTCATGGGGATAGCACAAGAGAAAACTAGCACCACAACACCATCAAAAAGCCTGGCATGGCCTGAAAGCCAGGGCCAGAAAGTATTCTGTTGGACGAAAGTGATGGTGCTTATTCCTGTTAGAGACAATAAACCACAGGCAGTACAAAAGGGCCCTTTCACTACTGTGAGAAAGCTATATCATGTTAACTTCATGGTATTGCTGCTAGGCAGAAGACAGAAGTACAAGTTATACTATGCTAACATGATGAAGCCCTAGAATGATACATAGACACTGCTATGCAATATCTTCAGGAGGATGCAGGGGGAATCACCAGGTAATCTTCTGGTACACCTTCGTACTAAAACTTGGTACGACTCCTCAGTGGAAGAAGTAGCCCTTTTACAGCAGTTATCTACCACCTAGTTTCAAGAAATCTGAGCAATAGGCTTTCCAAGATGGCTGTACACTGATCAACAGGTTAACATCAGCTCTCCCAGTGTGAGAAAAGAAACTGAAACACAAGGTCCAGGAATTCTGACACTTTTAGTAAATTCAATTTCAGGCTAGTAAGTACACTGCCTGGATGTCAGCAAAGAAGAAACTAAGAGAGCCTGAAAGGAAATCAACTAGAAAAGCTGAACAGAAAACACTGACTGGGAAAGAATCCTGCAGCTGTTTAGCAAAAAAAAAAAAAAAAAAAACAGTTCAAGCTCCAGCTTTGGTGCTAGACATGGCTTCTAGTAATGTAAAGGAAAAATAAGTCAAATGTATTCAGAGCTGATTAAAATAAATGAAACAGTGAAGGAGTATATCAACTCAAATAACAAAAGGCTGGAAAAAAATGGAAGAAGCTGTAAACAGATATTTAGATGAGCTGCTAAAACTGCAAAAATTAGAAGTCAAAAATGAAGAAAAGGCTGGCTGAATATGAAACTGCTCAAGAAAAGATTTTTCAAAAAATGTTAGAATGAAAAGGCAGAAAACATAGGGAAAGAGGAGTATTTATATTACTTGCTAGAAGAGCTCCAATAGAGATAGGAAAGGGAAAATATATTAATGGTAGATTTATGGTAGTAAGGGGCTACTGGCAAAGGATGAGGATTATGCTGGCATGTATTTATATTCCACCCAAAACTGCTATTATGGAGCTTTAAAAAAACTTTTGGAGAAATAATCAGTTTCAGCGGGGAATATTACTTAAAAGTAGGGATTGAAATTTGATTTGTAACACTGAGAATGTATCTGAGGGTCTAGAATGTAAATATTAACAAAGGAGGGTAGACTTCTGAAGAAATGTATGAAAATATTTCATATGGAAGATGTGAAGTAGCATAGCAGGAACTCATAGAAAATTTACATATTATTCCCCAAGGTACAATAACTGGGCTAGTCTAGACAGAAATTATATTTCACAGGAATATGTGCCTTTAATTGGGAAATTTGAGAGACATATGATAACTATTTCAGATTATGTGCCAATAATTACTAAGTTAAAAATACAAGGTAATGAAATAAAAATGAGACACTGGTATTTCCCTACCGACCTGTTAAAAGGAGAGGAATTTAAGGAATGGGTGGTGGAAATAATTTGGGAGTTATAAGGGAAGATGGAAAGTACTCCAGAAGTTATAGCTAGACAGCAGGATAAAAATAAAAGTGGAGTTTCAAAACAGGGTAGAAATGAAAAAAAGAGAGATATGGTTACATAACAAGAATTATTTAAAAGGGGATGACATTGTTTAAAGTTTTACAGAATAAGCAGAATCTCACAGAATAAGAAGAGCATAATTGCAGGGTGCTAAAGAGAAAATAAGAGAGTATCTGGATAATTCGCATGAGTTTAGCAAGACTGCTGTTAATCAACTGTTTTTGATAATAAAGCCAGAGCACAAAAAGTTCTGGCACAACAACTAAGCAAAGGAAATTAGAAACTTACGGAGCTTATAACAAGAAAAATAACCAGCGATCATGTAGCGGTATTACAGATATTTTGGATATTTTATGAAAATTTGTTTAAAGCAGAGAAATGGGAAAATCAAGAAAAAAGCACAAATGGAAATATTTATGGAAGTCTTAAATATGCCAAGGTTAAAGGTAGATAAGACTGAACAATTAACAGTTAAGATAGGAGTAGATGAAATACAAATGGTGAGGTATAACCAATTTTAGGAAAAGTCTCCTGGAATACATGTAAGTCCTGTGGAAATTTGGAAGGTAGGAAGAACGAAAATTATAAAGACTCAAAAGGTCTTGTTTAACAGTATTTTAAAAGGAGTATAAGCACCAACATCCCAGAAAAAAGCTGGGGTGGTTGTAATAGCTGAAGATAGTAGAGCTTCATCACATCCAACTTCATACGGGGTCATTAAAATTTTAAACCATGATTATAAAGTGTTTATATCTATAATGGCTAAAAGAATATCAAAGGTGTTGCCAAAATTAATAAATATGGATCAATGTGCTTGGGGCAGAAGAGAGAAACATGTTGCTACATTAATAGAATGGGTCTATATTAAATCAGCAAATGCTGAAAATAGTGAATGCTGATTTATCAATGCTTTAAAAGTGAAAGCTGACAATCCTGAAGACACGGAACAGTGATTTTTTTTTTACCAGGGAAAAATCGCTGGGCCGTTTTTGGGAGTTTACCATTTCCTCCATTGTGGTGTGATTTCAGAGTTGGTATATTTAAATAGGGGTGTGTGGGCTGCACAGCCCTCCACATCAAGGGTTGTGGGGGTCAAAGCCCCCCACTTTATTTTGTGTTTTGAACTTTTTTTTTTTTGTGGAACAGTGATTTTTTTCCCTGGGAAAAATCGTTGTCTGTGTCTTCAAGATTGTCAACTTTCACTTTTAAAGGGTCGATAAATCAGCGTTCGCTATTTTAAGTGTTTGCTGATTTAATATAGACCCAAAAAAAAACAATGATGATCCAGAGGGAAGCAGAATGTATGAAAATACAACTGTATGACTCCTAAGTATGCATCAAAGTCCAGAATATTTAGTATCTTTGCCTGAAGTGTTTGCATATGTATTTTTATACCTCAAGCAGACTTCAAAGAATTGTTCCTCAAGTAGGAAGAAAGCGGTAATTGGGAACATGTGTTTTTTACGTTATTATGGTACAATGTTTTTTTAAACAAGACACATCTTTATTACTTTATCACATATGACATAGGCAATCATACATTTATATAAATGAAAACAAACCATACTGACATAATGTTAGTTGCAAACATTATGCATCACAGTCCATGTTGAAATAATTGTAGTTGCAAACATTATACATCACCTATAATCTATCAGCCAGTCAAACATTGCATAGCTCATTCAAATCCCTTCTTCTTTTAAACCTCATCTCTCCTCTTCATGTATTGTTCCCACAATTCCCATTTTTCCTATATAATCTGCTCCTACCCTTTTCTAAAGATCCCAGATCCAGTTGTTTTATCTCTGTTACTATATTCACTACTTTTAGTAAAGTTGGTTTACACTTAAATTTCCATTTTTTTGTGATTGCTTTTTGGCAGCCACCATAATTAGACTCAGCAAAGTCTTACTTTGTCTAGGCAATTCCGATTCTGTATCATCGCTCAAAAAATAATTTCCTTAGTTACAACAATTTGCTCGCCCAGTATCTCTGACAGAGCAGTCTGCAGGGAATCTTCAAAGTCTGCGAACTAATTAAACTCCCAGAAAATATGTTCCCAATTACCTCTTTCATCCCCATCATACCTCCAACATGTGCTGTTTACCTGAGGAAAAATTCTCTGGAGTCTACTTGTGCTATAAAAATACCTATGTAAACACTTCCAAGGAAAGATCCTAAATCTTCTAGATTTTGTAACATATTTGGGAGACATGCACATATCCTCCCATTGTTTATTTGTGCATTGTTTATCCAACCTCTTTTCCCAATCCTTTCTAGCCTCCTGTGATTGATTCTTTTTTTTTAAACAAGAAACATCTTTAGTAAAATATCGCTTCTGACATAGGCAGTCATACAGTTATATAAATGAAAACAAACCATATTGACATATAATGTTAGTTGCAAGCATTTTACATCACAAACCATAATGATATAATTTTAGTTGCAAACATTATACCTTACTTATAATCTACACAAT
This sequence comes from Protopterus annectens, assembly GCF_019279795.1. Lineage (NCBI taxonomy): Eukaryota > Metazoa > Chordata > Ceratodontiformes > Protopteridae > Protopterus > Protopterus annectens. Next base: position 221,260,010 of record NC_056737.1, read on the forward strand.
CATTTGTCAATCCAGCATTACATACCTCATTCATCCTGCCTTTTTTTAAACCTCATTCCTTCCCTGTATGTAATGTTCCCACACTTCCCATGCTTTTCCTATGTAATTTGCTCCTACCTTTTTCTAAAGATCCCAATTCCAGTTGTTTTATCTACTAGTACAGTTGGTTTAGACTTTGATTTCCATTTTCTAGTAATTGCTTTTATGTAAGCCACTATAATTAGACTCAGCACAGTCTTACTATGTCAAGGCAATTTCAATTCTGTATCATAGCTCAGAAAAACATCATTTCCCTAGTTACACCAATTTGCTCACCCAGTATCTCTGATAGAGTTGTCTGCAGAGAATCTTTAAAGTCTGCAAACTCATTACACTTCCAGAAAATATGTTCCCAATTATCTCTTTCTTCCCCATCACACCTCCACCATTTGCTGTCTACCTGAGGAAAAATTCTCTGGAATCTACTTGGGGTATAAAAATATCTATGTAAACATGTCCAAGCAAAAATCCAAACTCTTCTAGATTGTTTTGCATATTTGGGAGACAAACATATATCCCCCATTGTTTCTTTGTGCATTGCTTATCCAGTCTCTCTTCCCAAGCCTTTCTAACCTCCTCTGATTGATTCTTATAGTTATCGTGCAATATTTTATATGGTCTACTGATTATTCCTTTTTTAACAGCAGCTTCTGTTCTAGATTCTAATAAAAACTCTACAGGTGCTGGTCTTTCACTTAGGATCCCCCTATTTCTTTCTGTTTGTCTATACTCTGATATCAGTTTTTGAAAGGGAAGGCAATCTCTAGCCTCCTGTCCAAATGAATTCTTGGCCCCTTTCCATTCTTTTACCTTTCCCTCTCTAATTATTTGCTCCCAATACCATAGTTATTTTGCCAGTTTTCTCCAATAACTTCAAGCCCCCTCTTGCCTATTGTTTGTATCACTAATTGCAGTCATCCATATCAGCAAACTCTCCTTTCTCCATTCCCATGTTGACTTTGTTCTTAGAATGCTTTCTACTACTTTATGAATATAATACTCTGTGTGATTATTGCTATTCTCCTTAAAGATCTGCATCCAAAATCCCAGTCTGTCCTTGTTTCTTGAGCTTCTCCCCTGTTTCATAATTATCCCTTTCCACTTCTGCTTGTATTAGGTATAGGAGCCTTAACTGCAAAGCAGTGAAATACCCCTTCAAATTAGATAATCCCAAACCGCCTTGTTCAGTTGGAAGAATCAGCTTATCCCACTTGACTCTTACCGTCTTCCCCTCCCAGATAAAATCCTTCAGCTCTTTATTAATTGCTATCCACAACTTCTCCTCTCATTGATAAAGATATGACTGACCTGTGTATAAAACTAAAGGGACTAAAATGTTTTAACTGCTTGTATCTTGCTATTCATATCCATATAACACAGCTTACAATTTCTCAGTTTTTGTATTATCTGTTTAGTTTCTTCCTACATATCCTTAGCTGCCATACCAAGATCCATTTTAATCCATATGGCTAAGTACTTGATTTTATCATGTCCCCATAAATATGGATATTGCTGAGCCAATTCATGTGTGGGTGCATCATTTACAGCTATTGCCTTTGTTTTAGTTTCATTAATTTTGTATCCTGAAAAGATCTGAAACTGCCTCAAAATGTTCCACAACAATGAAATGTCTTTTTCTGGTTTTATAAGGTATAAAATAATATCATCTGCAAATAGAGCCAGCTTTTCTTGACTGCCATACCAATTAAGTGTAAAATACCCTTTTGTCTATTCTTTTAACATATTATTTTCTTCTACCCTTATAATATGCATATTTAATTATATCCATGTTTATTTTAACTTCTTTTATAACTTTAAAAATCTTCTTTACATAGTTTTACCTATAATTTGTTTTACTCTTTTATATCTCAAAAACATATGTTCTGCAATTTCTTCTTCTTGACAATGTAAACATATTCTATTACTTTTATTCTTATGTAGTATATTTCCTTTTACTGGCAATTTACCCATTACCAGTCTTCACAAAATTCTTGACACTCTATTGTCTGATTACATCATTTGCTTCTTATTTTATAGCTTTATTTTTTTCATCTGTTAGATTTCCCCATGGTTTTATATAACAATGTTTTCATTACATTCTTATACCATACTTTTTATCTTTTTCTGTATCATCAATTTTTATTTTCCAAAAAACTGTTTTTCTTAGTAACATTTTATTTCCTCATTTATATACTATTTTTTACCATACCCCAACATTTGTCATATTTGTATTTATACAGTTTTACTACTAATCAATCATCTTTTTTATTTATCCACTTTAATACTTTGTACAAATTTAATGAAGCAGCACATATTACTGGGTTAATTAACCCTAAACCCCCTTCTTCTTTATGTACATGCATAACTCCTCTTTCTACTGTGTTTAATCTAGAATCCCATATAAATGAAAAAAATGTCTGTGATAATTCCTTTTCAAACACTGTTGGCAATATAAATACACTTGCTAAGTATGCTATTTTTCTCATTAGTACTGAATTTATAAAATAAGCTTTTTCTGAATGATAATTTATATGTTTTCCAGAAAAGACGGGTTTGTTTTATTTCTATTACTGTTTTTCCCCATTGAATTCTACTTATATCCTTATTACCAAATTTTATACCTAACACAGAGATTTCATTAATTGTAAAATATATACTCCTGATCTTTACTACATCACTTAAACCTTTTTACTTTTCTCTTTACTGAAAGCCATCCCTATTATCTGTATACACTCATTTGTGCAAATTATTACACATTTTATCCAAATTTTGTTTTTGCAATTATTATAATGTTATCTGCATATGTTGACAGAAATGGAATTCTTAACCCATCAGATGTTATATACCCTTGCCTCTTTCATTTTGCAATTTACTTCACATACTATCACATTCATAACTAATGCAAAGAGTATACAGCTCATTGGACATCCCTGTCTTATACAACTCTTCATTTGTATCTCTTGGCTTAACCAGACATTTACAAATATTTTTACTTTATTATTACTATACGCTGACATACATAATTTCCTAACTTTCTCACTTATATTATATTCTTTCATTATTACCCATAAGATTTCATGTCCACTTGTGTCAAATGCCTTATTAAGATCTCTGATCATGATGTTTGCTTCTTCTTTTCTGTTCATAACATGATCCACAATTTCTGTATCATTAATAATTCTTGACAACCCTTCACCTTTATATTATATATACTATCATCCATAATACTTTTAATTTTAGTTTCAGTTCTCTTTTGTATTATTTTCATAAAGCTCTTATAATCATTATTATTAAATACTATCAGTTTGCATTTCTTAATTATCCTCTATTTTCCTTCTTCCATATGAATTTAAGTATTCTACTACATAATTCTTTATACAAAAAAAACTTCATTTAACCATTCTTTCAAAGTCTTTAAAAATATTTTTTTTGCCAGTCCCTTAAATTTTTATACATTTCCTACCCTATTCCATCTGGTCCTGCAACCAAATCTATATTTACTTGTCCTAATACTTTATCTAGCTCATTTAAAGAAATCTGCTTTTCCAACTCTTTATTCCCTTTTTCTGTTAACTTTTTTCCTTTCTGTATTTTTTTTCATTACCTTCGTTTTTCTTTAAACATTTCTTGTAGATATTGTACTACACTATTCAGAATATTTTCCTGAGTTCTTTCTATTTCTCCATTTACATTTTTTTATTTCTCTCTTAACACTACCTTCTTCCTTTGTTAATCTGCGGAAGTAACTCACTACTTCTCTTTTTCCTTGTAGAAAATATATTTGCTTATGTAACAGTTCTTTTTTCTTGATCTCATTTATATAATTCTTTTTCTTCATCAAGGTACTTTCTATATTTATGTTCTAAATCTTCTGATGCATCATTATATGTTTCTTTCTCTACTTTTCTCATCTCATATTGCCACTGTAAAAACATTTTTTTATATTTTTCCATAAATATCTTCCAACATTCAGACCAATTTTTATAAAATGTTCTCATAGTAATATGATCTTTCCAAAACTGTATTACTAATCTCTTTCCTTCTTCATTCCATGCTTTTTCATTTAGCCTTTTTATTTTTATTCTTTTGCCTATTTTTATATATTCCTTGTTTTCTCTTTATCTCTATCGATATTGCATGATCAGAAAATCCTGTTTCAACTACCTCCCATTCTCCTATAAATAAACCTGATATTATAAAATTATTTATTTCAGTTCTTTACATACCCCTTTTGTATGTCCAGGAATGTTTGTCCCAAAGTTATAACTTCTAACATTTTTCTTATATCATTTATTTTCTTTTTGCACTTCCCTATTAAATCACAGTTAAAGTCTCCTGTTATTATAATATTCACATTTATTACAACATAGTCTAAAATCTGATGAATTGAGATTTCCCTTTCTTTACAATTAGTATAATGTTAGAATTCTATATACTTGTTATTTCCATTTTAAATCTACAATGGTTAGTCTTCCCATTTTTTGCTAAAGTTACATCTACTATCTTAACTGTATATCTCTGCAACACGGCTATTCTAGAACATCTTTCATTTCCCAAATTCCACATTAGCTTTCCTCCCCATAGGTTCTCTGTTTGTAATCTTTCTTCATTTGATAAAAATATTGTGTCTTCTAATATAATTACATCTACATCACATGTATTACACTACTCCAAAATACCTATTCTTCTTACTATATTCTTAATACTATCAGCATTTACAAAAAGCACTCTAAAATTTTCATTTTCCTTATATTCATGGTTTCATAAGTTCATAGCTAATTATTAGGTTAGCTTTCTTAATAGGCCATTTTAAGTCAGACACCTTAACCATTATAATAAAAAAACAGTCATTATCTGTATATATTGTTTTACATCCACTTATTTTCTTTTTTTGTGCATATCCTTTTACATTTTATTTATTCCTTTTACCAAATAGAATTCTGTTTTCCCTTTTACTACCTCCCAATTTATGTCTGCTTCACCACTTATTTCAAAAACTTCTATGCCCTGTTTATTATTTTTCAAATAATTGTATTCTCTTTTTTCATTTTCTTCTCTGTCTTTTTCTTTTTCCTTACTCTTATTTTCATTTTTGCAATCCATCCATAAATGTCCAATTTTCAACATTTATAACATTTCAATTCAATTTTTTTGCATTATGTCTCATTTTCTCACAAGTATAACATTTTCTTTTGTCACAGTTACATATCAAATGTCCTCCTTTTCCACAAAAAAAGACATATTTTGGGTTTCCTCCAGTATTTTACAATACCTATATTCTCCTCCACATTTATCATGCTTGGAATATGTATATTTTTTCTCTATTTTTCATACAATATTACAATCCCAGACACCAGTCCCTAACCCCATTTTGTCATAAACATTTGTAATGTCCACTACTTCTTTACATAAAGCTTTCAAATGTACTTTCAAAGTATCTCTTTTTACCTCTGTTTGAAATTGTACATGAATCTTTTTTTTTTTGTTTCCCTGTTAAATGCATTTATCTCATAAAAATTCTATGGATTATAGTCTTTCTTGTTTTCATATTCTCCAAGAAAATTTTACATTGAGAAAACAGTCTCAAATATAATGCAACAAAATGCCTCTTTGTTAATAAAAATAAATGCTCTTATCTCATGTGTTTTTACACCCAAAGGAGCTATTCAATTGTCCCTCACTTCATACCTGTCCATTTCTTTGTCTTCCTTACTTTGAATCCTTACCATGTAATTCCATTTTACATTTTCTTCTGCCACTCCACTTTTGCCTTCTTTTACTTTCCTTGCATGTGTTTTCTTTTCCATCTCACAACTATTCTTCAGGATTGTCTCTGCATCCTCCTTTTGTATTTTCTCCATAATTTCCCCCAAAAAGCATTGCTTTCATTTTCTGGCTCACTCTGCACCACCATTTCTCTAAATAAATCATCTCACAGCCCTCCTGACTGGAGAGTTATAATTATATATCCAATATTTGCTGACTCATCTCCATCAAACATTTTTCTTTGAGACATTCCTCAGAATGCTGCACACATTCCCCAGTCTCGAAATTTGCTTTCTCCTTCATTTCTTTTACCATCCCATCATCTCCTCTCTCCATCTGCCTCCCTGTTTCTCCAGGCTGCCTCTGCACCTGGAATGGAAACTGGAAGTGCTCCTCCAAAATGGGTCCCACTCACAACACTGACAAGTAGGGGTGGTTCCCCAGTGCCCTGAAAAACTTTCCTCAAGTATTATAAATACCACCTTGGGTCTCTACTGAAACGAGACCACTAGCCTGGTGGGACTAACCCAGTCAACAAAAGGATGAATGTATAAATAAGGAAAAAGTACTGTATTACAAGAAAGCAGATGCCTGTAATAAATGTCACAACTAATGTGATGCTGCTGTTCACTCTGTGTGAGGGTGCTGCTTCCCCACAACTGTAGTAGTATGTATAAGCTGTTGCAGCTATGGTTCAGAAATCCAGAAGTATATATCAGTATAATTAATCAGCGGATGGTGGCAAGCAAGAAAAGACTTGGGCATATTTATTACAAAAGAAATTCAAAGTTAATGTCCATGTTCAACAAAATAACATAGCAGAATGGGCCATATTAAATAATAAAACAGAAAAAAAGGAAGTATTGTTAGTATTATAATACAGAATCTGTATGGGCATATACAAAATATAAACATAAAACAATTATGGTTCCTAGGCATGAAATAGGCAACAAGAGACATAAAATATGTACAACTAATTGAAAAAAGACTGCATTATAAAATGTAAAGAGTGATGGTGTTTGAAAACAGAAATATCATGGCAATCTCCTACTTATATTGAGACATAATAAAGGACAAACTGCTCATATGAAAAATTGCATTTCACCCCAGTCAAGATCTATTCGTCACAAGAGAATACCATTAAAAAGTATTTTAAATGAAAGGCAGGAAATGAAACATAAACATTTTCTTCCAACAACTTAATTTAAAATAAAAATGTACTGCCTTAGGGAAAGTAGAATGAAGTCTAGACTTACAGTTCACCATATATTCGAGTAAATGACAAAAACAAAACACAAGTCAAGAATAATGTGCTATTTTGGGACATCATCTTAGTCTAGCTACAGTTTACATGTTTTTTTTTTTTTCAAAGTGCCTATGTACTGAAAAGTAGCTAAAAGAGTTCTATGAAGCTGAAATTAATTTATTTACTTAATTCTATGAATTGGATTAACTCCATTAAGCACAGACGGTTTTCAGGGGAGACCCAAGGTGGTAGGGTAGGGTAAATCTGGTCAGTATACCAAGTGATTTATTTTGAATGGTTTTTGATTTGGTTGAATTTTTACTTAGGTTTTTTTTTTTTTTTTTTTTTTTTTTTTTTTTTTTTTTTTATGAAAATATGAAAGGCAAATTTTAATGAAAGCAGTAAGTGCCAAGGGATCATCTACATCTACCTCAGCCATCTTGGACAAATGGCACCTGAGCTCAACATCTGTTTTGAAGAACAGCATTTCAGTAGTACAGCACTGTCACCTTAGGCTGTACTACAATGTCAGTACTGGGAAAAAAAACAATCAAAGTCCCTTGTGTTGGAATAGAAGCCAAAGTTTTGTGATAAAGCCTCAACACTGTGGATCATAAAGACTTTTCTAAGAGGCATCTGCTGCAAGACACTAACATTTACAACCTGATATATGTATATATATATATATATATATATATATATATATATATATATATATATACACACTAAACAATGGGGTGCCATGTTTCATGTGGCTTGCTATGCTGCACTGTCAATGCAGTGTTTATGGAGTACTAGTTTCAGAGCATGCTAGTGAATGGCATTGCACATAGGATATGGGGATGCCAGCTAGTAACAATCCATTGTAACCAAAATGGAGAAAAGGCAGTACCACAGTAAATCATGGACATTAATATAATGTCTTTACTACCCAAGGAGCACCAAACAGAAAACCACTACAGATATCACCTGAATGAAGCTTCATATCTGTTTGTGAGAATGGCTGACTAAAGAGAAAGACTGAAAACATTTGTTATTTCCTGTCACAGTAGCATTATGGGCCAACAAGATAGACTAGAGACCCAAGCTGCCAATATATGTACCTGCTAGTTTTTAAGCATTGCTTAATTAATAAGTCTATTGTTAAACCTCCAGGCCCACTGCAGGGCATTATTAAGGTGCATATGGTCATACACAATTATAATGAGAGCCTACCAATGCAATCTTCATATAAAGGGAAAAACATTTACTGCAGGAATGCATCATTTGTGCACATTGAACTTCAGCTCTGATTTATATTTTCCCAGGTGGCCCTGCATGTTTTGCATCCTGACTGTAATTGTCAGTCACCTTGAATACAGCAGTCTCATTTCTTGTGAGCTTAGAATGTCGGACTCAAGGTAATAAACAGCAGGAGATCAGCTGCCCTCTCAGATCCAGTAACCAAATCAATATTCACATTCTTTCACTATGAGCTGAAAAAGAATTCTCCTTGGATATTACTTTCCCCTTCAGTTCAGTGGCTCTTATATGAGATGCAGTCAACCCTTATTTCAGTCCTACTGTCTCCACAGATTTGCTGCCTTCTTGAAAACAAAAGGAAACATTTTTTAATTGACTGGTTAGTTCAGAAAAATGACATATCTCAGCTGCATTTGTTGTAACTGTGCTTTTCTGTTTTCGTATCAAAAGTTGTTACATTACTTCATATGTTTTGGCATTAAATTGTTACGTTTTATGAGATTAAATGCTTAGCTGTTACAGACTTTACATTACAGATGCAGACATGGTTCAGGGTGTATGCAGAAGGTTTCAGCACAAATGTGAAAGATAATGGCATTGTAATTTGTGGTGGGAGCTTAGTATGCATAGCGCTATACTTTTACTAGACTCCAGAGAAAGAAACGTTTTTGGTTTTGGAGTGTCATATAACATGATGTAATACATCTGAGTAAGTGAGTAGTTGTATTTAGAAGTCTCTAATATTGGCATGAAATGCAGAGTGTTTGCACTGTGTACTCATAAAGGAACAAAAAAATCTGCTTAGTTTACTTGCTTAGAGAAAGTCAAGATATATGTGATTGTTTTGGCCTGCTTCACAAGTAGGTGGCCCACTTCAAGGACTGATTTTCCTAGTACAAGAAGTTCGTAGTCTGTGCCTAATACATGGTAACTCTCCTTCAATGTTTTTACTCTGGAAGTAGCTGTAGCAGAGAGAAGTCTTGCTGGTGAAACTACATGCAAATGTGACACTCCAGGGAAGCAGCTGAGGCAAATTAGCCATGTACTCACCTTGGAAAAGGTGCTGGCAACCAGTTAACACAATACATCGATTCAGAGGATCTCTGTGCCAAGTTAATTTCTTCATGATGAAAAAAACATGAATGCTGTCAAAAAGATGGCATTCAACCATTCACTCCTATTGAGTATTCACGACGCATACAGTGACTACAGGTAGTATCATGAAACCATGTCTGTAGGGCATGAATTCGGCAGCATGTGTGTGTATGTGTATCTGGGTGGTCACTCTGTAGGAGGAATGTATAAGAAAACCATGTGTGTGTGTGTGTGTGTGTGTGTGTGTGTGTGTGTGTGTGTGTGTGTGTGCATGTGTGTGTGTGTGATGGAGTGTGCATACAAGTATGTGCACATTTCCTTGAGTGTGAGTGTGCGTGTGTAGGTGCTTGTTTGTAACTGCATGGATATGTGTGTGTGTGTGTGTGTGTGTGTGTGTGTGTGTGTGTGTGTGTGTGTGTGTGTGTGTGTGTGTGTGTGTGTGTGTGTGTGTGTGTATGCATGGGTATCTGAAAAAAAGAGTGAGAGAGAGAGAGAGTGTGTGTGTGTGTGTGTGTGTGTGTGTGTGTGTGTGTGTGTGTGTCTGGGGTGCTTATGCTACTGTGATGCATAGTTTGGGAGGGAGAAAATGAGCATTTGGGAGGGAGAAAATGAGCATAGTCAGGTCTGATAATGCAGTGTTCGACTCAAAAACATGGTATGCTCTCAACTGTCCCTGATTTTGACTGAAATTTTAGTTCTGTCCCTTTTAATCCCTTCTAAAACTTTTGATTTTTGGATAAAAGGTAGTGAATTACATTTAATAAATAATGAAAATAATTAAAGTTAAAGACTTCTTTTACTTCATTAACTGTATATTAATTTACATTTTCTTAGTACTACTAACTTGAGACATTGATAGAGTAACATTTTAAGTATGTCCTTGATTAGCTTGATTATTTCTGGACATTTTCTTGATTCTTTTGAGATTTGTCCCTGATTGGTTGAGATCCGCTAATGAGGTGTTTCTCTGTGCAGCTTTAACTTCTCTGTGAATTAGAGATTCCCTTTTTTATGACAATTGGCCAGCCCATATAAGCCAATTAGTACCAGTGGTAAGAATTTTTCTGAATCCCACAGAATGACTCTTGTGTCCATGATATAGAGCTTGACTTTTTCACCTTCATTTGCCTATTGCGTGACTCTGAGCAAGTCATTTAACCAGACATTGCACCCAGGTTGCCCCTGAAAAAGGGACAATTTGTCCAGTGGGCTTACTCAGTCAACAAGTAAAATGAAAAGTGTATATACGCATATATATATATATATATATATATATATATATATATGTGTGTGTGTGTGGGGGGGGGGAGTCTTCTCCATGCTGTCGCCAACTTTAAGAAACCAGCATCATATGCCCAGTAAAGTCCTTTTCAATATCCTCAGTATCAGAGGTTCACCCGTAGCTCTAGAAAGATCCACAGTTTGTAGAGGAACTGGTTCTGTATGGTTAGATTACAAACTGAAAACAGATGTTTTTGTAAATATCAAAACCTGAAATGCCAAAAAAATAAAAGGAGGTGATATTTTATGCTATTATATAACTAGTTGACATTCTTTCTTGTTGCAGTCTGACCATATCTCACCAGATAATGTAAACTTATCTCAGAAGCACATCAAAGTAGTTGTATTACTCCTGGTGACTCTTCTTTATATCCGCTGCTGGGTAGTGACAAGCTTCCACTCTCTGCAATTAAAAGACCATTTACTAATGGTAGTAAGAAACTCCTGAATGTTTCCTCTTTCATTCGTGCTGAACATGTTATTCAAAGGTAGAAGGGATTGTACATGTTATTTTGCATTACTATTTTGGACAACTTATTTTAGCTGTACATTTTTTGAATACCTTGCCCTTTAGTATGCCCCCCCCCCCCCCAACTAATGGCTCTGTAGAATGTGAGGGGTGCAGGCTGAATGGGGTAAGAGCTACAGAGCATTTTTAGACACTATTTCTAGTTTTGATTAATTTACTAGGTCTCACAGGCTGGAATTTACAGGGAAAGTCACAAAGTAAAGCTTCATTCATCAAAAACTGGAGTGACTTTTGTAATTAGACACACTCTTCTTCTACCTTCTTTTACCGGATGTTGCACACACACACACACACACACACACACACACACACACACACACACACACACACACACACACACACACACACACACACACACGGAGACAGTCACAGTGCAAAAACAATTTTGTTGAGAGCAGCTTCACTTTGAAGCCTTCTCCGTAAACTTCAGCCTGCAAAACACAGAAAAAAAATTTTTTTTCTGGGTTACCTTCTCCAGGGCTGATGATCATCAGCTCCCTTTTCTTCTAAGCCAACCTGACAGTCATGGGGTTTTCAGCTTCCCTACTCCCTTTTTACCCATTTCACAGAATAATGAGCTCAACTTCACACAATGCTGGACTCTACAAAATGCAGACTTGTGTACATGCCTAATTCCTGAAAAATTAATGTATGCTATTGAGTGAACGCATTTCTAGTCATTCACTCTTCCTTTCCAGCAACACCCAGCCTTAGCTAGGTATTACTGTTGCAACAAAATGAAGTGCCTCCCTGGTGTGCCCCCCACACCACGACTAAGCCAGTGTTGGTCAGTTACTCCCAATCACCCTGTCAGGTTTCTGAGTTACTCAGTCATTAATCCATCATGGATCAATGGAGTCAGGACTTTATCCCTTTGTGTGTAGATCTGGACACAAAACTCAGAAAAATATTCCATACTTGAAACATGCCTTAAAGCTGTGGAGAGCACACTAACAGTGCAAGGTTATAATGCCTTACGCACATTTAGACCAGCTACTACACAGACAGGGACTAAAGATGGAGGTGTTTTGCTTTACATCAAAAATAAATACACCTCAAGGCTGGTCAAACGGGATAATGCACTTGAGCTTCTGCTCGTTCAATTCACCATGGGAAAAATCCAGTATCACTTCCTTGCAAGCTATATGTTCCCCTCTATGACCCAGGAAACCCATACTATATATTTAAACTTATTGTAAACACTCACCATCCAATCCAATAACATATTCATAGGTGACTTTAATTACCCCACTATTAACTGGAAATCATATATGACACCAAATGTACAGGCACAAAGATTCCTGGATTATCTAAACACAAACTCCCTGAACCAGGTTGTCAATACACCAACCAGGGGTGCAACCATACTAGATCTGGTCCTCACTAATATGGGAGAGTGCTGCACACCACCAAGTGTAATGTCTTCTTTGCTAAGGTCATAACACAAAATAGTCTCCTTTGAAGTAAAAATAAAACCTGGAACCCCAGCTAACCCTGGAATATTCAGGAACTACTCTAAGGCTAACTTCTAACTATTAAGTGATAACCTGGCCAAATTCCAAGCCCCCATAAACCCTGAGAACACTGCTTCCTATGCAGAACTGTTCACAGAATCCCTATGCAAGCATGTTAATAGCTGCATAGAGGCAGCTATACCCACCTGGAAGAATTACAGAACTAACTCAAACAACAAGCCATCCTGGTGGAATCACAACATCAATAGGCTGTATAACAGAAGGAAGAAAATCTTGGCAAATATTAGGAGGCACAGCACCCACTAGGATAAAAGCATTCTCATCAAACTAAGCAAACAACTCAGAGGACAAATAAAGTTTTCCATAGCCAAATTTGAGGTTAATTTGACCACCTAGGCCAAGGACAACTACAATGCATCCTTTAGCTATGTCCACAACTGCAAAGGCAATACACAATTGTGTGCAGAGCTCATTCTAGGAGCAACCTATACTGAGCCAGAAGAGATAGCAAACCTACTGGCTGACAAATTCAGCTCCAGTGTTACCCCTCTCTCCCCCTCAACCTTCCCCCACGATGTACCAAATATAACTCCCCCTGCTATCACTAGGAAGCAGGTCCTTAATGCTCTTTTCTAAGGCTAAAAACACTGCATCAATTGGCCCAGACAATATCCTAGGATGGCTTCTAAATAACAAGAAACATGTCCTTTCAGGCCCTGTGGAATTGCTATTTAACTGTAGCCTCCAAACAATTGTTGTGCATCATGAATGAAGAGCAGCAACAGTCATCCCTCTGCACAATGGTGGGCCATCAATAGACCCATAATTCTCACTAGTATCATGTGCAAAGCCACGAAAATAGTTATCTTGGAAATAATCAATAATGACATAGGAAACCTCCTGACACAGGACCGAACCCAATTTGGTTTCATCAAGGGCAGGTCCTACCTACTCAACCTGATGCCCTTCTTTGACAAGGTCACCAAAGCAATAGATGAGAGAAAATGGTTCACACTGCCTACCATGACCTGGCCAAGGCATTTGACACAATTCCCCACCTTGTTACTGTTAACAAAGTTAAGAGGTTAGATACAAACCCTTATGTCACCTGGTGGATAGCCATCTGGCTCACAGACAGGACCCAGGAAGTTAGAAATGGGGAGTCCACCTCTACAAATAGGCAAATCACAACCAGAGTCCCTCAGGGATTGGTCCCAGGACCACTCCTTTTTGGCATTTACTTCTCTGATGTCAAGGCCAATGTCAATGACCTCTGGATGACTAAATTTGCAGATGATTGCAAATTAGGAGTATTCTTTGAATCGCCCACTGAAACAAAATGTTCTCCAGGAAGGGATAACACAGAGAAACAACTGCTGTGATGCCACTGGATTAAAACTAAATCCCAAGAAATGCATAATAGTATCCTTTGGGAAGTCATCCTCCCCTGGTAACTATCATATTGACAACACACCCCTAATTGTTGACCCAATAGTCAGGGACTTGGGGACAAACATAAACATTAATTTAGCTTTTGACCATCATGTGTCTAGAGTAATGAGGAAATCATTCTATGTTGTGCAACTTATAAACAAAGATATGTCATCTAGATCCAAGGAAGTCATTGTTCCACTCTATTTGGCATTCTTCAGTCCTATCATTGAGTACAATGTCCCCTTTGGTATATACCTAACCAGGCATGTCCAACAATTGGAGCAGCCACAGAGGTTCCTCACTGAAAGAATACAGGGCGTAAGTAACATGTCCTATGCAGACCACCTCAAGGCCCTATCCCTGTATTCTGTCTCCTACAGGCTGTTGAGGGGAGATCTATTCCTGGCATACAAAGCATTGTCAGGCCCCATTCTGATGTACCTCCTCCATATCCACAAAACAAACAGCAACAGATTTATAAATTCCATATAGGACCTACTGGAAAGACAGGTGTGTATTCCAGAGATTACCCCTTCTCTGTTGCAGGCTCCCCATCTATGTGAGGCAGAGTTCGTCCCTAACCCGATTCAAGTGTAACTTGGACAATTGGATAGGGAACAGGAAATTTATCCCAGGTTTGGCATTTATGTCTCTAATGGACACAGGCAGACTGTAAATGGTTCATCTCCCAGGCCCTTGCTTGTAAATGTTTTACCCTCCAAATCCCTGCTTGCATTTATCAAGGGCACCAGAACTTGTCAGTGATTTGGGATGTATGGCTAGGTTTAAAAAGGCCCTTGTGGTTGTTAGCCTAGTAAACACTTATGAACTGGATGACACAGTGGTGCAGCAGTTGCTTTGTCGCCTCACCCTAAGAGATTCTCTGGTTTGATTCTCGGCTGGGGTGCCTTCTGTCTGGAGTCTGCGTGCCCTCCCTGCATTCATATGGGTTTCCTCTGGGTGCTCTGGTTTCCTCCCACATTACAAAGACATGCATCTGGAGCATTTCTCCCCGGGCCACCACTGAAAATTGGCTTTGTTCCAAGTCAGACTTTCCCAGTAAACAAAATGTTAAATAAAAATAAACTTATGAATGGTCTCTGTGTAAATGATGTCAGCTTCTCATGAAACAAGACAATGCTCAGTCTCACTACCAAAATATAAAATAACTGCAAGATAGGGCTCCTTCACCATAAAAGAGTTTCAACTGAAAGGTATAAACATTAACAGAAAACTTATTTTAGTGACTGCTTTGTAGAAGAATTCACTGTAGCATTTTTGATTGACAACACATTGCTGTATCTGCCTACAAAGTCAGGTTCCTTGCATTTCTTAGCTTAATGTAATCAGCAACATGTGTCTATTGCTTTCTATTTTAAGAGACTGTTTGAAATGCCCTTGAGCCCATGATCTGATTGAGACATTCAGTATAACTGTAAAGTCTATGTTTCCACTAATTCCATCCAATAGCAAATAATGATACATTTGAAAATCTGAGTTATTTGTAGAACTCAGTATAAAATCTTGCTTGGCTATACAAAAACAGGGAAGAAACTAATGTATATTCATGTGCTGCTCATCAAATATTATGCACAGTGGTTGTAGAAATGGAAATCAGAGCAAGAAACTCTGAAATGTAACCAGCTATCAGGAGACAGCACATTTAAACTGTCTATTGAAGGGTCTCAATGTACATATTTCATTGTTAATGAAAAAACAATAACAGTTCTAATTATTTTAAATATTTTGTTCTCCTTCCCTATAATCACTAAGCCCATATTCTCTATCATTTTTTTTTTCCTCCAGTCATCCCCCCAAAAAAGCTTGGGATATTGGGAGAGAGACAAACAGACAGAAAGAGTTGGAGACTGCATCATGTAGCAGGGGTAGGAGGTTTTTCTGTGCTCATAGACCCCCACAGGATGGAAAGTGAAATGCAATGGCCACAATCCAAGAGTCAGTGTGAGTGTACATATCAGTACATTCATGAGGTCTATGTCAGATGATCGACTTTTCAGAAACACAAAAAAAAAATATCAATGAGACTATAAAATCAAGTTTCCAAAAACTCAAACATCAAAAAAAAAAAAAAAAACACAAAAATCCACCTATTTTATGTTTTTGCAGGGGGAAAGCCCCCCACCTCCTGAAAATTATATAAAACAACTCCAAGATTGCACTACAGTAAGGAAAATGGTAAATTTCCCAAAGCTCACTGTACAGTGATCTCCATTCAAAAGCTTTGAGTTTTCAAAAACTTCATCATATGGTCTTGCCCATATGGAGTTTGAGTTTCTGAAAACTCGATCAACTGATAGGGACCCCATTCATGACATCCACAGAGAGAGTCATAAAGTTTTATTTAGATTAATTAGACTCTGTATTTAAGTATTCTGTCTGTACAATTCAGTATTTCATTTACTTCTGCATTATTTACCTTTGCATATTTAAAGTGCATCAGTATTGCCTTGACTTCATTGTTATTTAACAAAAGCTTTTTATTTCATCCCCTTTAAAATCATATGGCTGGTATTTATGCACTATTATTATTATTTATTACTCAAGAAGCAGGTATTATTTTGCACTGTCAGCTGGCAAGCTGTGGTATCTGCCTCCAACAAAGCAATGTCACTCTTCCTATTACCAGTGACATACATATTTTATAATTAATAATAATTTATATTTGACTAAATCAAGAATAATATGGAAACTGGTGTGCTTGGACCCTAGCCATATCTATGGTGGTGTTAGTACTACCTTGCCAGGAAAAAAGCTGTGGGGAAATCAATTATTTCAGCCTTTTTTGGGAAGTGTGTGGGTGTGTGTGTGTGTGTGTATGTGTGTGTGTGTGTGTGTGTGTGTGTGTGTGTGTGTGTGTGTGTGTGTGTGTGTGTGTGTGTGTGTGTGTATGTGTGTAAATAATTTGCCTAAAAAAACAATGATGCCACTGCAAACCTCAACTACACAACTATACACCAATAAAATAGAAATAAAAATGTAGTAAACAAGATAGCTAAAAGTAGATATATTTATTAACAGGTTAGCGGTTTCACATCAGCTATGCTTCTTCAGCCAATGAACATATCACTTCACTTCCTCCTTATATATATATATATATATATATATATATATATATATATATATATATATATACATACACACACATATAAATTCATCAATTAACCAATAATTTAATCAGGTTCTTAAAGTCAACCCCATACTACCTACTGAAATTATAAAATTAAATATATTATGTATTCATATCAAAAATCAAGCATAAATACATAACTAAAAAAAACAGCATTCTAAATATATATATATATATATATATATATATATATATATATATATACATATATATATATATATATATATATATATATATATATATATATATACACGTGTGTGTGTGTGTGTGTGTGTGTGTGTGTGTGTATATATATATATATGTATTCATATCGAACATCAAGCATAAATACATGACTAAAAAACAGCATTCTAAAATATATATATATATATATATATATATATATATATAAATATACACATACTGACATAAACATATACACATAAAAATCCATACATTTCATTTCAAAAGTCTAGCTTTTAGGTACGGCTTGATAGAAGTCCTATCATTAAGACCCAGGGATCTATCTGCTTGCAATTCCAGTATCCACTTCAATTCACACTGAACACACAGAAGAGCATGAATTGAAGTGGATACTGGAACTGCAAATAGATAGATTCCTGGATCATAATGATAGGGCTTCTATCAAGCAGTACCTAAAAGCTAAACCTTTGAAATGAAATGTATGGATTTTTATGTGTATATGTTTATGTCGGTATATATATATATATATATATATATATATATATATATATATATATATATATATATATATATATATATTTTAGAATGCTGTTTTTTAGTCATGTATTTATGCTTGATGTTTGATATGAATACATAATATATTTAATTTTATAATTTAAGTAGGCAGTATAGAGAGAGAGAGAGAGAGGAAGTGAAGTGATATGTTCATGGTCTGAAAAAGCATCGTTGATGTGAAAGCGCTAACCTGTTAATAAATATATCTACTTTTAGCCATCTCGTTTACTACATTTTTATTTCTAAATAATTTGCAAGGCAGTTACTAAGGGTAAGATGCACTAGAAGACATTATGGTTCATAGAGTGAGAGAGAGAGAGTGTGGGTTGAGAAATTTGCCTGGGGTGCTAGACCAAAGAGTCAGATCTGAATAAGGTTAGTGTGTTGTCCTAATGAACTAGACTGAGCATGGATGATTGGAAACGTATTCCCATTATGGTCCTGAGGACAGCTTGCACCCCTCTCAAGCTAAAAATGCCTGGATAAACAGATGTCCAAAAGACAACCATGTTCTTTGAACCTTTATCTAGCTTACAGTCTTTTGTGACATTCTAACTGGAGGGCCATGTTGCCACAGTGCAGCTTTCCACTATGAAAGTCTCTTAAAGCAGCAGATGTGGTCATAGCTCTTGTGGAATACCCAATCAAATGTCCTTGTTAGTGGCCTCGTATATGTCTGGTAGAAGAGGATAATGCACATTTTCATTCATTTTCTAAGTCTCTGTTTGGCCATTTAACTTCCCTACCTGCATTTTTCAAAAGACATAAACTGATAGTATTCTTTGTGATGCACATTTATTCTATCCAAGTACAAGCAAGATTGATTAAGGACATCTAGTAAGTAAAAGAGTTGATCTCCTTTATTTTTTGCCTGTGGAGAAAAGAAAAAACTCATTTGGCTAAGGGCTGACAAAACTTTATTAAGGATTCACCAAATTAATTTTCAAAACACACAAGGTTTTCGTGAAAGATCACAAAAATATGTTAAATATGCCTATCATATAATGCTGTAAAAGATTATTATGGCGATCCTCAACTTGGCTCTCAGTATAGAGGAGTAAAGCCCTGAATAATATCCAGATAAATTAATTTAATTCACATCTCTAGCACTGGAAAAGCTGGTAAGGGTGGTGGTAGAGACAAAAACTTTTGGTCAGTGTGCTCATCCAGGGGAGGGATTTGGTGGCACCATGCCTGTGAATTTGTCCCTCTGGGTAAAAGCATGGGTCTGTTTCCTAAAGCAAGTCACTGGTTGAGGAGGGAGGAGCATGCACATGGCCAATGATGATAGCCCTTGCAGGGTGCATGTGTGAAACTGTGCTGGCTCCAATTGAGTGGTATAGGTGGCTTCTGCAGTGATGTAGTGCTCATGTCACCACCAGGTGGAGGAGTTAGTGAAATACTGAAACTCCTCTCATGGCTGTTTGTGTGATGGCTATGCCTTAGCTAGCTCTAAATTATATAGGGAATTGAATGTGCCCCCTTAAGTCTCTCCATTTAATGGTCAGCAGACAAAGAGGTAAAAATAAGATAAATAAATATGGGGCATTTTAGGGTATGACACAGCATCCCTTTTGGAAGATAACTTTAGCTGACCTGGACTCTTCATATCTTAGCCATGACATTTAAAATTTGATGCACTGATAGTGCTAATGACAGAGATTTCAAGCACTGCTGGAAATGCCACATGTGAAGATTTGTCAAGGGAAGTGTAAAGATGGATGGTAACTTGTATACTGTTTCCTGGAATAGTTTGGAAAGTGTCCATGCTAGCTGATCAAAGTAGTTTTCCTTCCTTGTGAAAGCAAACCTCAGTGTTTCTGGAATAAGTCTGAGGTATTTAAAAATGCTCCATTAAATCCACGGTCATTGAGTTGGGACCAAGCAGAGCTTTTTGTGTGTCTTCACTGTCATGTGTAATCTGAAAAATTAAAAAGAGTTGAAGTACAAAGGTTGTTGTTAATACCAGTTGCTGTTTTGAGGTAACAAACAAGTCATCTAAATAACTTATTTATTTGCACTTTGTTGAGTGGTTAGTCCCAAAAGACCAATGGGTACTTTGCAGGGGTGACCTAACGTGGTATTCATACTGACTAGAGGGAAATTCAGCCAGAGTATTGAGGAACTTCCACTTCTCTTTGGAGCTGCTAGATGGTGCTGGAGGGCTCCTACAGCAGCAAGGAAGAGGTCTAAGGGAAGTGGCAGCATGGAAGAGAAAAGCTGCGGAAAGTATGGAGCTGGAAAATGAGAATTTTGAGAAACGTGTTTGTTATGCAGCTTCAGAATGTAAATAAAGATTCATGCGTGGAGCATGTTACAAATAAGCAGCATTTAGCTGTCTCATTGGAAAAGGAAATAAGTAAGTCTGTTGGAGTAGTTGAGATAACAGCACTGGCATCAGGAGGGCATGCAGATGATGTTCTGTTAAAAAATAATTGACCAGGATGATCCAGTGACAGTTCTGCTGTTTCATGGGGTGAGATGGCAGGTAATTTCTTTCAGAGGTCCTGAGGATGTAATGTGGAAACGGAACTAGATGATGCAGCAGCACAGAATGCAGCAGTAAAAACTAATGCAACAGTGACATAAAGAAGAAAGCAGCAACAAACTGTGAAGGTGTCTGGTTTTGTAGTAGCAGATAATGCACTAACTAAACCATATACAGCAGTGGCAGCAAGCAAAAAAGGAGATCGGCAAAAAAAAAAAAAAAAAAAAACTGGAAGTAGAACTATTTTAAAAAAGTCCAACTGTGAGAATAAGAACAAAAAATGAACCTGTAATCAACAGATATTATGTATGGGATAATTTGGTAATTGTTCTTGGTTTTAAATCTTAAGAAACTTGATCTTTTATACATAATAGTACCAAGATTTTTTGTGACTTAACATTTGAAACTGAGGGACAGATGATGACATTTCTGAAGCTGTGTAACAAAAATGTCATTTATTCATGGAACAATCATTTCTCTTCTGGTAGCAACTTCAATGTCAAAAATGTTACTTTGCAGTTTAGAACTGATGAACTAAAAGAAGACAATGTTAAAAAAATGCATGCAGGATTTGTGTGGAACTGTTGATAATATTCTGAAAGTTAGAGATGACAGAAACATATGGAATGAGAATGCAGGTTAGAAGTTGTAATGAAAAGTTAAAAACATGATGAAACATTTACCAAGTGTTATTTTTTTTGCTCATCATAGTGTGATATGCTGGCCAGCTTAAATCATGTTTCTTTTGAGGGGACTTTGTCATTTAATTAATGACTGTGACATGGTGCGATGTAACCAATGTGGGGACAAAGGATATACAGCAAGAAGATGTGTGCTTAAATGCAGGGTGTGTAAAAAAGGGACATTTTTAATGGACTGTCAAGAGCAAACAGTAAATACTGAAAAAGAATAGTAAAGGGAAGAAAACACACACAAGGAAGGACAAGAAGAGGCTGGGGAGAGGATGAACCAGAGGAAGAAGAAAGTATAGAAGAAAAAAATATGGATGGGAAAATGAGGGGAGAGAGCGAGAGAGAGTGTGTTGAAGGAAGAGATAGGAGAATGGATTGATAATAATAATAGTTGTTTTGAAGTTCTAGCCAGTTAGAAATCTAATTCTGGGGATCAAGGATTATTTGTACATAAATCCAGGAAAAATATTCAATTGGGGAAAAAGTAAATGTAAGAAAATGAATATTTAGAAATATTTTTAAACACTATCAGTTTTCAGACTCCACCACCACTAAATATCCTTCTGCCCTGCAACTTCTTGTTCCTTCTTGATCACTATTTGCCCACTACTTGCCAGCTATAGCATACAAATCCCTTTACCTTATCATTCTACTCCTCAGCTTATCCTCTATTCTTCTCCTGCTACTGGGCCATCTCTTATCCTACCATGACTCTGTAATAGCTCTCAACATCTCTCTAACTTTGTCCCAACCAACTGTTCTTACTTCCTCCCTACACTCTCCGCACATCACACTAAACCTGTTTAATAATGTCCCTCATCTTTACTCAAAATATAGGCTGATTAACGCCATTTCAACTCAAACCTAAACAAAATTAAGTGAAAAATACTCTAAAAAAAAAAAAACAAGTATCAGTAATTTCCCAGTATACTAAAATTCTTCTAGGAGGAGACATTCACCCTAGTCCTAGCCCCACCTATCACAATGAATATCAAGACAGTTCTCTTTCACACACTACTCTATCCCTACAACAGTAATCCCCCAATCTCAGTAATCTAACTTTTGCTGTCATAAATGTTAGAAGCATAAGAAATAAAATTTCCAAACTGCATGCCTGTATTACCCAACATAAGCCTGATAATCTCTCTGTAATGAAACTTATTTTAAACCTAGCATAAATGAGTCTGAAATTACACCTCCCAGCTATAATATCATCCATAATGACTCTATAAAGCAGAAAGGTGGTGATATTGCTTTAATATTTCCCAACTACCACATTTCTCCTTACAACAAACCAATACCAAAATTAAATTCAGCAAAGCTTCTTATTACTCTCCTGAAATTAAACAATTATAAACAAATATGTATTACTGTTCTTTACATCTCTCCTGGCAACATACAGCTATAGTGGAAAATATACTAAGTTAGAAATCCATAACAATTCCACAAGAAAAAATACTACTAGTTGATCTGAATGTCAGTTGTCTGGACATAAACTCCCCTACATCTAGTGTGAACTTATTTGGTTTCACACAACTAATTAATAGCCCCACACATTACAGCAAGACATCAAATTCCCTAGTAGACTGAATTCTAGTATCAGACCCTAGCAAATACACCACACAATGCCTGACATCTCAGTGATTATCTCCCAATCTATACAACCAGACATCTCGCACATCCATTTAAACAGCATGTTTCTAAAACAACATACAACTTTTCCATGTTTAACCCAGAAATGTTCATTACTACCCTCATTTATTAACTGGAACTTCCTAAAAATCCTTTGCTTAGATCATGCTGTAAATGAATTCAATACATAAACAAATAAAACCATAAAATTCACAGACTGCACCAAACCACTTTAATGAAGAGCTGATAAGGCTCCAAGATACTAAGTGCTTTCACCATCAAAATTAATGGCTTCTTCAGAGTAAAAGGAGCATAAAATCACATTGTTTAAATACAAAGTTCCTCTTATACATTAACCAATCACCTTTCTTGCTTGATTGTCAATCACATTAACGTACATTGTGTTGTAGTGTTGGTTACACCATAAAACATGCATACAAAGCATAACATAAAAAAACATATATTTATATTATGTACTTGTTTTTTGCATACCAATAAGTACCTTTACTAAAACCTGATTTTGATTATTACAAACCTTACCCCCCAAAAATACCCAAAACAAAATGACTTCAAACAACCATTGCCCTTTGTTTTAAGATGGGCTTGATAGAAATATAGTTGTTGAGTCCAGGGTAAGTTGTTGCATTTAATATCACCTGCCA
Organism: Protopterus annectens; assembly: GCF_019279795.1. NCBI lineage: Eukaryota > Metazoa > Chordata > Ceratodontiformes > Protopteridae > Protopterus > Protopterus annectens. The sequence continues at coordinate 221,283,477 of NC_056737.1, forward strand.
TTTTAATTCTAAAAATTCAACTCTAACATTGTCATCACCACCTCTCTCACTTGTCAATATTCAGTCAACTACAAAAAATATAAACTTTTTGAAATTGACACAATTCTTGGAATGTAAATATAATGCATTATGATTGTCTTTGTTCTTTATAGCCCTCTGATGCTCTGCTACCCTTTCCCTTAACCTACGTATGGTTTTCCCCACGTAAACACCTGCACATGTTATACATGTTGCTAAGTAGACAACCTTCTTAGAAATTGAAACTACATTTGCCTGGGCATTAAATAATTCTATTGTAACCCCAAATGTGCCCCCATTTTTGCGAAGTTGGTACTTATCTATTGGGAAGAAACATTTCTTTTCCCTACTCCTTTTTTTGAACATATTGTAGTATATAATCATGTTTTAGATGATATACTGATTCTTTGGAGGGGAAATGAAGATGAAGCTAGGAATTTTGTTGAATATCTTAACACCACTACCCCATTTTTCTCCTTTACGTTTAAGTGGGACAACAAAACAATAGATTTTTTGAATATAAAACTTACTAAAACACCAGAAGGTTTGGAAAGTAATATTTATAGAAAGGAGACATATAGTAATTCACTTTTGCATTTTTCAAGTTGCCATCCATTACATCAACGTAGAAGTGTGATTAAAGGGCAGATGGTCCGATTGTCATGCCTTGTAAGTAATGACAAGATTTATCAAATTGAGATGTATAAACTAATAGGAATGTTTCTTGATAGAGGTTACCCACTGAAATTGTTGATTTCAGTTAAGAAAGAGGTGATGAAAACAAGGTGGACATCATTTAAACTTATCTTGACAGAAATTAGTGAGACTAATGATGTAATGGACGGAACAAAACCCTTTCATCCTGAACTGTTTGATTCTAGAGCTCTTGTCTTGAAATATAACTTTCAGACATCCAATATTATAGATATTGTTGGAAAATCTTGGGATTTAGCTTTTGACATGGACATCAAAAAAGAGTTAGGTCAAACACCAAAAATTATATTTTCAAGAGGTTTAAATATAAAGAATTTATTAGAGAATCAAAAGTTAGATTTACAAGTTCACAAATGTATAAATGTGGATCCTGTAGGTACTGTAGATACATTAACGATGGGCCATATGTGACTGTAAGGGGTTACAATAGACTTATTCCATGCCCAGGCAAATGTAGTTGCAATTCTAAGAAGGTTGTCTACTTAGCAACATGTATAACATGTGCAGGTTTTTACGTGGGGAAAACCATACGTAAGTTAAGGGAAAGGATAGCAGAGTATCAGAGGGCTATAAAGAACAAAGACACTCATAATGCATTATATTTACATTCCAGGAATTGTGTCAAGTTCAAAAAGTTTATATTTTTTGTAGTTGACCAAATATTGACAAGTGAGAGAGGTGGTGACGACAATGTTAGAGTTTAATTTTTAGAATTAAAATGGCAGGTGATATTAAATGCAACAACTTACCCTGGACTCAACGACCATATTTCTGTCAAGCCCATCTTAAAACAAAGGGCAATGGTTGTTTGAAGTCGTTTTGTTTTGGGTATTTTTTGGGGGGTAAGGTTTGAAATAATCAAAATCAGGTTTTAGTAAAGGTACTAATTGGTATGCAAAAAACAAGTACATAATATAAATATGTTTTTTATGTTATGCTTTGTATGCATGTTTTATGGTGTAACCAGCACTACAACACAATGTACGTTAATGTGATTGACAATCAAGCAAGAAAGGTGATTGGTTAATGTATAAGTGGAACTTTGTATTTAAACAATGTGATTTTATGCTCCTTTTACTCTAAAGAAGCCATTAGTTTTGATGGTGAAAGCACTTAGTATCTTGGAGCCTTATCAGCTCTTCATTAAAGCGGTTTGGTGCAGTCCGTGAATTTTATGGTTTTATTTGTTTATTTCTAGTAGTTTACCCTGTTGGGTTCAGTGTATTTTATATGAATTCAATAAAACTTTTCTGAATATCCTGAATACTCTTGCACCTACTAGAGACTAAAACAAATAATGCAGTCAGTCTATCCAGAAAGAGTAGAATGCTAATGTAGGATAGAAAAAAAGCATGGAAGAATGGCAAAAATATAAAACACCACAATATCTTGAAAACTTCAGATTGCTTCACAGTTGTACAAAAAGCAAATTAATGAAGACAAAAAACTATATTATAATAACTTTCAGAATAATAGTAAACACAACCATAAAAATTTCTGGACAGCTATTAAAGAAATCTTGCATTCCAGACATAAATTAAACCCTAACCCCTCTCCTAATAACTCATGACTCGAAACCGCAATACAATATAACTCTTATTTCTTAGATAGTACAGCATATCTAACGAAGGATTCCCCAACATCTAATACTAACCCTGCCCAGCAGCCATCTATCACCACATCCACTTTCACCTTCAGACTTGTGCCCACATCCCATATAAAATTAATCTTAAACAAACTCAAACAATGCTCTACTTCAGCTGATGACCTTCCAAGTGAGTACCTTAAAATAACAGCTGATAGCATTGCCTACCATATTTTAATCCTTATAAACTGGCCAATCCAGGAATCCCACATTCCCTGTCTCTGGAAAAGGTCACACATTATCCCTCTGCACAACAGACACTAATAGTTTTAGACTTACAGCAATCTTATCTCCCACCTCCAAAATACTGGAAAAATGTATTCAAAACCAATTGCTAAACTACCTCCTGCAATAAGAACTCCTATCCCCCACACAACATGGCTTTTGTCCTTCCCATAGTACTAACACTGTACTTTTAATGTTTTAATTTCTTCTAATACCATGACAGGAATGGACTCCATTCCTAAGTCAAGGTATGATTAAAGTTCAAGAGTAGTATTGTTTTGATCTTTGATCTTAGCCAGATGTGCTCTTCGCAGCACCAGCAATGTGCCTAGCAATGACTCCTTCTGCAGTTCATATGGAGTTACATGTATTGGGAACATATCTAAGTACGACTGGAAATTCTTTTTCATAAAACCCATTGATCCTGCTACTATTGGAACTGTCTGAGTATCCTTCTTCCACACTGCCCTCATTTTGCCTGCAAATCCTGATATTTTATAACTTTGTATCTCTCTGTATATAAGAAGCTATAGTCACTTGGTGTAGCAATTTTAATGATCAATGATCACTGCTACTTTTATTTTCCTTTCATGGACTACTATTTCTGGTTTTGAAATGTTGGTAGTGGGTGATCCCATGTGATATAAACTCCAACATTTTCTATAATGCTTTGTATCTCATGTTTCCAGTGTTTTTCTGATACTTCAATATTATAATGTTTGCACAATCACCAATGCAACAGTCTTGCCACATTATTATGCCTTTCAGTATACAGGCCCTCTGCCATTAGTATGTCACATCCAGCAACAAGATGTACGACTGTTTCCAGTTCTGTTTTACAAAACCTACATTTGTCTGTTTCCCCCACGTGTTCAATGGCCTTTGTAAACCAAAGTGTACGTAATCCACTATCTTGGGCTGCCAGTATTAACTTTTCATCTTTTGGTTTAAATTCACCTCTCCTAAACCATTCCTGCATTCAATCCTGATCAACATGAGGTTGTTCCAAGAGTTTTCTACACTTGCAACTATATTTATACATTTTCCACATTTCTTGTATTCTCATCTGATCCTTCACCTTATACTCTTTCTTTATTTTTTTGGCACATTCGGTTGCTGCCTGATTTTCATTTACTTATGGTTTGATTTCCATTCCCGCTTGATGCCTATATGCTTCTGCTAAACCTAGCATAGAAGTCATCTTAGATTTATTCTCATCATGTTTCAAAACTTTCACTACATTTGGATCTTGTGAGGTCAGCAAATATGTATGCAGTCCCACGATTACAGATCTATACATGTAATCAGTTTTGAGGAGACCCATACCTCCTTCAGAACGGGGAATATATAATCTTAGTATGCACTGATTTTTATAAATCAATTAATGAGCATGAAGCATCCTTCATCTTTTCCTGTCCAACTTATCCAGCACCTTTTGGGGATAGTCAATCCCTCCAAAACTGTAAGTTAGGACAGGAAGAGCAAATTGGTTTATAGTTTGGAATAGATGTCAACTTTGTTTTCAATATTAAAGTTTTCTAAAATATTCCTTACTAAGTTTTATTCGCATTTGCTCATGTTTTATTATTGATCCTTCATCAATTCCTAAACATTTCTATGCTCCATCTTGCTCAAGTTATTTTATATCACATTCTTGTCCCAAACTGATGTTTTCTTGGTGGTGCAGCTTTCCAGCTTTAGGTGCTTTTGCACATTTATCAAGATCAAATGATATTCTTATATCATCTGAAAAAGTTTTGACCACTTGCAGATGTGCTTTCATTTCCTCATCTGATGAACTATACAGTTTTAAATCACATACAAAAAGAAGATGAGACGTCTTTACACTTTGCTGTCTTCTGGATGCCAAATTGTAGCCATAACCCAGTCTGTTAAGTAGACAGCTTAATGGGTTAAGGACAAGACAAAAGAACACCGGAGACAGAGTCACCCTGGAATATCCCACTTTGAATTTTTATCCCTGGAATAATAATCTGTCCTTTATCATGGCTTAACTGCAAAGTGGTTTGCCACTATTTCATGTTTGCTGTAATGTAATTGATCGGTGTAGGGTGTATCTTACACATTTTTAAGCACTTTTTTATCCATGAATGTGGGATACTGTCAAATTTTTTTTGTAGACTATCCATGCAAAATTTAGATTCTTCCCCTTTTTACAGTTCTCTATTAATTTAACAACAAATGATCCTTTGTTCCATATGACTTTCTTTTATTACCCTTTTGTTCTATTGCCATGATTGAGTTTTCTTCTAAATGACTATAAACTTTGTCGGCATCAGTTGCAGTGTATAGTTTGTATGTTGTCATAAGGCAAGTTATTGATCTATAATTTTTAGGATAACTTTCATGTTTGCTCTTAAGTAGTAGCATTGTTTTTCCTGTTGTTGACTAGGCTGGTGTCTGTTCAGGGTGCACATGTAAATAATTCTTACTCATGGCCAAATCGTCATGCAAAGATGTTAATACTAAATTTGACTTTACTAATGCACTGTCCAAACATGCTAGTGAACGTAAAAATTTTAGGAAATTTTCTTTATGTTTTAGACACTGCAGACTGTATGCTTTTCATTGATAATTTTAACACTGCTTTAGAGATAAAATAATTGAAATGGCAGATTGCTTTAAGAGCTGACCACTCACCAGGCTTGAATTAAATCATTAACATTAAATGTTTGCATAAAAACAGTTATTTAATCATGTTTATACTGTTTTATCAGCTGTTTATGTATTTAAATGATTTATATTTAGTGTCTTAATTGATTGTTAATTTTTATTGGCTAGTCATTTAATGTTTTTTGTATAAATTGTCTATTCGCTGCTTAGTTTGTTGTCTTGTTCTGAAGAAGTTTGTATGTTAAATGAATGAAAGTGCTAAACTAAATTTGCTTTTTGTGGCTGTTTTTGATTTTTTTGGGGCACAATTTTTGTTTACTGATGTTAATACTTTTAGACAAAAGTTAGGCACTGCATCTGCACCTGGGATTTTCCAGTTAGGAGCTCTTCTTATCTTTGTTTCAACTTCTCTGGCCACTACTTCATCCCATTTCATATCCTGTACATTTGAATGTCTTATTCTTTCTTTTACTTCTATTTAGCATCTTTGTTATACTGTATAGGATCTTCATAGATATTTCTCTAAAATATATCTATTTCTTCTTTTTTTGGTGGTGTTTCAATTTGTTTTGCCTTGTTTCTCAATTTTCTATAAAACTTTTTTAGGTCATCCGTAAATTGTGTGTTTTGTACTTTTCCTTTATATTTATCTTCATATCTTCTAAGTTTTTCTGCCTGCGCTAGTATTTTCAGTTTATTTCAAATGGTATACAATAAATCCTGATCTGTTATAGTACTGCATGTTGCTTTTATCACGTCTATCTTTCTGAGTAGTTGTGTTGATCTTTTCCCTCTTCTGTTCTGTTATAACAGTGACACTTCTTGTCTTAATTGCTTTGTAGTTTTCTCTATTTGGTAATTCCATGATGACATTAGATTTCTCCCCTTCTTTTTCTTTATTACCCTGTGTTCTTGTGGTAAGACTTTATCTGTTATTAATTTAACTGCACAGTAATATATCCTATTTACTTTTGTTATATTGCATAGGTCTATGCGGACAGTCCTAATTGCTGTGTTCATTTGTTTTGTCAAACTTCTAACTTTTGGGGTTTTATTGACCTTCTGTAGTCTATTTCTTTAATTGATCTTAATATGTCTGTCCATCTCTATTAAATCAAACAACTCTTGTCTTAGATAATTTTCTTCTAAACTGAGGGCACAGTCTTTGTTCTCAGTTCTCTGCAGGCATTCTATAGAAAGTTCCAAAGCCCTGTGCCACGTTCTCTTCAGTTTCATCCTGTGTCATCTGTTCTTCTTTCATATGGAAACTCACTCGTCTATCACTTCACAACATTGACTGTGTCAGAGTTGCCACAGTTTCCTGTTCCTTCCCTTGCTGTCCAACTCCAGCTGAATGTTTGTACTGGTTTCCTATGGAAGGCTCCAAAGTCTCTTCATATGACAACTGATCAAATTCTTCCTACTCCACTAGTTTCTCCTTAATCAGGGTCTCCATTGCTCTATCTTCTGCGATGTTATCTGAGTTAAATTTTCTACACTAAATCCTTCACTTCACAAGTATTCCATAGCTTCAGCTTCTATTTTTTAACTTCTTCTTTACTAATCTGTTCTGTGTTCCCTCTTTGTGAATCCATAACCTCAGTTTCTATTTCTTTAACTTTTCCATTACTAATCCTGTTTTCTAATTTTCCTCTTTGTTTTTTTTTATTTTTTTTGTAATGTAAAATTTTCCATGTCCGGATGCCTTTGCCTGTATTTCTCTTCAAATATCTTTGGTGCTGCTCTTTTTGTATTGATTAGTTTTGCTTTCTCCTTTGAATAAATATTGCACCATATTAAATCTCTTTTTCTTTCCCATGTCCAAAGTTCTTCAGATGTCTTATGCTCCCCCTGTTTCTCCTTAATTTTGGGGACTCGTTGTTACATCATGCAGTAAAATTTTCCATATCTGGATACCTTTGCCTTTATTTCTCTTCAGATATCTTCGGGGCTGACTTTTTTGTGCTGATTAATTTGGCTTTCTCCTTCGCATAAATATTGCACTATATCAGATCTCTCTTTCTTTCTCATGTCCATATTTCTTTTTTATACCTTTCAAAAATCTCTAGATTTAGTTCATTATATTTTCACACTTCCTCAGTCATTTCTTTATCCAAACGGCTCATGGTTTCTTGGTCTATATCGTGTTTTTCATGAATCTGTTGTTTTAATGAACACAAATTTGCATTTGAATCTTCTGACAGTTTTGCTTTTAGAAGAATTTTTCTTTCCACTAATTTCTCTCTTAATCTTTTTGTATACCTTCTGTCTGGAAATTCTGGGTTTCTTGCATAACAATAACGATACATAATTTCTTTCTTTTCCTCAATAGTCCACTCTATTGTCTGTATGGCTCTTTTTTGGCCTATCAGTTTTTGTGATTTTGTGGACTGCTACTTCCTTCTACAACAAAGGGGCCATTCTCCCCCTGGGCCTGGCCTAGCCCCATTGTAGGAATGTTTCTGTGTCTTGAGGAGCCTACACTGTCATTTTTTCCGGTCCTGGCACCAGTTAGGGTTACCACCTGTCCCACTTTGCAAGGGACAGTCCCTCTTTGGGCAGTTGTGCCCACACAAAAAATTGTAAAAATGGCAAATGTCCTGAGATTTTAGGACAAAATTATTTCCTATATTTTATGTAATAGTTGCATAAAACAGTTATTCTGTATCTAAATTACCTAAATGTTGTAAGAAACAGAATAAGCAACTAAAATGCTACAAGAATGAGCTTTTATTTAGGCAAAAAAGTTAAGTTCTATCATTTGTACTAACCGTGGGTATGTGTTGGCCTGTAAAATCTGATGTTTGTACCAAAAATGTCCCACTTTGGCCATTTCAAAAGGTGTCACCCCTAGCACCAGTGCACCTACCAGGATTGGGCACTTTTTTTATCCTAGGTCTTGTGCACCCAGCTATCTTTTTTTTATTTTTAACCTACTTCTGTCCATGATATATGATATATAAAATACAGTCTCTATATCAGTGTCATCTTGTTGAGATTTTCTGAAAAACAGGGTCCACCTTGTGAAGCTACTCATCAAAACTTGAGGATTAACTTAGTTCCAGCACTACTACTCTCCTTTGCTTACTGATTTATCATCTGTCCATTCGGACCACTGATCCTATTCTAACCTATATAGATACTGTCAATAAACCTGAGGTAATGGCAAACTAATCTCCTCCATATTTCTAGATGTGTCTAAAGCCTTCAATATAGTCTATCACTGCAAACTTCTACTTCAGATATCCTCATTAGCTATCTTCAGCCCACCCTTCTATGGTTCAAAAGCTACCTTTCCAATAGGTATCACTCAGTGAAATGACACCCCGCCACTATCCATACCTCCCAGTCACCCCAGGTGTACCACAAGGCTCTATCCTTAGTCCCCTTTTTAACAGTCTCACACCCTCAGCACATCCACACAACAGGCCTCCCTGATACAGTATGCAGATAGCTATCCATTCATTTGCACATCTGATAACATGGCACACCTCCAAATAATTACTCAGAAAGTTTTAACAGCAACTGAAACATAGCTTTGTAACTCACAACTCATGTTCAACACTAAAAAAAAGAAAAAAATAATAATACTTTTTTTCTCCAATCCCTCTCTCTTGAAAAAAACTAACTTTAAAGTCCACTCTCAATACAACCATTGAAGTCACTTCTCATAGCAAATTATTAGAGATTATAGTGGATGATAATCTTAAATTTGATCTGTATATACAAAATTGCATAAGAAATACTCATAAAAAAGTGGGATGCTTTATAGAGCTAAAAATATTCTCACCACCACAATTAAAGCTACACTTGTCACTGCTTATCTCCTCCCCACACTGCTTTATGGCACTCCCATCCTTACTCACCTTCAGGCATCACAAAAATTAAAACTTGAATAATGCTATAATAATGTTGCAGCAAATACCCCTTTCAGAACCCAACACTGTATAGCACTAAAATCCTAAATTGGTTAGTGCTACCCCATCAACTAACATATACACAGCTTCTTACCCAATCCATCTGCTGAAAATCACTAAATAATATTCTACAGAATTATATTTCCAGTTGGTCATTATGATCAATGGCCAGAAACTCCTGTCTGTCAACAAACCTATCAAACCTGCTGGGCATTGTCTGTACTTGTACAATGTTGCTAAGGCTTTGAACTCCTTATCTGTATTCATCAGGTCAGTACCCTCCCACCCATTCTTCAAAACCATTCTGAGAGACTTCCTTGCCAAAAGCTGTATTTTTTCTTGCTCAACACCAAGATAAACCATATCCATAAACGTGAACAAATACCTATTCACAACTTACAACTCCTTACTCTCCTCTCTTCACTTCCATACCTAATTTGTTATAATTATTTAAATTGTATGTTTTTTTTGTATTATTTTTAAAGACTGTAAAATTATTACTCTTAAAATGTTTTGCAATACTTTGGAGCTTTTCTCCCCAGGGCCTCCACTGAAAATGGGCTCCTACACAGTATGACTTTCCTGATAATCAAATGTCAATAAAATAAATACATTTCCCCAAATGCTTTTAACCTCATGGTCTACACAAACTTAAACAGCAACTTTCATTTATTTGAAATTATTTTCCACTACTCATTTGGGAATTGGGCTTGCCGTTTTTTTTGTTGTTATTAGTGAAAGAAGGGGGGCACACACTAGCCTTCTAGTTTGATCGACAGCCCACACCCACACTGATTACATTACTCTCTTACATCATCAAATCCCACCCCAGGCCCCATCATACCACCCTCTCTCTCAGGAGATTGGCTAACTGCCCTTCCATCTGATCCCTCCAAGTTTCTAGCCCTTTATCTAGCCAGGCAGAGAGCTAGCTAGGCTAGGTCTTTATTCTACAGACTTCACCTGCACCCTGAAGAGAGGAAGAATCTGAACAGAAGAGCCCTCACTAACTGCTAGACTCAGAAGAAGCTTGAAAGTGAACACCCTAAACCAGAACATCATAGAACCATGTTCTGAGACCAGAAACATTTTCCCTCTCACTGCAGCTACTCCACAGCAACCAGGTATAGGTGTTGTAGCCCCCTGGCCTGGATTTAACAAAATGGCTGTAATTTGCAGTACAATGAATATTGTTATCCCAGGGCACCACTCCACTCTGCTGTATTCTTTACACCATGGACATAGTTTGCCCATGCTCAAAGAAGATCAGAGATTCTTATTTTTAATTATTTTTTTATACTCTGCAGGTCACCACTTGGAGGATTTTCATTCCATGGGCACATAAAGCCTATACAAAAGGTTCTGAGGTCTTAAACTTTACTTTCATGTTTCTTCCTAGTTGTGCACATCCATGAGCTCTATAAAAAGAAGCACTTTGACTTGTTTCCACTGTAAGCTATTTCTCTGGATGCATGTATAGTTCACAAAATGGGAGTCGCCTAGTGTAGCTCTGAGTGACTATCTCCCCTGCATATAAAAAGGTCTGCCATTCATCGGGAGGAAGAAGAATGGGATCCATCTAATCCTCCACTCAGGCCCATTGTTTCAGGAAGGGACTGGCTTACAGAACCTATATCTATCTATGTTGAAAAACAGCTAAGATGTGTTTTCAGTAGGATACCTACTGTCCTGAAGGACAGTAAGCAATTTTTAGAGCATCTGTGTATTTGGGCTGAGTCTAGACAGCAAACAGCTATCAGTAAAGTTATTTTTGTAACCTTGGATGTGAATTCATTATTCACTGTCATTCCCAATGAAGAGGGAATAGAGAATTTCAGAAGCTTTCTGAACAATAATAGTGATTTTTCTAATACTAAAGTGAATATGATGTGTGCACTACTTGATCTGATATTAGAGAACAATGTTTTTCTATTTGAGAATTAATTCTTCCTCCAAAAAGTAGGAGTTGCTATGGGCACAGCGTGTGCGAACACTTATGCCAACATTGTGCTGGCCCAATGGGAGGAAGAGATGGTATTTCTCTCTGACATGTTCAAGCAACACATTACATTTTACAAACATTTTGTGGATGACATATTTTTTGCTTGGCGTGGCAATGAGCAAAAATTAGAAAGTTTTGTTAATTTTCTTGAGAACACCACCTCCTACCTCTCTTTCTCGCTTAAATTTTCCAAAGACAAGTTGGACTTTCTGGATGTTCTTGTTAGTAAGAGCATATTAGGAGATGTATCCACTAAAATGCATAGGAAAGACTGCAGGAAGAATAACATTCTCCATCGTTCTAGCATGCATCCCAGGCATGTTATGAAGAACGTAGTTAAGAATCTAGTGTTGCACTGTAGAAGACTTCACACTGAAAGTGCTGACTACACTGCTACAGTTAATGATCTTACTTCAGATCTCTTAGACAGAGGGTATAAGAGGTTTGACATAGATAAAGCAATAAAGAAGGTTAATTCCTTTGATAGGTTTAAGACCAAGCCCTACTTCTCTGGTAGCTGTCAACTTGAAGGTCAAACTGCAGGATGGACTGACATTCAGCCTGTGAATAGAATGTGCTTGACTTACTCTAATAATGTCAATGTGACTTGTGAAATAATTAAAAAGAATTGGCCCGTTTTACTGACTGATCCCAGCATCAGCCAGTTTTAGGAGCCCATCCTAGTTTCAGTTTTAGGAACAATAGAAACTTGAAACAAAGGTTATGCTATAAGCATAATAATACATCTGAGAGGTTTAGTTCACAGTGTAGAGGTACCCACCCCTGTAGAACTTGTAAAGCTTGCACTTATATATAGCCTACTTGGATGGTCAAGCACCGACTAAATAATAAGCCTATAGAGTTTTCTTTTTATGCTGATTGTTCCACAAGAAATATTGTTTATCTAGCAAAGTGTAATTTATGTAGTGCATTCTACATAGGCAAGACAAATCGTATGTTGAAAGAAAGAATTATGGAACATCTTAACGGTATACGTAATAGCAGATGCACTGACGCACTAGCTAAGCATGTAATTGATTATGACGTACAGCATAATTTTAAATGTTTAGTTCTACAGAGAATTAATGCTAGTTTAAGGGAAGGAGACATCAAAAATGAAACAGAATATGTTGAATTGAGATGGATTGTGGATTTTAAGGCATATATTCCCCCTGGCCTTAATTGTGCTGTGTCTTTAAAACCTCTTTTGAAGAAAAGAGGCTTACCACATTGAATTTCATGATGCATTTTTAAGGTGTGTTTTTATTGGTTGGTGTATGTATTTAAATTTTGGATTTTTAGCAGTTTGTATTTAGGTCTGAAGAAGAGGGTTGCCTCGGAAGCGCTTATCTATCTGCAGTATTTATTTTATTTGTATTAAAGTGGATTTTATCTCCAGCCAAAGTGCCTTATTATTTTCTCATTTATATATTTACATTGTGGGCTCTTTGGTTCCACCACTTTCTTTTGTTACAATATGAATTTACATATTATTCCTCAAGATACAACAACTGGGCTAGGCTAGACAGAATTTACATTTCACTGAAACATATGCATGTATCTGAAGGTCGTCATATACACCCAGTAATTATTTCAGATCATGCGCCAGTAATAACTAAAATAAAAACACTGGGTAATAAAATAAAAATGAGACACTGGTGTATTCCCACCTATCTATTAAAAAGAGAGGAACTTAAGGAATGCATAGTGGAAATTATTCAGGATATATTACAGAAGATAGAAATTTCTTCTGAAAATGTAACTAAGGAGTGGGATAAAATTAAAGTGGAGTTTAAAAATAGGGTGGAAATAAAAGAAAGGCAAATATGGTTAAGAAGTAACAAGAGTTATTTAGAGGGACTGACAATTGTTAAAGTATTGCAAAATAGGGGGAATCTCACAGAACAAGAAGAGGAGCAACTGCAGAATGCTAAAGAGAAAATAAGGGATTACTTTGATAATATTTATTTATTTATTTTACATTTGTTAACCATACTAGCTCACTGGACACAGGTCCATTTTCAGTGGATGCCCGGGGAGAAAAGCTCCACACATATGAATAACATGTAACAAAAAAACTACAAAGTTTACAAAGTATATTTAGATACAAAATGCAGTAAGTCTTAATTAATAGCAGTATATTCATACACAGCAGTCACAATTAGTGAAAACAGAGAAAAATTACAATAATAGTTTCATTAGTTTAAAGAGATATATATAATGACCTCAATCATTGCTGGGGGGAGTCATGTGTAAACCAACAACTTCTTAAAGGTTATTGGGGTCTAAATCATAACAATCTAATTTATTATATTCTATGTATTCCTACAGTAATAGAATATAGACCTATCTGTTCGTCTTGAGGTGTGAGATAGTTAAGGTGATGTAGGGTCTAACATAGTGGAGGGTCTAGCCTGGTGAAGTGCAAGAGCATAGCCAGTTAGTGAGATGCAGTTTTAATGTTTTTTTGAACAGTATGAAGGATGTCATAGTAATTATGTTATAGGGTAGAGCACTCCATATTTTGGATACATAATTGGAAAATAGGGCATCACCCGCTGTATTATTTGACTTAGCTACTGTGAAAATAGGTTTGTTAGTGGAGCGAAGAGTTCTGTTATTAGTGTGGAGGTGAAGTAGGCTTTGCAATGCAGAGTTTTTTCTTGCTGATATAAAATTTTATGGGCCAGAGAGAGTTGGTTGTAATGCAGGAGTTGAGGAAGTTCCAGCCAGTTGAGCGGCTTCAAGGAATAGCAGTGGTGAAATCTAAATGGGGAGTCAGAGGCAAATCTAGCTGTTTTGTTATAGCAGGAGTCAAGCTAAGCTAGGTCTGCTTTTCTAAGGTTGGTGAGAATAGGTGAGGCATAGAGGAGGGTAGAAATAAGGTGAGTGTGAGATATAGTAGCTTTTGTTTGTTAGGTAAGGAATTGTCTATTTCTATAGAGGGTACCTACTTTTTTGTGAACTTTCTTGATGGACTGGGAAATATGCATGAGTTCAGAAAGATTGCTATTAAGCAATCGTTTTTTGATAATAACTCTAGAGCACAAAAACTTTTAGCACAATGCCTCGGGCAACAGAAAGTAGAATGAATGTGCTATCGCCAAGCTCAGGAAGCCTATAACAAAGAAGATAACAAGAGCTCCTCTAGAAATATTAGAAATATTTCAGAAATTATATGAAAGTCTGTATAAAGTAGAGAAATATGGAATCAAGAAAAGGTACAAATGGAAATATTTATGGAAGAATTAAATATGCCAAGGTTAGTGGTAGAGAAGGCTCACTTACTAGCAGTTAGAATAGGAGGAGATGAGATAAAAATGGGGATGTATAACCAATCTGCAGAAAAGTCCCCAGGTGTAGATGGTATTCCTGTAGAAGTTTGAAAGCTTGGAAGGAAAAACTAATAAAGATCTGGAAGGTTTTGTTTAACAGTTTTTTAAGAGGAGGAGAAGCACCAACATCCTGGAAGAAGGCGGTGGTAGCTGTAATACCTAAAGAGGGTAAAGATCCATCAGGACCAGCTTCATACAGGCCCATTTCAATACAAAACCATGATTATAAAGTGTTTATGTCTATAATGGCTAAAAGAATGGCACAAGTGATGCCAAAATTGCTAGATGTGGATCATTGTATTTTTGTGGAGAGGAGGCAAACATCTGACGGCCTTAACAGAACACTGATGATCCAGAGGGAAATACAATGTAAGAAAATACCACTGCTGTTGGTGGGTCTTGATGCAGAGAAAGCATTTGACAGAATAAGCTGGGAATTTTTGAGCAGAGCAATGGAAGCATTTTAATTTCCTGATAAAATTATAAGATTAATTACGAGGATAAATGAAGAATCAGAGATGAAAATTAAAGTGGGTGGAGTCCTTTCTGATGATTTCTGCTTAAGCAGAGAAACCAGGCAGGGGTGTCCTCTTCTCCCCTTTGTTATTTGATTTATATTTAGAACCATTAACAAAGAAAATAAGGGACTCAGAAGTTCAAGATATAACTGGTATGGTAGTCACAAAAGCTGTCTCTATTTGCAGATGACATTTTTTATACCTGGCAAAACCAGAAAGGAACATTACAGTGTTGTGGAACGTATTGAGACAGGTTCAAATCCTTTTAGGATACAAAAATTAATGAAGCTAAAACAAAGGCAATACAGATAAATTATGTACCCACATATACAAAATCCATACTTATGGGGGTATGATAAAATTAAGTATTTAGGAGTATGGATTAAAATTATTCCTGTGTGGCAGCTAAGGATATGTGGGAAGAAGCTAAACAAAAGATAATACAAAAACTAAGAAAGTGGAAGCTCTGTTATATTAATATCTGTACTATGATACAAGCAGTTAAAGTGTTTTTAGTCCCTTTAGTCTTATACAGAGATCAGGCATATTTTTATCAACCAGAGTAGAAGTTGTAGATAGCAATTAATAAAGAGCTGAAGGATTTTATCTGGGATGGGAAGATGGCAATAGTCAAGTGGGATAAGCTGATTCTTCCAATAGAACAGGGCAGATTGGATTACCTGATTTGAAGGTATATTTCAGAGCAACGCAGTTAAGGCTCCTATAATAGCACAAGCAGAAAACTATAATTCAGAATGGAAAGACATGATGACGAAATAGGGGGGAAGCTCACAAAACAAGGAGAGACTGGGATTTTGGATGCAGACCTTTAAGGAGAATAACAATAATCATACAGAATGTTTTATTCATTAAGTGGCAAAAAGTATTCTAAAAACTAAGCCGACACAGGAATGGAGAAAGGAGTTTCTGCCAATAGGGTGACTGCAATTAGGGATAAAGACAATAAGCAAGAGGGAGCTGGAATTTATTGGAGAAAATTGGCAAAGAAACCAAGATATTCAGAGCAAATAACTAGAAAGGGAAAGGTAATAGAATGGGAAGATGCCAAGAACTTATCTGGACTGCATGTTAGAGATTGCCTTCTCTTTTAAGGATTGATATCAGAGTATAGGCAAAGAGAAAGAAATAGGGGGTCTTAAAGGAAAGACCAGCACTGGTAGAGTTTTTAGCAAAATCTAGAACCGAAGTCACCATTAAGAAAGGAATAATTAATAGAGCATATAAATATTGTATGATAACTAACTAAAAGAATCAATCAGAGGAGGTTAGAAAGGAGTGGAAGAGAGACTGGATAAGCAATTCACAAAGAAACAATTAGGGGATATGCGTATGTCTTCCAAATATGCAACAAAGTCTAGAAGATTTAGGATCTTTGCTTGGAGGTGTTTGCATAGGTATTTTTGTACCCCAAGTAGACTCCAAAGAAGTTTTCCTCAGGTAGACAACAAATATTGGAGGTGAGATGGAGAAGAAAGAGTTAACTGGGAATATATTTTCTGGCAGTGTAATGTGTTCGCAGGCTGTAAAGATTCCCTGCAGACTACTCTGTCAGAGATGGTGGGTGAGCAAATTGGTGTAACTAAGGAAATGATTATTTTCAGCAATGATACAGATTCGGAATTGCTTAGACATAGTGAGGCCTTGCTGAGTCTAATTGTGATGGCTGCCAAGAAAGCAATTACTAGAAAATGGAAATCAAAGTCTAAACTACTTTACTAGAAGCAGAGAAGATGGTGACAAAGATAAAACAACTGGAATTGGTATCTTTAGAAAAGGGTGGGAGGACATTACATAGAAAAAATGGGAATTGTGGGATCAATACATGCAGAGGAGGAATGAGGTTTTAAAAAAGGCAGGATTTGAATGGGCTATGTAATGGTTGACTGACAATGACTGGATATATTATGAGTTATGTATAATGTTTGCAGCTACAGTTGTGTTGGCACAGTTTGTAATATATAATCTTTGCAACTGAGATTGTGTCAGTATGGTTTATTTTCATTTATATAAATGTAAGATTGCCTATGTCATACATGATAATTCAATAAAGATGCTTCTTGCTTAAAAAAAAAGATTGTGTGGTCTTCTTTGGGCTCCAAACCATCCATTTTACATTAAGAAGTTTTTTTCTGCACTCTTGTGGCAGACGGGTGCTGATCTAAAGCTATCTGAATTGGGGACTGCTGATGGAAGGCTTATTGTATGCTTTCCTGAATGGTAGTTAGCTTAAAACCTGTTTCTTTTTGGCTGTATATAAGCTTGATGTTTGTGCGAAGCTGCTCTCAGTGCAGCGGGTGTTAGCAATGCCCTATATAGATGCAAGCACCTTGAAGATAGAACTTCTCTAGAAAAAACTATCACTGAAACCATACCCAGCCCCCTGCTGCTCTAGGACCAACTAAGTTGCTCACTGAGAAGCATCACTCTGTTTGTTAACCTTAGACTACACAAAATATAGTTCCCACTCATAGTCTCCATGCTACGAGCACAGTTCAGTCTAATTAACTCATTCCTTTCCCTGATAAAACCTACAACAAGAACCTGATATCATGGGTGGGCAGTTTCCTACCATCTCTGTAGCCAGCCAGATGGACATGGTTATCCTGAGGCAATGTAGCAATTGTCTCATGTATACTGACAGCCACTTAATCCTGAAACAAACAAATACTATATGTCAGAGATCTACTTATACTACAAAAATGGAGGCAAGGCACTCACATACAGACAAATTGAATGCCAAACAGGTTGTCAGCACACACACACATTACTTACCACACTAAATAAGAATTTGACACAAAAACCCTCATGTGGAGTACTAGTAACTTACCAAAAACTCAGAAGCTTCCTAAATGCTGCCTTCAGAAATCACATATACACACAACAAAGCAAACTACAACCACAACCCATAATAATACACAAACCAGTGTCTCAACAAACAAGCCCATAAGGTGAAACACCATAAAACCTAACATACTAGTCATAGGAGACTCCATAGTAAGACACACACAGATGTCCCTCTCACCAGGCTCGATAAGGAGAGGGTTACCGTTAGCTGCCTGTGAGGTGCCAAGGTCCATCAGATCACACAAGCACTCAAATCAGTCATCCACAAGTACCAGTATGACTCTGTCATAGTCCATATGGGTGTGAATGACCAGAAATGTACCTCCCAGGATTATATGAAGAGATACTTGATTGAGCTCTCAAATTATGTGTCACAGGCAGGTATGAGCCTAGACTTAAGCAATGACTGACTTTAACAATTGGCTTAACTCTTGGTATCAGTCCAAGTGGATCCAGTATACCTGGGAGGATATGATTGACAGGCCACACTGTTTTGCCAGAAATGGTCTGCACCTGTCTCCTCTAGGCTTTTGGATACTGGCAAAAGCTTTAGCCATCCCTATAGTGCCTTTTTTATGCTGTATCTAAGTAGCCAACCTCCCAACATAACAACATTTTTTCTTGATAAGGTCAAGGTACTGCTGCTCAATGCTAGGAGTCTAAACAAGAAACTGCACTCCCTAGAAGCACTCTTCACCTTGGAAAATGTTGACATTTGTACAGTCACTGAGACATGGTTCAAACCCAAGAAAGCATCCCAGCCATGCAAGGCTATAACACCTTCCATACGTGCAGACCATCAACTGATTAAGAAAGAACCAATGGAGGAGGTGTATCCATCTTTATAAAGGATAAGTACGCCTCAAGACTGGTCAAACAGTACAACTCTCTCAAGCTACTATTCACCATGTAGCCCAATACCTTACTCATGGGTAATTTAACTATCCCACTATTGACTGGGGAACATACAACCACTATCGAGCAGGCTCAGAGGTTCTTGGACTTTGTCAATGCAAATGCTTTGAAACGGCTGGTCAGCACACCCAGCATGTGCTCAAATATCCTGGACATAGTACTCACTAATACGGGGGAGCATTGTACCCACATGTAATGTCCTCTTTGGTATGATTGGACCACAAAACGGTCTCTTTTGAAATAAATATAAGTCCAGATACCCCATCAAGCTTAAAAACACTAAAGAATTTCTCAAAGACAAATTATTTCCTACAAGCGATGGTATAATAAATTTCACAGCTCCGCCGAACCCAGAAAACACAGAATCCTATGCAGAGGTGTATACCAATACCCTGTATAGCCACTTAAGCAAATGTGTAGAATCGGCACTATTGGACTGGATTAAACCCTAGGTCTTGATGGAAAAACAAGCCACCCTGGTGGACCCCTGGTATAATCAGGCTACATAACAAAAGAAAGAAACTAATGTCCAAAAATAAGTGGGAACAGGCTTAGAAGAAGAAGAAGAAGAAATCCCTCACTACTCTAAATAAACAAATCAGAGATCTGGTCAAGTCCTCAAAATCAAATTATGAAGCAAAAATCACCTCCTTAGCCAAGGAAAATCACAAAGCATTTTTAACTGCATCCTAAATCTTAAGGGGAATATCCAGCTATGCACAGAACTGGTTATTGATGGCACCCTCCATATTCAACTGGAGGAAATAGCCAACCTGCTAGCTGACAGATTTGGATCAAACTTCACCCCCCCCCCCGTCCCCACTGCATTCCCCAAAGTATATCTGACACCATTCCTCAGCCTATTATTTCAAGACAGAAAGTAATCTCTGCACTCTCTAAGGCTAAAAACACAGCATCAATGGGCCCTGACAACATCCCAGGTTGCCTTTTGAATGACTTAGCACATGACCTAGCAGACCCACTTGGATCCCTTTTTAACCACATCCTACAGACAGACAATGTTCAGGCAGAATGGAGGACAGCAACAGTCATCCTTCTGCACAAGGGGAACCATAAACAGACCCATGGAATTATAGTCCCATAAGCCTGACTAGACTCATCTGTAAGGACATGGAAAGAATCTTAATGGAATTTAGCCAGAAGAGCATAGGTAATCTCCAGAGTCTGGACCCAACAATTTCAGATTCATGTCTGTTAAATCTAGTTAACTTTTTCAAGAAGGTCACCAAGGCCATGGGTGTGGGAAAGACTGTGCATACCACCTACAATGACCTGGCCAAGGCATTTAACACAATTCCCTACTCAGGTATTATATAGAAACTCCCTGAACTAGGTATAAACCCCCACATCACCAGGTGGGTAGCCAAATGGCTCACAGAGTGGACACATACTATCAAAGTGGGTCAATTCATCTCTAGCAAGAGGTCAGTCACCAGTGGCGTACCATAGGGTTCTGTACTAGGCCCTCTCCTGTTTGGTATGTATTTCTCTGAAGTCAAGGCAAATGTAGATGGCCTTTGGCTGACCAAGTTCATGCATGACTGCAAATTGGAGGCAATCCTCGAATGATACTGATATACTTGCAGAAAGTATTAATGCAGACAATTGATTGGTGCCAGAGCTATGGACTGAAACTAATTGAAACAAAAATGCATAATTATTCTCTTTGGGAAAGCAAATGCCTCAGCTAATTATAATATAGACAGCACGCCCTTAAGAGTAGACCTAGTGGTAAATGATCTGGATACTCAGGTTGATAGTAATCTGAACTTTGACCAACATGTATCCACAGAGGTAAGAAAGTCCTTCTATGTGGCACAACTCATAAGTAAGGGCATGGCATCCTAATCAAAGCACATAATTCCATTGTGCTCAGCCATCATCAGACCAATAACTGAGTGCAATGCATGTTTCTGCATGTACCTCACCAAACATTTGCAACAGCAGAAGTGGCCCCAGAGGTTTCTCATCAACAAGATACAAGGTATAAAAAATAAGTCCTATGCAGAAAGATTAAAAGCCCTATCACTGCATTCTGTCTCTTACAGAATACTAAGGGCTGATCTGTGTCTGGTCTACAGGGTAGTCTCCAATATGGCCTTCATGGAAATGTTACACATACATAAATCAAACTGTGCAAACTACATTCATTCCAGGGATCTTAACCTAGCCTGTGACATAAACAACTCATGTTGGAGAAATAGCTGCATCTCTCAGAGACTACCCCCTTCTCTGGAACAAGCCTCCCATTCATGTGAAGAAAGCCCTTCCCTGACCCTCTTCAAGCACAATCTAGATCAATGGATGGGTAATCAGAAATTTACTCCTGGGGTGGCACCAATGGCCCTCATGGACAGAGGTAGTCAGTATTAGATACCATAGCATAGGCTCATAGCTTTGTAAACTTCATTCACCTAGTTACTGAAAATTGGGAAACTCAAGTTAAATATGGCTAGGCTTGTAAGTGCTCTTGAGACGTTAGCCTAGTAATCTCCTATGAATCTTTTGGTGAATTGGATGAAATACTTAGTTAAATAAATGTTGATTTAGTATCAGGCCAAATGGTATAGGGTATGGGATGTAAAGAAATTAATGAATTGTCAAAGAGAATATTGTGTAAATGTACTGAATGAATGGTTGAAGGAAGGGTTTGTTTATGAAGAGTTATGTAGTGGGATATTAAAATGTATATGAAGGAAAGATGACAAGAATGAAATAAAAAATTGGAGACCCATCCCACTAAATAATATTGATTGTATAATTTTAATGAGAATAATACAGAGGTGAGTAGAAGTAACCATGAGGGATATTATGGAAGAAAGAATATATGGTAAAAAAAGGGAGAGATGTCAAGAATTTTTACTGGTTGTAAGAGAAATTGTGGATGCTATTATAAGCAAAAGAAAGGATGTGAAACTTACAGTAGGTGATATTAGCAGGGCATTGGATACAGAAAGACATGATGCTCTGTGGGATGTTATGGAGAAGTATGGTAGAGGTAATACAATTAGGAGAGTGTGTATGTCAGAGTATCAAAATACTACAGTGAGAGTATTAGTAAATAGCTGGCCAAGTAAAGAAATATGCATGGAATGTAGTACAAGATAAGGATGTCCCATGAGTGGAATATTGTTTGCATTGGTAATGAATGTAATATTGAGTGAAATAGCTTATAAAGTGAATGATGCTAGATATGTTATGCAAAAGGAGGTGGTGATTCCAGTAGTTTTGAAATACACAGACGACAGTGTAGTTGCTAAGAACAAAATATGGATGAGGGAAGTGTCAGTTTGTCTGAACAGATGTTTAAACGGAAATGGGAATGACCTTGAATAAAGATAAAAATAAGGGTATGGATGATGTGAAAAATGTGAGTGTATATTTTTCAATGAATGAAATGTCTTTCCTAAGAAAATAATTTGGGGAAAAATGATGTAGATAAGATGCAATGGGAGCATTTGATAAAAGAGGTGAAAGAAATATGTCTATGCCTTCTGTGGCAGAAGTATAGATTAGCATTCAGGAAAAAGGTTTATATACTGAATTCAATTTTAATGGGAAAATATCATATATGTCAAATGTTTATATGATCCCACAAACATGGCAAAGAAATTGTGCAACTGGTGTTTTCTTTTATATGGGGTTCAAGATTAAACTCAGTGAAAAAAGGTGTGTTGTATATGAGTGAAGATGAAGACTAGGGTTACTAAATCCAGTTTTTAATTCTGCTTCATTAAACTTGTATAGAGTAATAAGGAAGAGAATGAAAATTTAACAGTAAGAATGTTTAAAAAAAATTCTGGGAAATGATGAGAAGAAGAAAAAGAAAAAAAGCAAATATATAAATGAAGAAATTAAAAATTATCAAGAAAAATATTAACATGGAAAATAAACATTGATGATATAGAGAAAGAAGGATGTTGTATAATAATGTGATGAAACAATATTATTATGTAAATCCATGGGAATAATTACCACAAGAAGTGATTAAAGTAATTAAAATAAGGAAAAAGTGAGATTTCCCATGGAGACTGGTAATAAATAAGTTACCAGTAAAAGGAAACATGCTACATAAAAAGTTGAAATAATGTGTTTGAAACTCTGGAAAAAGTTGTGTAAATACATTTTTAAGAATATCAATGGCATAAACAATATAGATATGAATATGATTATGTATGGATATTATAAGACTAAGTAGAAAGAACATGTGAGAAGGGTAGATAAGAATTTATGTAATCTGGGTTGTATGGAAAGAAAAATAGAATGACATTTTGTTTAATGGGAGATGGATTTTGGCAGATAAATTGGAAAAAAAACAGATTATGGTTGTTGAAGGAGCAGGGGTCATTTATGGAAGAATAATAATGAAGATGTTATAAAAAATTATAAATAATAAAACAAAAAAATAGAAATGTGCATATATGTGCCTGTAAATATGCACATTTGTAAATATGGAACTTTGTAATTAAAATATTTTTATGTTGTGTTAAATAAAGGTCACCTACTCTTTTTGATAAGTGCCATGGGATCTTTTATATTCACCTGAGCTAACTCTAGCTCAGGTAGATGGGGCCTAAATTAAATATTTCACTCAAAGGACAGCAGACATAAGAGATTAGCATCCCCACCCCACCCTTATGATACACTGCAGTGTCTGTAATGGAGAATGAATCCAGCTACCTTATGTGGGGATAGAACTCACAGACCTTTGATCTTCCAGCACAAAGGCGAGTGTGCTACCTGTTGAATTACTGAGACTGCAGATCTTGAGCCTGTACTATAAAAGGGATCTAAATCTAAAATAAAGCAACACTTACGATCGCCTTTTCTGAATAATGCAGTCTATAAAGACTTTTTAGTAGAAGTCTTTGGATGGTAGTATCCTGTTTGTATTCACTTTTGGAGGTGAGATAAACTGAATGACAGTATTTTAAAATGAAAACAATGGTTCCCACTTTGAACATTTGAGAACCCTATGGTGGCATTATCCAATTTTTAATTTGGATATGCAAGTCTTGCAGATCTAGGACGTATCCACAAATAGAAGAAATGTAAGGAATGGGGAGACAGAATGGTCAGAATCCAGGCGTCTTTTGCATGAGATGAACTAGATGAGACCATTGAAGTCCATGATGGTTATCAGGTTACTGTCTCTACAAAGAGTAGTAAAATTTTCTCCAAAAGTATATCGGGATTGTTTGAGTGAGCTTCTTACTCTAAAAAAGATATTTTTGATTCAGAAGTTATAGTTGTATAAGCAATTGAATTAACACCTGTACGGCTGGTTGAACTTGGGCATTAGTTGCTGCACTGTGAGGTCTGTTTTACCTGAGGTGGAATAGTCTCAGACTTGGTTATATGAGTAAATAGGGTGCACATTATGAGGGTCCCTGCATAGTGGTGTCAGGGGCTTTTCCCCATTCATATTCCACTTTTGAACTATTTTTGATTGAATGTGAAATTCATCCAAAAATTTGAAAAATTGCATTTATGTTCAGCTACTGAATAAAAAACAATCTCAAACTGCTAACTATCACAATTAAAACATCAGAACCAAAAATTATCAAACCACTACTTCTTCGAAAAGAAATTCATCAAATGGCCATAGCTGGCCAACAACCAGGAAGTGATGCGATGCATAAGGTAATTGAAGGGAAACCTTTTAAATTTGTCCTACTCCCCACTGTAGTGCAATCTCAGAGTTGGTATATAGAGTTGGGGGGGGCATAGCCCCCCCCACCTTGGTTGGTTGTGTTTGCGATGTGGGCCAACTATGGTCATTCGATGAATTTCTTTTTGAAGAAGTAGTGTTTCGATAATTTTCCATTCGAATGCTTTAAGTACCATATTTAGCTGTTCAAGTAGGTTCAATGTATTCTGTATTGCATTTTGGTACACCCAGAGTTTAATCTCAACCTTACAAATACAACATTAAAAAATCTCATCCAAATTTTCAATGGCTGTCTTGATGAATGCCACTTTATCTCAGCAACTGAAATCACTTGCTTTGTTGACTATTTCCTGTTACGGTGCATAAACGTTAACACACACACACTGATTAGAAGCACACATACAGAAAAGAAATGAAAAATGTTCTGCACCCCCTCGTGTGGTTTTCTCCCCCACATTAGTTGATTATATATATATATATATATATATATAAATATATATATATATATATATATATATATATATATATATATAAACATATATGGAGAAAAGCTCTATAAACATATTTAGTTACAGAAAAAACTTACAAAAATTTATAGCAGACACTTCGTGAGTACAAACAATATTTGAGGTATAGTAATTACAAATTTAATGCAGACTGGATGAATGGTTTCAGCAGTACACATAAATGCAAACATTAGTTGAAGATAAAATACATCCATTGTGAACAGGATGACAATGCAACAACATAAGGAGGTGGTAATCTAAAAAAATTTTATCGGCAGTTGTAGCAATAGTTTCAAAAGAAATTTTAAGGGTGACAAGTTTATCTGCTATAAATAGGTTGGCATAAGTGGCCACATAAGAAGAGCTTAGATAAAACAATATCAGCATTCATATTTGTTGGAATGGGATGAAGAGATACATTGACTTGTAGTGGAAAATCTGCTATAATAAATGTGGCTGGAAATAAGGCTTGGCTGTGTTAAGTGGCTGGATGGGTATTATACCTGACATACAAACATGATTAAAACTAAAAGTGTTTCGTATGTATAGCTCTCAAGTATGTAACTGCAACAAAGTCTAGAAGGTTTAGGATCTTTGCTTAGAAGTGTTTGCACAGGTATTTTTATACCCCAAGCAGACTCCAAAGAATTTTTCCTTGGGTAGATGGCAAATTAGGAGGCACGATGGGGCAGAAGGAGGTAACTGGGAACATATTTTATGGGAATATAATGAGTTGACAGATTTTAAAAATTCCCCAAAGAGTTCTCTGTCAGAAATATTGGAAAAGCAAATGGGTGTAAGTAACAAAATTATTATTTTGAGCTGAGACACAGGATCTGAATTGCCTAGGCACAGAAAAGCCTTCTTAAGTTTAATTTTTAGTGGCTGCCAAAAAACAATTAGTAGAAAATGTCAATCAAAGTCTAAACCAACTGTATTTGAAGTATTAACTATTGTAACAGAGATAAAAGAAATGGAAGTGAGATATGTGTGTGTGGATTCCTGTCATATAAGCCAACACTAACATGAGTGAAACCCACATTATCAAGCTGAAAACTTGAACAAAGAAACACTGAAATAGTAAAACAAACAAACCACCTGCACCACCACACCCTTGCTAATTATAGATACCAACATCAAAATTGTGCAATAGTGAAAGACTCCCCACTGTGCATCAATTGAGCACAATACAGGTCCTGTTTTTTTTTTTTTTTTTTTTTTGTGGCCTTTTTTGTTATGTTGTTCAAGTGTTTTGGCTTGATAACATGGGTTCACTCATGTGAGCATTCATTTTTTTTTTCACAGGGAACCATATACATACACACATTCACACACTAACTCCAAGATTACACAATTATGGAGAAAATAAAACTGTTTAAACTCTGTGTAGAACTGGTTGCTTTAATTTATGAGTGCACCACCTCTGACACAGCACTGTAGATAAATGAGACTCTCTTACAGAGTACATTGTCAGTAAGGTGGACGGCTTCTCTTTTGCAAGGTAAGTACTTTGTAGATACACCAGGACATGGTACAACACAAAATGTTGAAGGGGGAGATTGTGCCACATAAACTTTGGTATTCTCATTCCAAGACAGCACTAGTCTCAGATGAAAAATATTTAAGTTAAGGATGCTTCCTCCATCTCTCAGCATGTGGTGTTTATTTCAGGAACTTGCCTTGTGGAAATAGGCTTCTCCTTATTCACTATAGCCTTGAGTTATCCTGATACTTTCCTCCTGCCTGCCAGAACCAGGTATCAGCGAGCTTCAAGCTGATGTTTCCTATAAGTGGTGCTTGAATGTTCATAATTCATGACAGTCACTTCCTACTTGTTCAGCTTCCCATTCTTGCTTCTCTTGTGTCTTGGCATTAGTATTCTGCTTTATGCATGTAGTACATTTTAATAAGTCACACTCAGTCTTAGTTCAGTTGAATTTTGAGCATGTGTGACTTTGAGCACTAGTCTTTCATAATATTACTCTACATTTTGGTAAAATCATCACAGAAGTATGTTACAAAACACTTTACATTTTGCACAGATACAAGTGCCAGTGCCCTTCCCCCAATCCCACTCGTATGATCAGTCCGATTGCTCTTCTCATCACTGTATCAACTATTCACTTCTCTGAGGAGAGGTCAAAACTGAGCTCATTCATTCCCTAATCAGGACTACAGCCCTGTGGCTCATTTGTTGCATTAGTAGGATACCCATTCATTACCCATGAGAGGAATTACTATTACCCTGAGATTAGTTTGTATATCGAAGTTCAATTTTATTGCAGAGTGACACTTCCTTTTTAAAGGAGTCATTGACTTAACAATGACAACAAACACAGAACTATTTCAAAAAGGGAGTGTATTTTTTGTGTGTGTAAAATGAGAATCGGAAATAGTTCAAAATATATTTTACAGCAGCATGGAATTGTGCCAAAGGCTAAACATTTACCAGACTTCCACATAACTGGCACAAACTGGTGTCCAGCTTATATCTTGTACCATTTGATGCTGGGTTGTCAAATTTGGTGGGATTATGTCTACAAGTTGTCTGACATGTCTCTTATGGTTTGGCATTAATCCATTGTCTGGATTCAGTGTATTACCAGTGAGATATTTTCTGATTTCCCAGTATCAATGGCAGTACCTAGCACAAAGAATATTGGGATGTAGTACCAGGGTATCTCTTTCTACAGTGGACAGATGTGGTACGATATATAGAGAGCTCCCCAGACATGCCATATTCCTAGAGTTCATAGTCTGTATCACTGAGATGCTACATTGGGATATCATAGCATTTAACAGGGAATACCTGAAATGTATTATATAGTATAGGAACAAAAAAAAACTAAATAAATGCGCCAAGCACTTACTCTACCAAAATTCCTTCTTTTCCACAAGTCGCAAGTTCTAAGATTAAGTTCTAAAACTTTCACCATAAAGTGGCTTCCTCAGGCATATCTAAAATCAGCACTAACAAGCTCTTCTGTATATACTTCCTAACATAGTCACATGATCTATCGTAGTCACGTGATGCATTTCAAAATACCTGAAATATACACAGATATGAAAAAAATGTATTAAATACATATAAATAATACCAAGAATAATCTACACTACAGGTTCAGAAAGAATATTAGAGTTTAAGAGCAACTACCTCCAGCTTAGGCTTTTTTTCTCTCTCAGGTATCTACATTTTCTCAAGGCATAATGTTTTGTACTGTAATTTTGAAGACAATCCCATTTTCCATGAGATGCCCCATGTTTAAATGTGTTCTGAACCCCATTACATGCTAAATTTTCCTTCTTCCTTAATTCATCATGCCCCTGCTCGCACATTTTGAACACTGTAATGAACTTCCTAGCCTTGAAAACCCTATTCATTCTCTGCAGTTACATTATTTACTAGCTGACATGCCTGGAAAGCATGTGCGTATTGTCAGTCATCTATAGTTGGTGGTGGTGGGGTGGGGGATCAATGATATGTGCTTATTGCCTTGTCACTTGTAAGAAGTAAACTGGATTTTTTTTTATGGATTTATACAGAAGTGGTGAGTCTTGGGACAACATGTATTATTGTCTGCCTGCATCTCTTCCCTTCAGTACTTAAAAATTGCTTTAGAGCAGCCATTCCTGTATAGCATAATTTAGGATGTCTCATTTTGAAGTTAGTATATGTACTCTGCTTTCCTATTGCCTGTGTATGATATTCTGTTATGAAAGCAATAAATCATCTGTGTAAGAACTGTACATTGAATGACAAATCATCTCCTTGTAGTATAAGCACAATTTAGCAATATGGACAAGGCAAAAAGCTATAGTGGTTCAGAATTAAATAAAATGCAGTGTATCTTAAGAGACAAGAGCTCAGGTGCTATAATCAGTATGCTTCTTTCTTTGTGCTACTGCTTAGGTTCATAGGTTGGTACTAGGCTATCGGCCCTAGGGCCTATACAAGCCAAGCCATAACAATTCCCTGGCTATTTCTTCCCACACTATTTACTTCCCTGGACCCCTGTCTAGCAGGGTGACTGACGTGATCCCTGGGGTGAATTTCCTTTCTCCCATCCAATCATCAAGGTTCCTTTTGAAGAGGCGCTCTGCTTGACATGTATGGGCAGTCTATTCCAGAGTCTGGGGAGTCTCTGGGTCAGGAACCTATCCCTCCAGCATGTTTTGTTTATTGTGATGACATGGTTTAGATCCCTGAAGCATGTGTCTCTGAGGAATTGGGATTTCTTTAAGTGTAGCATGTCCAACAGCTCTGGGTTTGACATGGACTTGTATGTTAAGCAGAGCTCACCTCAGAGTAGACGATATGCGACAGAGTATAGCTGGAGTTTTTTTAAGGCGGTCAGCATAGGGCATCTGCTTTAGGCCTGTGATTCTTTTAGTGATGTATTTCTGCGGCTTTTCCAGTTGTTGCAGATGTCTTGAGAGGTACATACCAAATGGGGCATTGTATTCTATAATGGGTCTAATGAGGGATGAGTACAGTGGGACAATGACCTCCTTTTTTCTGGATGAAAAGCCCTTAGTGATGAGGTGTGCCACATAGAAGGATTTCCTGACTGTTGTGGCGATGTGGTTATCGAAGGTGAGACCACTGTCCACCTGTGTCCCTAAGTCTCTTATCACACTTTCGGTGTTTAGTGTACTGCCACCTATGTGGTAATTCATGGATACATGTTTTTTCCCAAAGGGGATAACTATACATTTCTTGGCATTAAACTTGAGCCCATGGCTCTGGCACCAAGCATCTGTTTCTGTAAGGCCTTTTTGTAGAGTATCCACATCATTTGGGGATTCAATAATGGCTCCCAGTTTGCAGTCATCTGCGAACTTCGTTAGCCAGAGTTCCTTAGTGTTGGCCTGTACTTCAGAGAAGTAGATGCCAAACAAGAGAAGTCCCAGGGCTGAACCCTGAGGTACTCCACTTGTCACTTGTCTGAAGATGGATTTGGAGTCAGCTACTTTTACAGTGTGGGTTCTGTCAGTAAGCCAGTTGGCAACCCATTGAGTGACGTAGGGATTACGGCTCAGCTTAGTAAGTTTATCTATGATTCCAGAGTGGGGGATGGTGTCAACGGCCTTGGCGAGGTCCAGATAGGCTGTGTGGACTGCCTTACCCTCGTCCACGGCTCTGGAGACTGATTCAAAGAAGTCATTCAGGTTCAGGAGACAAGATCGGCCCTTCATGAACCCAAACTGGGTGGGATCCCGTGTTTTAAGGTTACCAATATTGCCAATTATAAGTTCCATGATAATACGTTCCATGACCTTGCAGATCAGGCTCATCAGACTGATGGGGCAGTAGTTCCCGGGATCCAAGGTGGATCCCCCCTTGTGGAGTGGGATAACTGTAGCTGTGCGCCACTCAGTGGGCACAAAGCCTGAGGTGAGGGTATGATTAAACATGACACTTAGGTGAGGTGCCAGTTCATTTTGTAGTTCATGTAGTACACAGCCCAGGATGTCATCTGGTCCCATGGATGCTGTATTCTTAGCTTTGGAGAGTGCGTTTTTTACCTGTGTGGCCGTTATTACCGGAATTTGGCTATCTTCCGGTATTGAGATGAGCCATTTAGGGAGTGAGAGGGGGGTGAAGTTGGCACTGAATCGATCTGCCAGGATATTGGCAATATCCTTGGGATCAGTATATTTAATGCCCATTCTGTTGTAGCTCAGAGCAGATCTGAGCATTGCCATTTAGATTCTTGACATAGTTATAGAATGCCTTGTAGTTGTCTTTGGAATCTTTGGCAATTTTATTTTCATAACTAGCTTTGGAGGATTTTATGAGGAATCTCAGCTTCTTACTGAGGCTGGTAAGGGAGTTTTTCTTCCATTTGTTTTTTTAAGGCAGACTATGTGAGCTCAGTTGGCCAGAGAATCAATCATGATGTGCAAAAAAAGTATAAGTAAGCTAAAAAAAGACAAAATAACAATTTTATTTAGAAGGGAAGAGATCTGGAGGGTAGAATAGTTGTTACAATATTGTGTCCTCAGTCATTCTATACATGTCTATTTTTCTTCATTCATGTCCCTGTGCTTCATGCTATTTGCACAAATGGGAGATGAAGGAAGGTAGACTTCCTAGTGAAATTCTGTGGAACACAATTGTGATCCTTGGAATAGTGGAATGAAAAGTTAGAATGTTGGAGTAATTCATATACTAAGTCTTGAAGTTTCTGGTATTTCAGTGAATTCTCCATACTCCAAAAACTGCAATTTCAGAGTTAGTAGAGGTGCGGGAAGAGTAGGAGACTGAAGTCTGCCTATAAAAAAATGAAATATGTATTAGTAAATTCTGGAATTCCATGATATTTGTTTGAATTGCAGATTATTAGTGTCAAGACAGGAAATAAAAAAGTGATGATTTCAATGTCAAACACATGGAAGGAGTAGTGGAAAAGAAAAGAAAACAAATATGCCTGATTTAATGCTTTTAGCATTGACGTTCAAAAATATCAACGTACATTACATCAAACTCTACACATCAAGATCTACAAATGAAACCATAAATGACTGAAACTCACTGGCAAATACATTTCTTTTTTGATAGGCCTACTAATAAAATAAAAATAAAAACCTTACGTACACACAAGATATTATTTTTCTGAATAGTGGTACTGTTAGTGAAATGGGTTTCGGTTAGGGGCAGCTCGTGCTATAGGACTGCCGGACTGCACCCCCCCCCCCCCACCTAGAAAACAAAAAGAAAACAAACAAAACAGAAAAAAAACAACATCAAAAATAAACATTTAAAATCGTGAGTCTTGGAACTCCACGCATGCACACACAGAATGGGAACACAGACAGAACTCCAGACTGCTTTGTCAGCAGTCCAGATAGAGGGGAAGGCATCTCTGACCTGCAGATGCCCAGAAGTCTGTGCAGTGATGACTGCACAGAACAGAGGAACTCTGGACTGCTTCATCTGCAGGCTGGACCAATCAGGAGAGAGGTGAGGTGAGTTTTGAGCTCTCGCGGGGCTGGATTTCAATTTCACTGTGCGGGTGTCTTGGAGCTGGATTTGGATTTTACTGCACAGTGACTAGGATTTAGTACATGCTCCGTTGGATTGGATATTCTACAGCAAGTGAGCCTGAGCTATCCAGGGCTGGATTTGACTGCGTGGGTGACTTGGAGCTGGAGTTGGGGTGACGGATTTAGTACATGCTCCGTTACATTGGATATTCTACAGCAGGTGAGCTCCAGTGCCGTTGGTGGAGTTTACCATTAGCTTGCGCAGGTGCTCCATTGGATATTCTAGTGTGTGTGTATGTCTGTGGAGAGGGGTGTGACAGAGAAGCAATAGTCAGGCTTTGTATTTGAGAAGTAGACAGGTATGAAAACTGTTGTTTAACAAGGTATGTAAAATGTTATCATGTGCCATGAATGAGTGGGACCTGATCACTGATGTCTGTTTGCAGGCAGGGGACATTATGTGGTTATTGAAGGATGAGGTAAACTTTGACTACTAGTAGGATACAAAGGGGTGCTGGGGAGGGGGATTTTTTCTGCAAGGCTGAGGTGGGTATATCAATTGGTGCAATATGATGGGAGGGGGATCAAAAAGTATTGTTTACCTCCAGTATGATGACAGGGCTGGAGATACACAAGTTAATGCTGATGTAGCAGTCAGGACTGGCTGGAGGTCTGAGTGATAATTACTTGGAAGGGGACACTTTTGGTGGATGAAATGCATTATGGGTATTTCTGAGTCTTAAGCCTCCCTTAATACACACAGTAAGGAGTACATTGCATATTCTTCATTTAGCAGATGTACAGGTATTCATAGGAATAGCAGTTTCTGAACTGTAAGCTTTCATTTTGTTCCTTATCTCTTAGTGTTGAGGGACTTGTGGCAGACATAACAGACATGTGAATACCATACTTTATCATTTTGTACATTACTTGATTTTGGATTAAGGTGTGTAACTAATTTAGACAGATCCTTGCTGTATGTTATTTCCTTTGTTGCTATGTTACTTTAAATCCAAGTTCATTTTCTTAAACTTTTGCATGCTTAATTTTTACTTGATAAGTACATGAGCGAGTTTTATTTGTGTGTGTTATTTTTCTTATTTTTGAAGTATCTTTTTATATACTGTTTAATGTCATTAATGCATTTGTGACTTGTATAAGTAAAATAGGAGATAACCCAGCCACTGGGGATGCACAAGCCAGTGCATTTCTTTGTGCCGGTCCCAAGCCCGGATAAATGGGGAGGGTTGTGTCAGGAAGGGCATCCGGCATAAAACCTCTGCCAAATGACTTATGCGGGCAACATTTCATATTTCCATACTGGATCGGCTGAGGCCCGGGCTAACAACGACCGCCACCAATACTGTTAGCCAACAGGGTGCTGGTGGAAATTGGGCTACTGTTGGCCAAAGGAGAAGAGGAGGGGGAAGGCATGCCCGAAAGCAGGAAGAGAGGAGGAAGGTTAGGAGTGTAGTAGTGAGGGTAGGAACTTTGAATGTTGGCAGTATGACTGGTATAGGGAGGGAGTTAGCTGATATGATGGAGAGAAGGAAGGTTGATATATTGTGCGTGCAAGAGACCATAGGAGGTGGGTTCAATTTGTTCTATCATGGTGTGGATGGCAGGAGAAATGGGGTAGGGGTTATCCTAAAGGAACAGTATGCCAAGAGTGTTTTGGAGGTGAAGAGAGTGTCTGATAGAGTGATGTTTATGAAGCTTGAAAAATGATGGTGTAATGATGAATGATGTTAGTGCATATGCTCCACAAGATGGGTGTGCGATGGATGAGAAAGAAACATTTTGGAGTGAGTTGGATGAAGTGCTGGTGAGTGTATCCAAGGGTGAGGGACTAGTGATTGGAGCAGACTTCAATGGGCATGTTGGTGAAGTGAACAGAGGGGATGAGGAAGTGATGGGTAGGTATGGTGTTAAGGAGAGGAATGTAGAAGGTCAGATGATTGTGGATTTTGCAAAAAGGATGGACATGGCTGTGGTGAATATGTATTTTAAGAAGAGGGAGGAGCATAGGGTGATGTACAAGAGTGGAGGAAGATGCACACAGGTGGATTATATCCTATGTAGGTGGGCCAGTCTGAAGGAGATTGGAGACTGAAAAGTGGTGACAGGGGAAAGTGTAGTTAAGCAGCATAGAATGGTGGTCTGTAGGATGACGTTGGTGATCAAGTAGAGGAGGAGGAGTGTAAAAGCAGTGCCAAGGATTAACTGGTGGAAGTTAAAAAATGGTGATTGTGAGGTGGAGTTCAGGGAAGAGTTAAGACAGGTACTGGGAGGCAGTGAAGAGTTACCGAATAGCCGTGTAACTACAGCAGAGCTAGTAAGGGAGACTGCTAGAAAGGTGCTTGGTGTGACATCTGGACAGAGGAAGAAGGACAAGGAGACCTGGTGGTGGAATGAGGAAGTACAGGAGAGTATACAGAGGAAGAGGCTGGTGAAGAAGAAGTGGGATTGTCAGAGAGATGAAGAAAGTAGACATGAATATAAGGAGATGAGGCACATGGCAAAGAGAGAGGTGGCGAAGGCTAAGGATAAGGCATATGGAGAGTTGTATGAGAGATTGGACACTAAAGAGGGAGAAAAGGACCTGTACCGATTGGCTAGACAGAGGGACAGAGCTGGGAAAGATGTGCAGCAGGTAAGGGTGATAAAGGATAGTGAGGGAAACATACTCACAAGTGAGGAGAGTGTGTTGAGTAGATGGAAAGAGTATTTCGAGGGGCTGATGAATGAAGATAATGAGAGAGAGAGAGAGAGAGAGAGAGAGAAGGTTGGATGATGTGGGGATAGTGAGTCAGGAAGTGAAACAGATTAGCAAGGAGGAAGTAAGGACAGCTATGAAGAGGATGAAGAATGGAAAGGCTGTTGGCCCAGATGACATACC
Source organism: Protopterus annectens (assembly GCF_019279795.1). Taxonomy (NCBI): domain Eukaryota; kingdom Metazoa; phylum Chordata; order Ceratodontiformes; family Protopteridae; genus Protopterus; species Protopterus annectens. The sequence goes on from NC_056737.1 coordinate 221,318,349, forward strand.
AGTGGAAGCATGGAGGTGCTTAGGAGAAATGGAAATGGAATTTTTAGCCAGATTATTTATTGAAATTTTGGAAAGTCAGAGGATGCCTGAGGAGTGGAGAAAAAGTGTTTTGATACCTATCTTTAAGAATAAGGGTGATGTGCAGAGCTGCAGTAACTACAGAGGGATAAAATTGAACAGTCACAGCTTGAAGTTATGGGAAAGAGTAGTGGAAGCTAGGTTAAGAAGGGAGGTGATTATTAGTGATCAAAAGTATGATTTCATGTCAGGAAAGAGCACTACAAATGCAATGATTGCTCTGAGAGTGTTGGAGAAATACAGAGAAGGTCAGAAGGAGTTGCATTGTGTCGTTGTGGACTTAGAGAAAGCATATGACAGGGTGCCTAGAGAGGAGTTGTGGTATTGTATGAGGAAGTCGGGAGTGGCAGAAAAGTATATAACAGTGGTACAGGATATGTACGAGGGTAGTGTGACATTGGTGAGGACTGCAGTGGGAGTGACTGATATGTTTAAGGTGGAGGTGGGATTACATCATGGATCAGCTCTGAGCCCTTTCTTATTTGCAGTGGTGATGGACAGGTTGACAGATGAGATCAGACAGGAGGCCCCGTGGACTATGATGTTTGCAGATGACATTGTGATCTGTAGTGAGAGTAGGGACCAGGTTGAGGAGACCCTGGAGAGGTGGAGATATGCTTTAGAGAGGAGAGGAATGAAGGTCAGCAGGGCTAAAAGAGAATATATGTGTGTAAATGAGAGGGAGGGTAGAGGAATGGTGAGGATGCAGGGAGTAGAGGTGGCGAAGGTGGATGAGTTTAAGTACTTGGAACCAACAGTTCAGAGTAATGTTGAGTGTGGAAGAGAGGTGAAGAAGAGAGTATAGGCAGGGTGGAATGGGTGGAGAAGAGTGTCAGGAGTGATTTGTGACAGACAGGTACCAGTAAGAGTGAAAGGGAAGGTCTACAAGAGGGTAGTGAGACCAGCTATGTTATATGGGTTGGAGATGGTGGCATTGACAAAAAGGCAGGAGTCAGAGCTGGATGTGGCAGAGTTAAAGATGTTAAGATTTGCACTGGGTGTAACTAGGATGGACAGGATTAGGAATCAGTATATTAGAGGGTCAGCTCAGGTTGGACAGTTTGGAGACAAAGCAAGAGAGGCGAGATTGCGTTGGTTTGGACATGTGCTGAGGAGGGATGCTGGGTATATTGGGAAAAGGATGTTAAGGATTGAGCTGCCAGGTAAGAGGAAAAGAGGAAGGCCTAAGATAAGGTTTATGGATGTCGTGAGAGAGGACATGCAGGCGGTTTATGTGAAAGAGCAAGATGCAGAGGACAGGAAGAAATGAATACAGATGATCCGCTGTGGTGACCCCTAATGGGAGCAGCCAAAAAAAGATGGTGATAAGTAAAATATGAGATGTCTGCGATATAATCAGTTCCCTCCGAAGGGCTTCAGAAAGCTTAGGGTATTGCCATTTCATTTATTCTGAGCACCTGAATTTGTCTGTTCTGTAAGGTATTTATTCCTGTAACCTGTTTAATTGTGTAATATTGGTTTATTTGCTTGACTTTAGATTTTTCTGTGTAGCTATTTTTGGTAAACCAGTTTTGTAACTCTTGCAATGATTTTATTTGCTATATTCAGACAGAAACATGGAATATGTTGAAAATGATTATAGGCTTTCTGTCACTAGCAATGTTTTACCCAAGAATCTCTTTGGATATGGACTTATGAGGAAGAGTGTCTTTATATGATTGATGACAAACATTTGTTTTTGCCTCATATTTGTTCTGTTCTGTTCCTCATAAGGTCTGTGGTTTCTGTATTTTTGTTGCACAGTCAGTGGTGCAGGGGTCGCATTGTTGCCTGACAGTTACAGCTTCTTTGGTTTGATTCTTGGCTGGGTGCCTTCTGTGTGGAGTCTGCATGTCCTCTCATCTTACAAAGACATGAGTCTGGAGTGTTTCTCCCTGAGCCTGTGCTGAAAATTGACTTTTGTTCCAAGTCAGACTTTCCTGGTTAAATGTTAAATATATAAAAATGACAGGCATTTAAATTTCAAACTTCATATTCTTCAGAAAGTACATGGTAACACAAAACCTTTTTATTCTAGCAATTTTCTAAGTTTATAAGATGGATATTTGAAATTTGTCCCTATTTTTGGACTGTATTCCCCCATTATTGGCTTCATCCAGGTTTTGTGTGCTAAGGTTGAGAGCTATGGTGAGAATTGAATTCACTAAATATGTTTGGAGAGTGTATTCCCCCATTACTGGCTTTGTCCATGTGTTTTTTTGCTAAGAGGTCGAGAGCTATGGTGAGAACTGAATTCACTAAATGGTAGCCATTTAAGTTTCAGTTTTCCTCTCTTTCACAAAACAGGTGATTTAGCATAGTGGTATGTTCCTCTGACTGTTTTGCACAGAGTCCTGGATTCAAGACTTGGCAGTGAAATGTATGGTAGCAACATGGCATTTTATTCTAGCAACTTTCCAACATTATACAAGCAATGTTTAAAATGTGTCCCTGGTTTTTAGTCTTTTGTCCCCCCCCCCCATAAATGTTGGCTTTTTCCAGATTTCTTGTGCTGCAAAGTTCAGAGAAACAGTTGAGTGTCAAGTAGATTTTACAAGGAGCTGAGAGCTGCAGGAGGACAAAAGTTTAGTGCTGCTTATGCTGAGTCAGCTTGTATTGTTAATAGCACAACAGGTAATTTACTTGCGTTTGATGCAGAAGGTTGTGGGTTCTACTCCCACAGTAGGTAAATGCATTGCTGATACTGTACTGTGTTGTAAAGGGGGGGGTGTGGATGCTGCAGTCCTTTTTGGCGAAGATACCTAATAACTATGAACCGGTTATCAGTTTGCCATCCATTCCCTATTGCAATATTACTAGATTATCATTTTTTAATGCAACTTAGGCAATTTATTCCTCAAGTGCAACAGATGAAACAATGAAATATAAAGTTGTTTGCTAGCAGCAACCTTTTCATTAGTTACAGATCTCTGGAATTATTTAGATTACTTTTACTACTTCAGAGATTGTGCATATTTACTGATACTGGTGGACTGTAGAAGCTTGAGTAGACTTTTATGATGGAAATGTTCTGAATTGGGCAGTTTTGTCATTATTGGTGCTTGCATTTTGTTTCATTGTTTACTGGAAAAATGTTCAAAACAATAAATTTAAAATGCCCTCTAACAACTAGACTGTATTGTACAAGGAATATAATTTAATACAATCAGGAAGGTGTATCAAAGAGCACGTGTATGTTTCCTGTTCAAGGGGCCTATGATTTGAAAACAGCCCAAAGTTAATCTTTATCTGCTACTGGCAAAATGTATTTTCTTTGAATGTGGGTTTCAATGCTGTTTCAATGAACATGAGTTTAAAGGGCAGAGAAGTTTTAATGCTAAGTCTATTTTCATTGTGAGACTACATTGCTTTGTTTAGCAGATATTTATTAGTGTTTGTGCTGTAAAATGTAAAATAAAACTTTCAAATGAAATCCAAATCATTGCAGAAGTAAAGCAGTATGCACATTACAGTGTTTATGGTAAATGGGACAAAATAACCAAAGAATGGGACATTGGAATGGCTGCAAGAGGAAGGCTCCATTCGACCATGATTTTGTGAGGGGGGAAGGGTCGCAAACTCAGACAGCCCCGGCTGAACTATACCTCTCAAATGTCCAGATTTTTGCAGAATGAATAGATTTTTGCTTCTTATTTTTGGTTTGCTCCTCATAAAATTTGTGGTTTTCAGGCAAATCATTTAGGAATGAAGTCACCAAATAATGACAGACATTAAGTTTCAGACATCATAACCTTCAGAAAATGTATACTAAAGCAAGACCTATTATTCTATAAATTGTCTTAAGTTTATACAAGAGCAATTTTTAGTACTGTTTGCATGTTCTCCAATATATTTGGCCTTGTCCAGATTTCCTGCATTAAGAGGTTGAGAGATACGTAAAAATAAATCGCTTTATAGAATTAGGAATATCCAAACCTCTCAACTGTCCCCAATTTTGGCTCAAAATGTTGCTCTCTCCCTAATAATCCCTCAGCAAAATAGCAATTTTAGAAGAAAACGTGGAGGGTTTACAATTATAAATAACTATAACGATCAGAGTTATACATTTCTTTTATTTCCGAAATGCATGTAGATTCTCTAATTTTGTCAGCTGCTCAAGTTAACAGTGCTAATATTAAAAAGGTGTCCCTTCTTTGACAGGTTCCCCGCTGTATTGTGTGGCAATTTTATATTTTTGCATCACATTTTTGATCTGTTTTTCATAAAATTGTGGTTTTCTGGCAAATTAGTGGCAAATCATTAAAGACTGAAGTTAGAAAATAATGGCAGACATTTGAGTTTCAGATTTCATACCCTTAAGAAAATTCATACTAATGCAAGACCTACTACTATTCTATTATCTTTCTAAGTTTATAAGATCAATATTTAAAAATTGTCCTTATTTTTGGGCCTGTGTCCCACTTCTATTTATGGCTTTGTCCAGATTTCTTGCTCTGAGGTTGCGCAGTATGAGTGTCAGAGCCATCACTATCAGCCAGAGACATTTCAAATTGTGACATACTTGTTGCACCCCACTCCCCATTGTAGTGACTTTTGATATGTCCAAGCAAGGCAAGGAGCAATTATACAGTGAAAGTGTGCAGAGTATTCCCCCATCCAAGGTAGACACAAGTATGGCAGTGGCTTTTTATCTGTCCTTGATTTTGCATAATGTTCTGATTTTCTGTCATAATTTTATATTGTTGATTTATGCTTCTTATTATTGAGAAAATGCATGCTGTCACAGTGCCCTTTTTCTGTGTTTAAGTAGCAGTGCTTTAATGACCATCAGGTAAGCTTGTCGGAGATTGTAATATGCAAGTAAGCTTTAATAAGCATGCTGTTCAAGAATTACCAACATTGAAAGCCTTTTTTGTTGTTGCCATGCAGAGAATATTTACATAACTAGATAATGTATAAGCCTTAGGTATTGAAATGCATATGACAGTATTTGTAATAAAGGACAAGATTACAGAATTTTCAGAAGCTTATTACATTTGTTGGAGACTTGCAGTCATATCTTTGCAGGCTTTACCCGTAAACTTAATAGAATGCCAATCTATCATGTGTAGTGTGGTCCATAACTTGTGCAGTAATCCTTTAAGCAATTTATCTTGCACTTGTTTCTTGTTTGCTGTTCATTTTCTTACTTTGATCATGTCTTCCCCATAAAACAAGTAGATAGTTGTCAGGCAGCAGGTCTTTTTTGGATAAGAAACATTTTTACAAGTAGGGGTATCACAGAGATTGCTACTTTCAGCATGTTATTTGGTAATTTTATAAAGCTGAATATAAATTATAATTAGAAATGCAATGCAAGAGAAGTGGTTTGAGTTTAGTGCTACTTGTTTTTTTTTTATACTTGATTTTGACTGGCATTCCAGTAATGTATTTATTTTTTCATGCCTCACAATCTTTGTGTTTCCATCTAGATATTAAGTAAGCTGTCATGTAGCCAATGCATTGAAATATTTTTTTTCTTCTGCACTTCATTTTGTCTTGATTGGACTCTCGTAATGATGGTTTGGCACCCAGGGCAGTGTATTTAATTAAAGTTCCAGTTGTTGTCGTTTTGAGCATAGCCACACCCCTTTTTGGTTGGCCACACCCTCTCCCACTGGCCCCACCCATTCCGCTGTCTCCTGTAGCCCCCCTTTAATTTGAAGTCACCAGCCGCCACTGGTTTTGGTAAAGTAATATGTATTGCTGCAGTTAGGGGCAGCAGCAGGTTTGGGGCTAAGGTTAGCACATGAGTAAGGTGGTTGGGAAGGAGAACTTCTCCCTAACAGTGCCACTACAAAAGATAGGCATAGACAGACAGAGACACACACATGACAAATATGCAACACTAAACTATTCCACTTTTCCCTGTGATGTCCTGCATTTGTCTCCTGTTTAAGTGGGTTCTAAGCATGCTTAATGGTAAACCTAACCTAGAAACACTCACACAGAGATTTAGAAATATTAACATACACAGATCAGTCTATCCCATTGCCTTGTCCTTATTCTAACCATTAAAAAAAACGCTAAACTGCACACATGCACAGCTCACACACCACAAGAACATTCAATGATCTCAACAAAAAAGAACATTCAATTCAAAGTTACAGCAGTATACTTTGTCAGCTAAAGGTACATTCAGTAATGTACATGGCACCCATATATATCTGAGTGTATACACACACATACTATATACATACATATGTATATACGTATGTACATATATATATATATATATATATATATATATATATATATATATATATATATAATATGTTTACATTTGCAATCAGTAATGTTAGATGGATGTTCTTATGTTTGTCTCAATGGTAGCATCTTTTTTTTTTTTTTTTGATGAAGCTGGTCAATGTGCATAAATTCAACCTATTTCATCTTTGATCTATGGTTATATATTCATATATATATATATATATATATATATATATATATATATATATATATACATACAGATATATAAAAACAGCAAATAGGTTTAGTTTGTGCTAGCTATGTGCATACGATGTCCCACAATCCTTTAGATAGGAGCAGCTGTGCAATCATTAATACGCAGTAGTTATGCTAACTAAGTATTAATTATATATAGCTGATTTTCAGATATAGAGGCTGAGAGGTATTCTTAAGAGTGTCAGAATACTAGTATTGCCTAATATGCCATGAAAGAGAATTCCAGAAAGTGGAGATAATATTAAAAAAACAGCTAAGTCATGATGAAGCTGTCATTAACCAAAGAAATGAAATGGCACAACTGTCGAGGTTATACCAAGGCTAAAAGAGAGCTGGATTCCTACCCATATAAGACAAAATATTTAAACAGTCAGTCACTTACCAGGTAGCAGTTTTTGTCATTTATGCCATAAGATCAGAAGAGTATGAGTTCTATTCCCACACTAGCTGCATAAATTTATTTTTCAGAGCTGACATTATAGTGCAGTGTAAGGGGTCCTGTACTCTCTTGATGCCATTTTTCAGATAAAATATTAAACTGAGGTCATAACTGCTTGAGTTGGTTTCAACTGAGATAGATGTAAAATTTGCCAAGGTACCTAATGAAATGAGAGTAGAGATACTTCACTTCTTTCATACATATAAATATTATTTACACATTTCCTTCTGTCCCAGCTGAATGTCTCCTAAGCATTATGAATACCATCTCAGCCAGGTCTCTCATGATAATAGGCTATGCCTATTGGGACTAACTCAGTTAACAAAATATAAGGTTGATAAGTATCATAAAGTGATCTTCCAGTGGACCAGTGACTACTTTACAGCATGAGGCTTAATGCATTCAGAGCCAGAAGCCCTATTTGGTACTCTTAATTTATCAGCATCATAAGGTCTTCTTGAGAGGAGTTAGATATTTTTGTAGCTGCAGAGATTATTCAAAACACTGCTGGTATGTTAGCAAACGTGGCAAGGAGTTAATGTCTTTTTACTACAGTCTCTATATTAAAAAAAGAAATAGGAAAGAGCAGTAAACTAGTTCTTTTTTGTAGCACAACAGTTGAAGATGTTTTTTCTTTTAGCTCCTCAACTTTGGTTGAGGGGGAGACCAGCGGGGGGGGGGGGGGTTGGGTAACCAAGTTGACAATTACCACCGCTATAGCTGTATATGAATGCTCAAACTTTTTCTAAGTTTAATTTTCAACTGACCACCCACCACCAGGCAAATGTTGTGTGTAGCTGTACAAAGTGGGGATTGTTTGCATTTAGTTTCTTGATTAATAAGACAGATATATATATATATATATATATATATATATATATATATATATATATATATATATATATATATATATACACACACACACACACACACACATATGGGTCCCCTTCAAAGGATCAAAATCTCAAATCACTGATCTGTGAAGACCAGATGATCAAAGTTTTGAAATATCAAACCTAGTAAATGAAGATCACTGTACAGTGCAGAATGGGAACTTTACCATTCCCTTCAATGTAGTGCGGACTTGGTATATTTAAGTAGCAGGGGGGTGTGGGGGGGTGCAGGAGGGCTTCCCCCCTACAAAAACGTGAAATAAGAAGTTTTCACGTTTTAGATTTTTTTCCTTAGGTTCAATATTTCAGAACTTTGATCCTCTGGTATTCGATGTTCTCAAATTTCAATCCTTTGAAGTAGAGATATACATATATATATATATATATATATATATATATATATATATATATACATATTTATTTTATATATATATATATATATATATATATATATTTATATATGCACATATAAATATCAGCCAGTGCCATTGAATCTATGCTTCTGTTGCCCTGGTGGTATGCACCACTTTACTATGTATTGTCTATCTATTCATCTGTTTCCTGTATGCATCAGTACATTCTTTTAAACCGCAGTAAAAACCAGACGGTGCTGGCAAGAGTTACCTCCAACAACAATGAAATGAACAGTAAAAAACAAAGCAGGAGGTAGCAGCCACAGCTATGTAGAATAACAGCTTTATTAGTAAAAGAGGTGAGCGCTTTCGTGGCACCAGCCACTTCATCAGACCAGTCTGATAAAGTGGCTGGTGCCACGAAAGCGCTCACCTCTTTTACTAATAAAGCTGTTATTCTACATAGCTGTGGCTGCTACCTCCTGCTTTGTTTTTTACATTCTTTTAAACATTTTAATCATTATTTTTTTTATCATTGTGATAAGGTTGTAGATGAGCAGTCATACGAGCACTCATAAAATCAACTAAGGCCAATTTTGAGAGAAAAATTGCCATGGATTCAAAGGACAATCATAAGGCCTTTTTCAGCTATGTTAGGAACCTGGGTGGAAACTCACAGATATGCTCAGAATTAGTCCAAAATGATACAAAAATCACTGAACCCACAGACATTGCCAACATACTGGCAGACAGGTTCAGTGCAAACTTCACCCCTCTCCCCTAAAGGAGAGATAACTATCCCAGCCGAGTGTAGCCTCCCGGACATCTCAAATGCGCAGGTGAAAGCTGCTCTCTAAAGCTAAAAACACAGCATCAATGGGACGGATGGTGTCCCCGGCTGTGTGCTACACGAGCTAAATGAGGAATTAAACCCGCACATAAGGCAGCTGTTTAATCTCAGCCTTACCACAGGATACGTGCCCAAGGAGTGGCGACGGCAACTGTGGTCCCACTCCACAAAGGTGGCGCCTCACGGACCCTGGTAATTACCGCCCCATAAGCTTAACAAGTCTAGTCTGCAAAGCTATGGAGAGGATCATAATGGAGCTCATAAACAAAGATATAGGGGACTTGCAGACATTGGACCCGACCCAGTTTGGCTTTGTCAAGGGAAGATCATGCCTTTTGAACTTGGTCGACTTCTTGAAATAGTCACCAAGGCCATTGATGAGGAAAGGCAGTCCATACAGCCTACCTTGACCTTGCAAAGGCTTTCGACACAATACCCCACTCGGGTATTGTAGAAAAACTTACCAGCTTAAATGTAAACCCATATGTCACAAGATGGGTTGCAAACTGGCTTAAGGACAGAACCCACAGGGTTAGAGTTGCTGGCGCTGTGTCAGACTCCAAGCCGGTCACAAGTGGTGTCCCACAGGGCTCGGTCCTTGGCCCCTATTGTTTGGCATCTACTTCTCAGAAGTACAGGCCAACATGGGAGGACTTTGGCTGACAAAGTTTGCAGATGACTGCAAACTGGGCCATAGTGGAAAGTGCATCGGACACTGATATCCTTCAGAAGGGACTCACGGAAACAGATAGCTGGTGCCAGAGCCATGGCCTGAAGTTAAACGCCAAAAATGTATAGTCATACCCTTCGGGAAAAACAAGGTAACCCCAAGCTACCATATAGGTGGCAATCCACTAAGCACAGAAGAGGTTATCAGGGACCTGGGGACCCAGGTTGACAGTGGCCTTTCTTTTGACACTCACATTGCTAAAGTGGTTAGAAAGACCTTCTACATTGCCCACCTGATCATGAAGGGATTCACATCCAGATCTAGTGAGGTCATTGTTCCCCTGTACTCTTCACTTATCAGACCAATGATCGAGTACAATGCCCCATTCGGGATGTATCTCACCCGACATCTGCAGCAATTGGAGAGACCCCAAAAGTTCCTCACCAAAAGGATAAAGGGACTCCAAAATCTGTCATATGCTGCCAGATTGAAGAAACTCCAGCTCTATTCAGTCGCATACCGTCTGCTCAGAGGTGACATGTGCCTGACATACAAGGCCATGTCCAACCCGGAATTAATGGACATGCTCCACCTCAAAAAATCCAAATCCACCAAAACCACTAGAGCAAGCGACTTAAACCTTAGCACGGATATAAATAGGACGTGCTGGAGGGATAGATTTATCACTCAGAGACTCCCTATGCTGTGGAATAAAATCCCGGTCCATGTGAGGCAGAGCACCTCGCTGACTCTGTTCAAGAGAAATCTAGACCTGTGGATGGGAGATCGTAGGTTTACCCCGGGAATCATCTCTGGGTCACTGCTGGACAGAGGCACAACAAACTAATGGGCACAGTATTTTTTCATATAAGGGGTGGCGTAAGCCACAATAATTTGGGCTAGGCTTATAAATGCCTTAGGGCAGATAGCCTAGTATAAACCTATGAACCTATGAACCTATGAAAAATGGCAACTGGACCAATATGCATACCTTAAATAAAAATAATAATAAAAAAAAAAATCTCAGAATGTATCGTTAGCTAGTTAGCTGACATCCATATACTGGTGACAAAAATGGAGTCGGTGCTAATCTTCATCTACACTAATATTCTCAGTTCGGCAATCAGTGTTAGTACACAGTGGTTGTCTGCTGAAGTTAAAACTGAATGAATTCATCTCAAGCTGAATACAGAAAAGTTTAGACTATTGCAGTTCACTAAACGAGAGGCAATGATGTTCTCAAAAGCAGACGCTCAAGGCACAAGGCACTGAAGAGACTGTTGGCAATGAAGATACAGATCATGGGACAGTTATCTACAACAAAAACAACTACAAATGTAGAATGCATATACAGGCAAGGCAAGGCATGTGTAAAATCCTTTGCTTCAGAAATAGTACATATTCTTTCAAGTTTACTTGAACATAAACTGTATGCACAATGTTCATAAACAGCAGAAATCATCTCTAGAACCACAGCCCCCGTATATTGTGTTGTATTTTTTATGAAATATCTTTTCTTATCTATTATTTCTGCTTGACAGGGCATCTGTCCAAAACAGCTATAAATGTATCTCCAGTCTGATAAATAGAACATGCATGAAGAATTTGTTAATGCATTTAAAATAAGGATGGGGCTAGCAACCATCAGGCAAGAAAACACATTTTAAAAGACTGAAACATAAACAAATCCAGTAAAGAGCAAATGTAATTCACAGATTATAAGATTTGCTGACTGAGCTTTGCTAGCATAATACATCTGTGTGTCCTTAGTGCATGTGCCCTTAGGATATAAATGGATAAGATGTATACGGTCTCTCCATCTGGCACGCTTCCCAAGGCTGCAGATGTGCCTTCTAACTATGCTGACACAGAGTTGGGTGGGGTTGTATCTGAATGGGGGGCAGAAACATCTGACAGAGTTCACAGTGCTCTGATGACAAACTGAAGAAACTGACAGATCGCACCAATGTTATAATCAAGTACTGCTTTCAGTCATCATTCTCTCTCAAAATCAAACATGTGTGAATGACCTGTGTACACTTATAATGAAAAATGGCTGTATTATTCTTACTGGACATGATGCATCCTGTCTGCCCTGGAAAAGTATTCTAGATCCACTTTCCACTTTTGTTTATTGCTTCCATGTTATACGATTTTCAGGACATAAACCTGTTTTTCAGTTGCTAATGAATTTTGAGGCCAGTTCCTTCCAAAGGGCTGTACATATTTTATGGAGGATGCAACCTCTCTGAAACTACTACTTACCACTGCAGACTTTAATTAGAAAATCAGTGTTTGTGCATATGTTTGTGTGTGAATGTGAGAGTGTTATGCATTTACAGTGGGACCCATAAAAAGGGAAGATAATCTAAACTTGCATATAGCTATACAACAGCAAATTTTGTATTTTTTTCTTTATTTTGCTGTAACAATCCTCCTCTGTAATAGAAGGATAGCAGGCTTTTGAACAGTTTAAATGTACATAGGACAAACATTACACATCTCATATATTGTTATATATTCTATAATCTAGGCAACATTACATAAATTATTAAATTCCTGTCTTAAAGCTTATTCCTCCTCCAAAACATTTTTCTGCATGTATTGTTCCCACAAGTTCCATTTTTTCCTATGTAGTTTGCTCCTACCCTTTTCTAAAGATCCCAATTCCATTTGTTTTATCTCTGTTACTATATTCGCTACTTCTTGTATGGCTGGTTTAGACTTTGATACTTTGATTTCCATTTTCTAGTTATTGCTGTTTTAGCAGCCATCAGAATTAAACTCAGCAAGGCCTTACTATGTCCAGGCAATTCTGATTCTGTATCACAGTGCTAAAAATCATTTCCTTAGTCACACCAGTTTGCTCACCCAGTATTTCTGACAGAGTAGTCTACAGTGAATTTTTAGTCTGCCAACTTATTACACTCCCAAAAAATATGTTCCCAACTAGGACGCCCGCAGGCAGGTGCAAGGGGGTGCACTTGCACCCCACTGGAACTGGCTGGCTGAGAGATTAATTTTCTTTAAAAAAAAATAAAATATATATATATATATATATATATATATATATATATATATATATATGGGTTTTTTTTTTGTTTTTTTTTTAAGGGCATTCTTCTGCGTCTGTGCGACCAATGGTTTATGTCTTCAAGACGTTTGGACTGCAGACAAGTGAGACGTAGGTGTGTGTGTGTGTGTGTGTGTGTGTGTGTGTGTGTGTGTGTGTGTGTGTGTGTGTGTGTGTGTGTGTGTTTGAGTTTAAGAGGTGTGTGAGAAATAGGTAGGGGTATGTGGATGTAAGAGGTAGGTAGGTAGGGGTATGTATGCATGTATGCAAAAAGTAGGTAAGTAAAGGTAGTGATGTGTGTGTGTGTGTGTGTGTGTGTGTGTGTGAGTGTGTGTATGTGTGTGTGTGTGTGTGTGTGTGTGTGTGTGTGTGTGTGTGTGTGTGTGTGTGTGTGTGTGTGTGTGTTTGAGTTTAAGAGGTGTGTGAGAAATAGGTAGGGGTATGTGGATGTAAGAGGTAGGTAGGTAGGGGTATGTATGCATGTATGCAAAAAGTAGGTAAGTAAAGGTAGTGGTGTGTGTGTGTGTGTGTGTGTGTGTGTGTGTGTGTGTGTGTGTGTAAAAGAAGTAGATGAGTCTGTGTCTGTGTGTTTGCAAGAGGGAGGTAGGGGTGCATGTGTTTGTAAGAGGGAGGTAGGGGTGTGTGTGTGTGTGTGTGTGTGTGTGTGTGTGTGTGTGTGTGTGTGTGTGTGTGTGTGTGTGTCTCTGCATTTGTGTGTAAGAAAGATGAGGGTAGGGGTGTGTGTGGGGAGTCATACATCGCAGTTATCCAGATTTCTGCCTCATATTTTCAGTTTGTTTCTCATAAAATTGTGTTTTTTTCTGGCAAATCACCGCGGACAGAATTCAGAAAATAATGGCAGACATTTGAGTTTTAGACTTCATATTTATTTAATTTTATCTATCTATTTATTCATTTATTTACCGAGAAAGTTCAACTCAAAACTAAGCCAATTTTTAACGAAGGCCTGGGGGAAACACTCCAGATGCATGTCGTTATAACATGAGAGGAAACTGGAGCACCCACAGGAAACCCATATGAATGCAGGGAGGACATGTGCAGAAGGCACTCCAGCTGAGAATCGAATCAAATCATATCCTCAGAAAATGCATACTAATGCAAACCTTTTTGTTGTATCCACTTTCTAAGGAGGTAGGGGATGTATGTGTGTGTCATATTTATCAATTGTACAGATTTTCACAGAATGTCCAGATTTTTGCAGTATATTTTTGGCCTGTTCCTCATACAAATTCTGTTTTTTTGACAAATCTCTGGGATGAGCTAAGGATTAAAGTTACTAAATAGTGATGTATTTGAGTTTCAGACTTCATATCCTTTAGAAAATGCATTCTGACACAAATCCTGTTATTCTAGCAATTTTCCAAATATGCCCCTAGCTTTGGGCCTTTGTCTCCAGCCCAAAGGTAAACTTAACCTGCCACTGGCCAGATGCATTTTCTTGGAATGTGGGTTTCAATGCTGTTTCAGTGAATGTGAGTTTCAAAATAGAGAAGTTTTAATGCTAAGTCTGTTTTCATTGTAAAACTATTGCTTTGTTTAGCAAATGTCTATCAGTGTTTATGCTATAAAATGTGAAATAAAAGCTGTAAATTAAATCCAAATATCTAAAGGAAGAAACAAGTGCAACTCTGGTACTGGAAGAAAACAATAGCTAATAACAGCAAAACAACCAGCAAATCAGTCACCGAACTCAAAACTTGTCGAAGAATATGTTTAATACCAAATGTAGGTTAAAAACATCCACAGTTTATCGCATTCATCTGTAAGACTAAGACATCAGAACTATGAATGGACTGTTTGTGGAAGCCATTTTAAAACTTAAGTGCAGATGACACACCACCCATGTAAACCAGTCATGACATGTTGTGGCTGAAATAAGTGTGAAACAGAAAAAATAAAGTAACAACACTAAAAATAAGTCAAAACTTTTAAAACCTGAAACAAAACACATAAATACAAAGTAGGCAAAAAATAACTAAACAAAAAATATTTGATGAAACACAAAATCGTATTCTGCTGGCTTTCCTTTTTACTTCACTGCTGATAGAAATACTATTGTTTAAACTAGGAAAGTTGGTGGCATCCAGTTTAAGCTGCCATGTCATTTCCTGGTGAAGCAGTTTGTTCTGCCAGTTCCGTACATAAGAGGAATTTTGTATTTGTTCAAGAACTAGAAATGTAAACTTGGTGAATTTGTCACAAGCAATGGAATGCCTGACCAGTGCACTTTTACTTTTACTGTCCTTATGTTGAATACTGTAAACATGTTGCTAGATATACTTGTTCAAAGCATTCCTAGTTTTTCCCACATAGAAAGCAGGACAAGATGCACATGTAGCCAAATAAATAACTCTTTGAGAAAAGCAATTGTAAGCTCCATCATGCACAGAATAATCAAATCTACTTAAAATGGTTCCATTGTAACAAATGTTTATGTAAGGGCACTGATGACAATGCCCACATTTCAAGGTAGATAAAAATCCCTTACGATGGTCAATAGGTTTCTCAAGAAGGGATTTTATGTTAGATTTATTTTTATAGGTAAAAGATGGTGGTGTAGAAAAAAGTCTTTGATGCTTTCATTGCATTGTAGCATGGACCAGTTCTTCTGCAAAATCTTTTCAATGTCCTTGACATCCAAAGTATAATGCAGGACCATATTGGTTTGGCCATTAAAACCTGTTAAGTCCAAATATCTATAATCATTGTAGAAGTAAAGCATAAAACAGTATGTATACTGAGAGTTTTGAACAGTGTTTATAGCAAATGGGGAGAAATAGCCAAGTAATAGGACACTGGAATGGTTGGGGGGGTTCTGGGTTTGCACCCCCCTGCAAAAAATCCTGCAGGCTGCCCTGGTTCTCAATTACCTCTTTCATCCCTGTCACACATCAAAGATTTGCAATCTACCCAAGGAAAAATTATTTGGAGTCTGCTTGGGGTATAAAAATACCTATGCAAGCACTTCCAAGCAAAGATCCTAAATCGTCTAGACTTTGTTGCATATTTGGGAGAAAATATATCCTCCCATTTATTCTTTGTGAATTGCTTATTCAGTCTCTCACTCTCCCCAGTCTTTTCTAATCTCCACTGATTCCTATAATTATCATGCAAGATTTTATATGCCATACTAATTATCCCTTTTTAACAGCAGCTTCTGTTCTAGATTCTACTAAAAATATACCAGTGCAGATCTTTCACTTAGGATAGTACAGTTGTGTAAAATATTATCATAATAGTATATGTCCTCCTCTTCACTGTTGCAGTATTCCTTACATAAAAGATCTCCTGCCAAGGATAGCCCACCTTCTGGCCACTATACCAAAGCCTTTAGTATTTACAAATGCAGTACATCATAAGGTACTTATGTATTATCGCAACCAGATTTACAAAGTGGCTGAAATGGAAGTGTTACTGCCAAAACATATTTCTTAACCTTGAAAGGGGTGTGTGAGCAAGTATGTAGTGGCGGGTCACAGTTGGGTATGAGGCCTGAAGAAAAACAACAGTCAATTTTTTGGATCCTGGGGGGCATGTCTCATTTGTTCCATGACCTGCACAGTGCTATACTGCAATGTAATTCCCGCATTCCTGAGCCCAACCTCAGCAAAGGCAAGTTAGTCAGGGACATACCATCTAACTGTTCATGGCCAGTACTCCTCGAAAACACAAGCACCTTTAACAACTACTATGTGATGGGACAGTGATCCATCCCTCACTGACTGCTCCCTTTCTCGCTAGCGGAACTCCTGTGCTAAGGGTATCAGACATTATCTCGCTTCGCACACACAGTTTTGCTAATCTGAACCAGTCACAGTACTGGCAACATGTGCTATAAATGCTGAGTGATTCACACACATATTCCCCCAAAAATGACAATCATTGATGACACAGTGTACACATAAAGTTGTTTGAAAGGGGCCGGCTGTCTTGTGGGAAACTCGTTGACTTTCATGACTTCTAACATTAACGACGACTGCGAAGCACCACTCTTATGTATAGGTCAGGAACGGCCGCTCCCCAGAAAGAGTAATTTTCAAATTATTCCTCTTCGTATGTCAAAACCACTCAGACACAATAGTAGTGAAGAGTTTACACTCCCCTTCTTAGGTTACCAGACATCGTTTTGCACAAACATGATGAATTCTTTGACGTCCAAAATCTGGTTGCGATAATACATAAGTACCCATCATAACTATGCTCCCTGCACAAGGTATAGGGCATAAAGGTGACACATTTGCACACACATCAGAAATGAAAAGCTCCATGAGGAACATAATGCCATTAGGAACCAGGAGGAAGCATGTGCATCCAGAAGGAGGAGAGAGAGAAAAGAATCCCTGGACAGGAGGGCAAGAAGAACTGGGTAGAGCAGATGGGGTAGAAGGCAGAAACAGGATACTGCAACAGTGAAGAGGACATCTGCTGTTATGGTAAGATTTTACATAATTGTACTATGTCCTTCCATATCACTGCTGTAGTATTCCTTAAGTAAGGGAGAGTACAAAAGTTCAAGAGGAAACCCCATGGGTGCCGGAACCATAGAGCCAGGGGGAGCTGCAAGACCTGCCAGGAAAAATTAATGAAGTGGAGTTTTCACGCTAATGTGGATTTGTGGGCAGAAGTTAAACTAACTAAACTAGCTGTTTTTGTTCTCTTATTGCTCATGCTGCAGCTGTTCCACTGGTGCTGCCGGAGCCAGAGTCATGCCAGTAAGGGAGTTTGGTGCTGCCAGAGCCAGAGTCATGCCAGTAATGGAGTTTGGTGCTGCCAGAGCCAGAGTCATGCCAGTAAGGGAGTTTGGTGCTGCCAGAGTCATGCCAGTAAGGGAGTTTGGTGCTGCCAGAGCCAGAGTCATGCCAGTAAGGGAGTTTTGTTCTTTTATTTGCAGGAGTTATGCTGCTCCCATGTGTGTGTGTGTGTGTGTGTGTGTGTGTGTGTGTGTGTGTGTGTGTGTGTGTGTGTGTGTGTGTAAAATGCCCCAGTTAGGTATACCTGGGGGTTAGTGTTATTCAGGCTCAAACAAGAGCCTGAATTCTCTACCTATACCACCACTAGTGATTCAGGGAGCTGAGTCCATAGCTTTCCACTGTCCAGATTTTCACAGAATATTTGGCGCATACTTTTGGTCTGTTCCTCTTACAATTTGTCTTTTTCTGGCTAATCAATGAGAACTGAATTCACTAAATAATGATAGCTCTTTAAGTTTCAGTCTTCCTATCTTTCAGGAAACACATGGTAACAGAAAATAATTTATTTTAGCAACTTTCTAAGATTATACAAGCAATATTTAAAATATGTCCCTGGTTTTGGGCCTTTACCACCACCCCCAAATAAATTTTGGCTTTTTCCAGATTTCTTGTGCTGTGATTTTGAGAGATTTATTTGATCGTCAAGTAGATTTTACAAGGAGCTGAGAGCTTCAGGGGAAGAGAAGTTTAGTGTTGCGTATGCTAAGACTGTTTGCATTATTAGTAGCACAACAGGTAGTATACTTGCTTTTGATGCAGAAGGGTGTGGATTCTACTCCCACAGTATGCAGATGGATCGCTGATACTATACTATGTTGTACTTTAATGGGAGTGGATGCTACAGTACTATGAATATCCTCCTTTGGAGGCGTTACCTAGTAACTATGAACCCATTATCGGTTTGCCAGCCATTCCCTATTACAAAATTACTAGCTTATCATTTTTTAATGTAGCATAGGCAATATATTCTTCAAGGGCAACAGGCACTTTATTTGTAGATGAAACAATGAAATATAAAGTTGTTTGCTAGAAGCAACTTCTTCATTAGTTACAGATCCCTTTAATGTGGAATTATTTAGTTGACTTACTTCTGCAGAGATTTTGCATATTTACCGATATTGATGGATTGTAATGACAGAAATTTGAGTGGCCATTTATGGTTGAAATTTTCTGAAATGGGTAGTTTTGTCATTATTGGTTCATACATTTTGTTTCATTGTTTATTAGAAGACTGTTCCAAACTACAAATTTAAAACACATTCTAACAAGTGGTGTTGTATTATATAAAGAAGATAATTGAATACAGTCAGGTTAATACAATCAGGAAGGTGAATCAATGAACGTATACATGTATGCTTGCTCACGGGATGCAGGAGTTAGCATATACATCTCAAAAGTAAAAGAAAATACCAAAGGGCTTTGGCCAACTAAGTTTGAGATGACTGCCAGCTTGGAGCAGTTATTGAATTCCCAAATGACTTAACCATCCTACAGGAAGGTTTGTCCAAAAAAAATAACTGGTGCCAGAATCATGTACTGAAACTAAACTCTAAGAAATACATTATCTTATCTTTTGGGAAATCATCTACTCCAGAGAACTGCCAAATTGACAATGCCCCCTGAGAACTGACCCAGTTGTTTGGCATTTGGGAACTTGTGTCTACAGTGACCTAACTTTTGACCAACATGTGCCCAGAGTCATAAGAAAGTCTTTCTATATTGCACAGTTTATAAACAAATTGATTGTGACTAGATCTAGATATGTTATTGTCCCCCTTTACAAAGCCCTCATTAGGTCAATCATTTTGTATAATGCCCACTTTGGCATGTATCTGTCCAGACCCATGCAACAATTGTAATACCCACAGAGATACCTTATTAAATGGTTACAAGTCCTAAACAATAGGTCTTGCATGGACATCCTCAAAGATTTATCACTATACTCAGTATCCTACAGAGTGCTTAGAGGTGATGTGTCTGGCATACAAGGCATCCTCTGACCTAATACAGATGGACCTACTGAACATCATCAAGTCAAATGGCATCAGAAGTACTCAGTCCAGGTATCTAAACTGAATGTTGTGGAGAGATGGATATATATCCAGAACAGACTATCCATTCAAGTAAAACAAAGCTCATCCCTGTCCATATTCAAATACAACTTGGATCTAAGGATGGGTAATAGAAAATGTACTCCATGATTGCCCCTCATGCCACTAATGGATAGAGGTAGTTCCTAAATACTGAATCCCGTACAGAGGTCCCCTCAAATTATCTGTAGTGTGATCACATTTAGTCTCATTAGGGATAATTTACAATTATCAGCCATGGGATAAGTAAGACCAATCAGGAAATGTTAATTCAAGCACCAAAATGGAAATTGGCTAAGCTTAAAATGTCTTCCAAGTGAACCTGTGTTGTGGTATTAAATAGTTTTAAAAAATTGCCCTTTTCACTAAGTGCCCCTGTCACCCCCCCCCCCCCCCCAGTCTTCAACAACTTCTGGCGCCTCTGGCCGGGAGGAAGACTGCATTGAACAGCCCTCTAGAAACCGATGCAGACTAGCCCTGGCAAAGCCAGCTCTAGCCCTGGAAATAATATCCAACTTGTAGTGCTTACTGAAGGTATGGACAGAAGACCAAGTAGCAGCCTCAAGGATGGAATTGGTATCCAATCCTTTGAAAATGGCACCAGAAGAAGCAACATCCCAGGTAGAACAAGCCTTTACTGATGAAGAAAGACACTTACGATGAAAAGAATAACAAAAAGAAATGGCCTTTGAAATCCAGGATGACATGGTTTGCTTAGAAAGAGCCAAACCCAATAACTTGGGTGAAAGAAAACAAAAAGTTGCTCATATTTGTGAATATCCTTAGTTTTATCTAATTAATATCTGAGCTGTCTATGCAAATCGAAGGTGTGAAGAACCTCCTCACTGGCAGACTACAGAGAAGGAAAAAAGGAAGTCAAATGAACAGACTGATTAAGAGATAATGCATTGACCACCTTGGGTGTAAAGGAAGGATTAGTACAAAGAGATACACTGTCTCTGTGAAAAACTAAAAGTGGCAGAACAGCCAGGAGAGCTTGAAGCTCAGATGCTCTCTTAGCTGAAAGGAGGGCTAAAAAAAGAACAGTTTTCCAAGTACAAAGTTGTAAGGAAGTTGAAGCAGCAGGCTCAAAAGAAGCCTGAGTCAAATTTTCAAGGAAAGAACTGAGGTCCCAGAAAGGCAGAATAGGCTTCCTGGGAGGCCTGATATGAAGGACACCTTTAAGAAATTGCCTGACCTCAAATCTAGAGGCCAGAGGATGAACTGATGATGGGGAGCTTTAACTGAAGAATATGCCAACCCAGAATGGAGCAGACCACACAAATAAGAGACAACCATAGGAACCTGCACAGATAAGGGATCCTTATTTTGAGAGGCACCAGACAGAAAATCTCTACCATTTGGACAAATATGATTTCCTCTTTGTGGGTTTCTTGGCCTCCTGCAGGACCCAAAGCACATCCTCAGAAAACAAATGCCTAAAAGGGATCAAAACCCTATCACTCGCAGTGTCAGCTGAAGAGTGGACAAGTGAGGATGGATAAGATACCCCCTGTCTTGTGTAAGGTCTACCCAATGAGGTAACTTGTAGTGATACAAGTGAGAAAGAAGGGAGAACCTATGCTGTCTGAGCCAAAAGGGCAGCACTAGCAACATTTTGGGGTAATCTTGCCTGATCTTGTGCAAGACAGGGAGGGAAGGTTTACAGAAACATCCCCCTCCAAAGAAAAGACAGAGCATCCAATTTCCAAGCTAAAGAACTCGGGATTCTGGAAGAGAATAAAGGAAGCTGTCTTTTCAGAGTGGAGGTAAAAAGGTCTACCTGAGGAATACCTCACCAATGGACAATGTCCACAAATACATCTCTGTGAAGCAACCCTTTGTGAGCTTGTGTGCAGGACCTGCTCAAAAAGTCTGTGACTAGATTGTGCTCCGAGGGAATGAAAACTGCTATATCCCAGACCTGAAGAGCTAGCCAGAAAAGAAGATATGACTTTGTATCCCCTTCCTCGTTACATACCACATCACAGTAGTGTAGTCTGTGAAAAGTTTAACAGGCCCAGGATGAAAAAGAGAATGAAAAGCCTGAAGGGCCAGAAGCGGGGTCCTCATCTCCTTTATGTTGATGTGGTCTCAACTCTGATGCAGTAGCCAGAGACCTTGAATCTACAGAGAACTGAAAGATGCCCTCATCCCCTGTCTGAGGCATTTGTAAAGAGTCCTTTACTCAGGGCTGGAGCTTGGAAAGATCACCCGGGGTTGAGAGCGAGTTGAGAAATCCACCATTAAAGCTCTAGCTTGAGACAAGGAAGGAAAGAAGGAATGGGGACTGGGAGTCCAAAGGGTGGCAATGTTGTAGCCACACTGACTTGAGGTACCACTGTAGGCTTCTCATATGGAGCTTGGCCAAAAGAAGCATGGGAATGGTGGAAGCTATAAACCTGAGGGCCCCGAGAAAGATCCTGGCCATGACTGATTACAGAGGAAGAAGAGACTGGAAAAAGGCAGTAAGAGACAAGGTCTTGGGGTGGGCAGGGATGCCAGTATGGGCATGGTCTGGATCCTGCAACTAAGGAAAACATGATCCTGAGAAGGGGTCTCTAACTGGAAATACTGAACTGGATATCTTGAAGCAGAGCCTCGGAAGGGGAAGTTTGAATGGTGCAGATTGTCCAGATAAGGAAAGATATGAACCCCTCTCATCCTGCAAAAAGCAATGGAGTGAGACATTTGTGAAGACCCTTGTGCAGTAGAGAGGCCAAAGGGCAAAGCAGAGAACTTAAAATGCAAGGAAGATACAAAGAAATGTAAAAATTACCTGAAAAGGGGATGGATGGGGATATGAAGGTAGGCATCCTTGAGATCCAGAGACCAGAAAGGCCTGGGGAAGAAGAAGAGGAACTAAGGTTTGAAGAGACAACATCCAAAAGGAAGACATTTTGAGAAAGGTGTTGAGATAGAAAAGGTCCAGAATTGGTTTTCAAGTGCTCTCCTTCCTGTGAAGCAAAAATATTCAGGAGAAAAAAATACCCCACACACACACACTTGGTCCAGGGGGTACAGCATGAATGGTTCCTTGAACCAAAACAGAATTATAAAAAAAGAAGCTGTTGCCAGGGAGGTTGAAGGCTGTCCAAAAAGGGAGGAAGGAATTCCAAATCATGAAATACCCCCTGACAGATGACAGACAGAACCCATGAGTCTGTTGTGATTCTCACCTAGTTTGGAAGAGACATGAACATATGAAGGGATGAAGGGACCTGGCCAAGGGAAAGGGGAAGCAAACTGTCACACAGAACCTGGCTTATCCTGAAAGGCATGTTTCTGGGAAGTAGGTGTTTAGTAGACTTACAACACAGAACAAATCTCAACAGGGAAAATGACTAAGAAAGTGAAAAAAACAATCCCAACAGTCGACCAGGAACACACCAACTTTATTCACCACAGAGAATTCCTGTGACTAAGCGCTTTCACCATTGATTGACTCTCATTTTCTTCTGAAATTGTATTTAAGCATTTAAGATTATGGGTTTTGAGGACTGCTTCCATACCAGTATACAAATTCAGAACTTAAAAGTTTTTTGGGGAAGCCTTCTACCACGGACAACTGCTTTCCTGACTTTCTTAATATTCATGGAACCTAAATACAATTTCAAAAGAAAATGAGAGCCAATCAATGGCGAAAGCACTTAGTCACAGGAATTCTCTGTGGTGAATAAAGTTGGTTTAGTAGGCTTAGCAGGAGGCATACTTTTAGAGCCCTTTTTACCCTTGGGTGGAGAACGAGACTGCCTATGGAAAAAAGCAGGTTTGGAAGGGTAATTCCTTTAAAACTTTGGAAAAAGAGAAACAAAAATATGTTTCATCTCTTGCAAAGCCTTGCACTTATCCAGGAGATACTTAAAAAGGTCAGCAGCAACAAAAATATTTTTATTATCCAAAGCAGCATCCAACAGTTTGGACTTAATGTCATCAGGCAAAGCCTAAAGATGAAGCCATGAGTAAAACCTCATGAAAGAACTAAATGCAGCAGCCCTGGACAAACATCAGCAGCATCATAACTGCATGTAATAGAATGGTGAGCAACTTGAGAAGTGAAACCCAACAAGGAAAGGGTAGAAGCCTTCACCTTAGAGTCAGAGCGGTCAAAGATAACTTGAGAAACCTGAGAAAGGAGGGCCAAAGCATACCTTGTTATATGGGTCCGGTAGTTAATGGCCATAAGGGATAAGGTGGCTGCAGTATAAACCTTCTTGTCTAGCATCTCCATGGTCCTACTATCCTTGTCTGAGGGAAGCAGCTTGGTAGAACGCAAAGGCTTGGAGGGTTTGTCTGAAGAGACAAATACTACAGAAGGATCAACAGAAGGGCATTTATACAGAAATTTACAGTACTCAGGCACTTTGTAAAATCTGTCATGTTTCTTAGGAACAGGCGGCTGAGAATCAGAGGCCACAGAAGTTGCTGAAAATGTATCCAGGAGGGCAGCCAAAACAGGAGAAAACAGTTTGGGAGACTCCATCTGGAGGAGTTCATAATATATTTTCTAGATATCAGAGACCTGAGAACAATCCCACTTAAAGAATTCCATCATATGGGAAATAGTGTCCTCAAAAGAGTTACTATAAAGGGGAATCTGGACTAACAGAATCGTCTTCCTCTGAACTATAGTCCAAAGGGGAAGGGATAGGGGAGAAGTAGGCTAATGACTCTTCCCCAGAATCCCAATCCTCATCAGAGGAATCTTGTTCTCTAGGTCTTTTAAGAGGAGTGGAAGTCTAGGGAGAGGTAGGCACAAAGACCCTTGAGGAGGCTTTGAAATTATTAAAGCATTAAACAACCCCTGAGTAAAATCCTGCCATTCTCACCGGGGATCCTTTACTGCAGTGGAAATATAGTTGGGTTTTTTTTGTTTCTTCTTTTGCTGGACGTCTGCACAAAAAACCCTGAGATGGTGAGACCCGTGTTGACACTCAGTAAGCATAGTTGGGATCTTCTCCCTCACCAAGATCTGCAGAATCCCCTTTAGTCTCTCGGATACAATCAGGTGGGGTTCCTCCTCAATGACTGGAGCAGATGTCTGGAAATCTTTTGAGGATATGCAAGAAGTCAGATCCATGCTGGCATCCAATGGAGTCATGATAGAGGAATCTGAACCAATGATCAAATGATCCTCCATGCTTTCACTAGCCTTGAAAGTGATGTCTGGAGGATGCTGGACAGCAGCCATGTCAGACCTGAATTTTTGGCTTTTTTCTTGGTTGACTGCTGACCCCCAAGGACAGCAAAACTTCACCATAGCACCCTAAGCCAATAGCTTAAAACATTGGTGTTTCAAGGTAAATAAACGTGGAAGAGAGGTGACTAATTTGGGTCTTGGGGACAAATGCTTGGCAAATAGAACACTGTGCATGATCATGGGAAGTACCCAGAAAGACTAGACACTGGTCGTGATGACCTTTATAAGGAATCTGCCTCCCACACTGACATTTTCCCTTCGACTGGTGGAAAATAAGTTCTAAAGTACGTGCATCCGTATGTCACCTTTATACCCTACACCTTGCTTGGGGAGCATATTTGTGACATATGGCACCTGTAAATATTAAAGGCTTTGATATACTGGCCGGACATTGGGTGCTCCTTGGTAGGAGATCCCTTCTGTAATGAAAACTGTAACAGTGATATAGATGGACATCCCCCTATTCCTTTTTCTTTGCCTGTACTCTAATATCAGTCCTTGATATGGAAGGCAATCTTTAGCTTGCAACCCAAATGAATTATTGGTCTCTTCCCATTCTATTACTTTTCCATCTCTTGGTTCCTTTGCTAGTTTTCTTCAGTAAATTACAGCCCCTTTTTTCCTATTCTCTGTATCCCTAATTGCAGTCATGCCTATCAGTAGAATCTCATCCCTCCATTCCTGTGTTGGCTTAGTTCTTAAAATACCTTTTCATTCATTCACTACTTTCAGCTTTTTTTGGTTAGGGGTCACCACAGCAGATCACCGGTCCGCTATTGATTGGCAGTGGAGTTTTACAGTGTCGAGTTGCCAGCCAACCTTCAGAGAAAGCACACACACAATCACACACCTACCTGCATGTCTTTAAAGTTCGATCAACCACAGAGAGGACATGCAGACTCCACACAGATGGAACTCCAGCTGGGAATCAAACCAAAGAACCTCTTACTGTGAGGCAACAATGCTAACCGCTGCACCACCATGGACGATATAGTTCTTAGAATACCTTCTGCTAGTTTACAAATATAGTATTCTGTATAATTATTCTTCTTAAGGATCTGCATCCAAAATCTCAGTCTCTTCTTATTTCTTGAGCTTATCCCCTGTTTCATCATCATCCCTTTCCACTTTGAATTATAGCTTTCTGCTTGTGCTATTTATAGGAACCTTAACTGCATAGATCTGAAATAAGCCTTCAAATCAGGTAATCCCAAAGCACCTTGTTCTATTGGAAAGATGAACTTATCCCACTTGACTCTTGCCCTTTTCCCCTTCCAGACCCCTTCCAGATAAAATCCTTAAACTCTTTATTAATTGCAATTCACAATGTCTCCTCTGGTTGATAAAGGTATGCCTGAGCTATGTATAAAACTAAACGGAATAAAAACATTTTCACTGCTTGTAACTTGCTATCCATGTCCATAAAACAGATTCCAATTTCTCATTTTTTATATTATCTTTTGCTTAGTCTCTCCTCACATATCCTTAGCTACCATAACAGAATCCTTTTTAATCTATATTCCTTAGTACTTCATTTCACCATGTCCCCATAAATATAGGTATTGCTGAACCAATTATTGTGTGGGTACATATTTTACAGCTATTGCCTTTGTTTTATTTTCATTTATTTTGTATCCTGAAAAGCACTGAAACTGTCTAAGAATGTTCCACATCACTGAAATGTCCTTTTCTGGTTTTATCAAGTGCAAAATAATATCATCTGAAAATAAAGCCAATTTTTTTAAATTACCACGCCGTTATAGACATAAGCACTTTATAATCATGGTTTACAATCCAAATGGACCTATATAAAGCTGGGTCTGATGGGTCTTTTTCATCACTAGGGATTAGATTATTGCCACCACATATTTCTTCTTCTAAGATATTGGTGCTTCTCCTTCTTCCAGATCTTTATCACTTTCTTCCTTCCTAGTTTCCAAACTTCCACAGGAATCCATCTATTCCTGGAGACTTTTCTGTAGATTGGTTATACAGCACCATTTTTTCCTGTCCTGTTAGTAATTGACCCTCATCTACCTCTAACTTTGGCATATTTAATACTTCCATAAACATTTCCATTTGCACTTTTTCTTGATTTCCATATTTCTATGCTTTATATATATTTTCATAAAATTACCAAAGTATTTCTAATAATTCTACAGGATCTCTGGCTATTTTCCATACTATAGGCTCCCTAAGCTTGGTAACAAACCTTTCTAGTTTCTGTTGCCTGAACATTTCTGCTAAAAACTTTTGCACTCTGGAGTTATTATCAAAAACAGTTGCTTAACAGTAGTCTTTCTAAACGCATGCATATTATCAAGGTAGTCACTTATTTTTTCTTCAGCACTTTGCAGCTGTTCCTCTTCTTGTTCTGTGAGATTCCCTGTTCTGCAATACTTTAAACTTTGTCAGTCCCTCTAAATAATGTTTGTTACTTCTTAACCATATGTCTTTTTTCACCCTATTTTTATACTCCACTTTCATTTTATCCCACTCCCTATCTATATTTTCTGGACAAATTTCTATCCTACCTAATAACTCCCAAATAATTTCCACTACCCATTCCTTAAATTCAACTCTGTTTAAAAGACAGATGAAGATCATAGGAAGTTGCTAGGCTATTGGCCCTGAGGCCCTTACAAGCCTAGACAAGAATTTAGCCCATGTTCCAACAAGTCAGCACCCTATGCCACTGTCCAGCAGGGACATAGGTGTAATCCCAGGGGTGTATTTTAGGTTCCTCATCCAATTATCCAGGTTGCGCTTAAAAAGGTTTAATGAGGTACTCTACTTTATGCAAAGAGGGAGTCTATTCCACAAAAGGGGGAGTCTCTGGGACACAAATCTGTCCTGCCAACAAGTCCTATTGTTGTCACAGACCAGGTTGAGGTCTCGGGTGTAGGTTACTTGAGTGAAGCTCGTCTCATTTTTACTTCATTACCTCATATTTTTTTAGTTATTAGTGGTGTCTGATCTGAAATAGTTATTGGATGCATATCAAAACTTTCAATTAAATGCAAATGTTCCTCTGAATTATATTTTCAGTTTAGCCTAGCCCAGTTTTTGTACCTTGGGGAATAATATGTAAATTCTCTCCAAGCTCCTGCTACTGAATTCACATCTTCTATACTAAATACCTTCAAAAATCGACCCTCTTTTGTTATATTTTCCCTTCTAGGCCACCCAGATATATATTTATTGCTGCAAATCAAGTTCCAATCCCCACCTATAAGCAATATTCCTTGCAGAAAGCTGATTATTTCTCCCAGAATTTTATTAAGCTCCCCTGTAGCAGTTTAAACTGGAATATAAATGTATGCCAGCATAAGCCTCCTCCTTAGCCAGTAGCCCCTTACTACTACAAATCTACCATTATTATCTGTTTTCCTCTTCTATAACTATTAGAGCTCCTGTAACAATTAATATAAGTACTTCATTTTCCTTTGTCTGAGATACTCTGCTGAATAACCATTCTGAAATCATTTCTTTATCAAAGTCACATGCTCATTTCTTTCCAAATGTGTCCACTGCAGCATAACTTTTTGCACTTAGCATTTTAAAACAGTTCACTATTCCCTTTTTTTATATACATGTGAGATAATTCACATTTAAAGATAATATGGAAAGTGTTGTCATTATGTTGTTATTCTCACCTGTTGTGTATATCAGCTTTTTAAAAATATATTTTGTTGCAACTTTTGTGTTACATGCATACACTAATGTTTGGCAGGCTGGTCTTTTATACAGTTGTTTCTTGTCATATCCATTTGAATTTGAACATATGTCACATCTTACAAGACTTTTTTTAATGAAAACCCACAAACAAAACAAAAACAAACACACCCCAGAACCTATTAACCTAATACAAACACACAAAACTGTATACATCTTCAAATAATGAAGTGTAACCATCTTAACAGGAACAATTGTCCCAGATTGACAGCTACACTCACAGGCTTAAATTGGCCTATACTGAAGGTTATCAATGCTAAGATGCATGGTACAGCCTGTGTTTCTACTTACACTAAGTGCTGTCTGTTTTTGTCTTTTCTTATTCTTACCCCAGATTTTGAAAGCAGCTTGAATGCTTTCACAAAACTTTATCTCCTAGCTACTGAAAGAAAAAAAAGTATTCTGCTTTTATTGCCCTTATTAGCTTGTCTCCAAGGAAACATGAAAACCAGATACACAGTTGCCTTCATCTACAAGCTTCTCATGTTGCACTGTGAACATTTGTTTGCTGAAAGTAAACTTCTCATTACATTCAGTGTTCTTTTATTTACTTGCTTCTCATTAAAACCTGTTATTGTATCAAGTCAAGGGCCTTAACCCAGCCATTTCACTATGCAAAAGTAAGAAAAAGCATATCAAGTTTTACTTATATCATCCTCTTTTGTCCATACTTTCTTCTCTTTTTACATTACAGTACCTACATTTCTTGAAAGTGAACAAGAAAAAAGAAGGGGGGGGGCACCTGTTTACTTTAGTATTCCTGTTACACACAAAAGTAACTAAAAAACCTTTATTTAATAACATGCAGTATATGTCATGCTTTATGAAAATGCTATTAAGCTATCACAATGTACTATAGTCCCTCACTTTTCAACCCATTACAATCTTCATGAAGGATCTCAACTACCCCTCTATATACTGGGAATCCTACACCACTTCTCATGCAGAAGGCCAGTGATTCCTAAACTTTAATATTAACATCCTGGAACAGTTGGTTCCTTCTCCTACCAGTGGTACAAACATCCTTGACCTTGTACTCACAAACATGGGGGAACAATGTTCCTTACCCAATGTAATGTCCTCGCTCATCAGATCTGACCATAATGCAGTAGTGCCTGAATTAAAAATTAAATCCAGGGGATCAGCAAAACATCAAACTATTCCAAAGATAACCATTCTCTACAAGCAACACCTTGGCTAAATTCCAAGAACCCCTAAACCCAGTAAACACAATAGCATATGCTCAGCAATTTACAAAATCCCTGTGCAGCCATATTGATAGCTGTGCCTACTTGTATTAAGAATAAGACAAACTCAAAAGACAAGCTACACTGGTGGAATCACAATATCAATCGGTTATACAACAAATGAAAAAAATCTAAGTGTTGGAGAAACAAAGCCCAACACACTAAAAAAACCCTAACCAATCTAAACAGGCAGCTAGAAAGGTTAATTAATACTTCAGAGGGTAAATGTGAAGAAAGAATAACTTCTCAGGCAAAGGGCAACCACAAAACTTTCTACAGCTATGTCCTTAACCTCACAGTAAATACGCAACAATGCACAGACCTTACTAAAAACTGTAAATCCAAACAGGCTGGTACACTAGAAACAACAAAAGGAAATGCACCATAGACTTGCAGCAATCACAGTACACCATTTTAATAAATCCATAAATTAAAACAAGAAATGATCATAAAAAATGACTTACTGCTTTTACCCTTCACATTATACAGGACATTATCAGAGTAAAAAAACATGAAGAAAAAGACTTTATATACTACTAAACCATCCCATGGCTAAGTAGTCAATTAAATTAAATTGAATTAAATTAAATCAAGTTCCTTCCCATAAATTAACCCTTTAAGAAAAACATTAAAGCAATACTACTCCTACATATAAGAGTAAAAACATGATTAATGTTAGAGTTAGCATATTCTTAGTAAATTCACTATAGTACAATTCGGGCATCTATATCAAATTATCAGATGATGACAAGAGTGAATGCTCTTTCACTGAACCGAAAATGTCAAAACCACAAAAACGTGAACACACGGAACAGCGAATTGTTTAACAGGGAAAAAATTTGCTGCTCCATAAAAAAAAAAATTTTTAACACAAAACTTAGTGGGGGGCTTTGCCCCCACATCCCCCTTACTTAAATATATCAACTCTGAGATCGCACCATAGTGGAGGAATGGCAAAGTCCCAAAGATGACCCACTAATTTTTTTCCCTGGGAAAAAAATCGATGGTCCGTGACTTCGCTATTTTCTCCTTTCAACATTATTGGATCAATGAAAGAGTGTTCGCTCTTTTCATTGCCCGATAAGACAATAAAGACCCCAATTAGGAAGAATAGGACCTGAAAATATAGTCAGACATGTATGCATTCAGTTTCAAAGAAAGTTTATTAGAAAGGAAAGATAAGCATGAAATGTGCAGAAAATACAGAAATACAGAATGTTCCTTTCTCATGGGAAAGATACAATCTTGCCAGCTACAAAATGTTCAGTTATGCTTTTATCTGTGTTTAGGTAACACTGGCAAAAGATATTCTTTTAGTATTAGTTTAGTTAGTTTCTAGAATATACACAGCTATTGTAAATGTTCAGTATAAATACATATCAAATGTCAGTCAAGATTCAAAATATGACATTCATACTCAGTAATATGTTCAGCATAGTACATTTCAGTCAAATTTCAGAATATAAGAATAATATTCAGTTACTTCACATTATTCAGTTAATTTTAAGGATAAAGTGACAGAACTATTTATAACAGTTGTATTACTTCATACATTTCTACTACATCATCCTTTACATAATTCAATTGACAGAATTATTTTTACAGGCTTATTAAGATAAGCTAGCTAAAGAATAGGTATCATTAGTTATTCAATATACTCAAGGCATAACAGGGCAGGCTTAATTTGTTAATGAATTTACAAATTACAGTGCACTTTGCATAATTACTGTACATTAATAATTAAATTAAAAAGGCACTTACAGAAAATGCAAAGTTATAGACCTGAAATACAGAAAGCATATGTTTAAAACTATTATAGCTCATAAATATACATAAAATATTTCAGACACAAATTTAGGAGGCAGACATCTATTACAGCACATAAAAGTTAAAAAAGGTAAGTAGCATCATTAGCAAATCTAGATAAAAAATATATAGGCACAAGTTAATACAATTTATGGTAATTACGCTTCAAGACCGATTATAAAGTTATCCCTTTAGTGCTGTTTTCAAGTAGTCTTCAGAAAATAGCCAACGTCTTTGATAGGCTATACAGTAAAAAAAATGATTAAACAGTACAATGTTTAAAGATTTAAATCTATAAACAACAGAAAAGGGTTTCATTTGCTGGTACACTAAGGCACCAGTTCACAAAGTAAAAAACATAGACAATAGACAGTGTAATTTTACCATTACAGCATACATAGATAGGAAAAATAGGTAGGGTTAACAGTTTATACTCTGTCTAACATAAATAAAGACGCATAAAGACAGGTTAAGAATGTATATGGCATTTTCTCCATGCTGTTTCCGGGACAGCACAGTTAAAAAAATACTTGGCTTAATCAGCTTTAAAAGCCACAGAATTAGAAGACACTTATTGTCAGAATAGTGTGCAGCTTTTAAATACATCATTCATACATCAAACCTTAGACTTAAAGACAATAACGACTATAAATCTAAGTAATATGAAAATAAAATCATAAAGTTAACAGACTTCAAGCCTAGTGATTAAAATTAGAATTGCAAGTTTATTCACCAGATAAACAAAAACAATTGCCTAGTTATA
This sequence comes from Protopterus annectens, assembly GCF_019279795.1. NCBI lineage: Eukaryota > Metazoa > Chordata > Ceratodontiformes > Protopteridae > Protopterus > Protopterus annectens. The sequence continues at coordinate 221,350,783 of NC_056737.1, forward strand.
ATTAAATCATAAAGTTAAGAGACTATAATCCAAAAAGGCCATAAATGCTCAAGAGAAATCTAGTGGTCAAAATTAAAATTGCAAGTTTATTTACCAAATAAAGAAAATTTGTTTTCAGATTATGAGTCTGGTAGCATAAAACTGTAAACAGTAGATAGCAACACAAATTTAAGGTAACTACAAAAGTAGGTCCCTGTAAACATTTATCAGGGACCTCATGGAGAGCTGTTAGAATTAGGGTATTCTCAGTAAATTCGCTGTAGTACATTTAGGTAGAATAAGGCGGGTAAATATAGAGTCAGACATGTATGCATTCAGTTTCAAAGAAAGACAGTTTATTAAAAAGGAAAGATAAGCATGGAATGTGCAGAAAATACAGAGATAGAGACTGTTCCTTTCTCAAGGGAAAGATACAATCTTGCCAGCTACAGAATGTTTCTTTCTCAAGGGAAAGATGTACATAGCAATGGAATGCTAGATAAAGAGGCACATGCAAGACCAGGCTTGGTAACCAAGGCTAAGGAAGCATGTAAAGCATTACAGGGTTTTGATAATATTAAAATATACTTCTGATACAGTTAGGGAAGTCAGTTAGTTAGTTCGACCTGGCATACAGAAAAGATTAAATATCCAGCATTTTAGAAAGGACGCTACAATACAGACAGTCGAGCCTGAGTACACAAGACAGGTCAAATAAAGACTGTTTCAGCTTACATTATTAAGGACAATCAGAATATATGTGCAGAGTAGCACTGTTATTACTAATCAGCATCACAGCATTTCTGCAGACTGTTATTGTTTATCAGCAATGTTAATGAAGACAGTATTCGGATATTGTAAACATCTAATAAAGCCTTATTAAATGAGCTACAGTGTTTGGAGAATTCATTCTGAAACTGCACAAGACTTAGTCCATAAAGGAGAGATTGGCACTTGTTCAGCTTGAGTTTGGGTAATTAACAGATAAAGACTTTTATTCCGGTCTCATTTCAGTTGTTTCCAGTTAATTCCAGTATAGTATAGTCTTATCAATTCTTACAATGGCGAGGCAGCTGGGAGATAAACCTAGAATCTTCCGATCCACAGTCAGATGCATAAACAACATCTTAATGAGACAAAAAAAGCATTCACAAATATTAAATACTGTTTTGCTCAAGAATTCAAATCATATGCATAAAAACAGTGCATCATAAATATGTGTCAATAAAGCCGCAGGTTCATCTCTTATGTTATGAAGACTAGACAAGTAAACTTCCAGAATCAGATCAGTTTAAATCTGGTAATGTATTTATGTAATCAGTTTAAGACTGTATATATTTCATACAGAAATTGCAGTTTACCAAGCACACCAGATCAGATTACAGCCAGCTTAGCAAACTAAATTAAGGACAGTACTGCATGCCATAAGACAGTATGGTGAAGATCAATTCAATTCATTTACAGTTTTTAGCCAAGAAAAGTGTAGACAGTAATGATAAATTCTTGCAGCATTCAGTAGTACTAAAAAGTTCAATGACATCAGCTAAAGAAACGGCTATGGTAGGACAGTGGGTGGAGTTTCACTCACAGAACAGTATGTTAAAAACTGAGTGTCATGAGAATAAATGTAAAAAGTTCAACAGTTAAAATTAATTTTATATAAGTGCAAAAATGCACAGTGTTAAATTACTGCTTTAGTTTCCTTTAAGGTTATCAGTTTGCTTACAGACTTACAAGAGTTTATTAGCAGCAATTTTTTATTTCATGCAGAGAAATGTAAATAAAGTCAGGGCAACAAGTAGTGCTATCAGTTTATAGTTGTTAGAGATACAAATATTATTTTAAAGACATGATACTAAATACAATCAAGAACTTTAGCCACCCAGCCTTGCACAAGAGATGAAAAGATATTTAAAAGGCCTAACTACATTAAAGCAGGCCTTCCTTTACCTCATCAGTGACTGGGAAAATGCAAAATAAAATTTCGCAAGAGTTGTGGTGTAGAAGTTGACTATGTGTTTCATTTATTTCTTCAATGTTTGTTTAAAGTTAAAATGTGTGAGTTAAAGCAAGTATGTATGTTTTCAGTTATATAAGAGTACATGTTTCAGTTTATGCTTCTGTCTATGTTCAGGCAATACTGCCAAAAAGATATTAATAGTTTAGTCTCCAGAATATAACAATAACAGAAGTTAAAATGATACCATTTTATAAAACAAAGTATAACAAGTCATAATAATGTACCATAAACAGTTAAAAATATGTTCTTGTTAAAAATACCAATTATTAAAACATAATTGATTAAACTTGTGTGATTGCTGCAAGGAAGGTTATGCATAATAAATCTGGTGGACTTCTTTGAGAGTGTTACCAAAGCAATGGACGAGGGCAAGACTGAGCATACAGCTTGCCTTGACCTGGCCAAGGCTTTTGATACCCCACTCAGAAATTATAGACAACCTCACTAAATTAGGTTTAAACCTTTCATCCCCTGCTTGATAGCCATCTAGCTCATTGGTAGCACCCAGGAGGTCACAATAGGTGAGGCCACTTCCACCAAGAGGCCAGTCACTATCAGAGTCCCCCAGGTGTCGCTATTGGGCCCACTCTTTTTTGGCATCTATTTCTCTGAAGTAGAAGCAAATGCTGAAAGGTTATGGCTGACTAATTTAGCATTCTTCAAAAAGGCCTATCTCTGACCAATAAATGGTGCCAAACTCATGGTCTTAAACTCAGTGCTAAGAAATGCATAATTACACGCTTTGTGAAGACAACCCTCCTGGCTAATTACCATATTGATAATATGCCCCTAAGAGCTGACCTAGTGGTCAGGGATCTGGGTACACATCTAGACAGTAGCCTCACCTTCACTTACAATATGGCCACAGTGGTGAATAAGTCCTTTTATGTTTGGCAACCTATAGGTAAGGGCATGGCATCTAGGTCCAAAGAGGTCATTATCCCTCTGTAGTCTGCCCTTAATTGACCAATCATAGAGTATAATGCTTCATTCAGTATGTACCTGACCAGGGATATGCAACAACTAGAGTGACCTCAGAGGTTCCTTACAAAAAGAATACAAGGCATAACAAACCTGCCATACACAGAATGTCTTAAAGCCTTTTCTCTCTACTCAGTCTCCTATAAATTATTGAGGGAGTGCTCTATGCCTGGCTTACAATGCACCCACAAACCACACACTTATGAATCTCCTGCATATTTGTAAATCAAACAGTACCAGAAAACCAAGGTCTAAGTACCTGAATTTGGTCTGTGACTCAAACAGAACATGCTTGAGAAATTGATGTGTGTCCCAGAGATTGCTTCTTCTATGGGCAGGCTTCTCATCCATGTGAAGCTGTGTTCACCTATTACCCAATTTAAGTGCAACCCAGACCAGTAGATGGAGAATAGGAAATTTACACCAGGCCTGCCACCCATGTCCATTATGGATAGAGGTAGCATATAAATGCTTAGTCCTCAATGTTCTGTTTGGATACAGGACATCATTATTCTTTCAGGAAAACATGACTAGGCTTAGAAAGCCACACTGGGTTATTAACATAGCAACAATCTATTAAACTATGATAACAAAAACTGTTTTACCTACAGTTACCTCTTTCCTTCCTCTTCCCCTCTTGTTAATGTTCTTCCGAACATTAATGACATGAAGTAGGGCATATGTTTTGGAGTCCCCTACAAGTTTAACAAAATCAAAACAGTCCAATATTTCCAGGTTTACTTGTTCTGCTATATTTCACAAATGCAACTGATATTTTGTAATCTGACATTTATTCATTAGTTTCCAAGTTGCTGGTTATCTTTCTGTTGATCTCCATCTCCCAAATCCAGTCTTTGGTTCATTTCCAACATACTTCTGGCTCTTCTAGACAATTCCTGTGCTTTTTTCTATCTCCCAAGCATTTTCCTTTGGGACATTTGAAAAGATTTCACTGGCATAGTCTCTCTATAAGTTTTATTATCAGAAGAATAAGAAACAGAATCCCCTTATGTTTGATAGCTCACTTCTTGCTGGACAAATTTTTGTAATTCCTCCTTAGCAAGATCTGCATCAAAATGAGTTTGACCTCCATGAAAAATATGAAGATTGCTGGATACAGCATCTTGAACCTCACACCTGCATCTCAACATTCCCTGATTTCTGGAATAAATTTATTCCTGTTCTGCCTAGTAATCATTTCCATAAACACTCTACTGTCTCCAACTTTTAGTACTTTGTCCTTCTGCCACTGTTTTGTCAGCATCAACCACTTCTGCTGGTAAGATTGCATCTTTACTATTAAAATGTCTAGGTTGTTTTCTCATAGCCAGGTTTGGAGCATGCACACAATGTGCCTTTTCAATTAACAATTCCTGTTGTGGAATAACAGTCCATTTATTTATTTTGGCTTTCATAAAAGTAACACAGTCTGTTTCTTCCAGTTTGTTTGGTACAGCAGAAAATATCAGGTTTCCCTTATGTGCTCTGTCCTCTAATTCTACCATTTTTACCCTCTGTGTTACAAGTAAAACTATAACGTGTCAAATGGAATATGATTAATGTTAACAAAGTTATTTACTACATATTTACATGCTTTACATTTATTACAGCAAGATGTTCCTATCGGAAATATGTTTCGATTAATCCTGGAATCAGGGGTACAAAACTTCCCCTTAACAATGAAGTTTTGTATGTTTCTACCCCTTCTGTAAGAAATACCTAATCTAGCATTTAACCAGGAAGAAACATTTTTCAAGGAGCACAAATATTTCCAAAAATATTTCACTTCTTCTAAAATTTCAGAACTGAAACATCCAAATGTAGTAACAAAATAAAAGTAACATAAAAATGTAGTAACAAAATAAAGTTATTGTTTGTTTGTGTCTTTCGGCTTTTCCTGGTTAGGGGTCGCCACAGCAGAACTCCGGTCCGCTAATAATTGGCAGTTGATTTTTACGTACCGGTTTGCCAGACCTGACGCACAACCTTCAATGAAGGTACGCCCATTCATGCATGTCTCCACGCAGAAGATGCTCTAGCAGAGAATCGAACCGGACAGCGTCTTACTGTGAGGTGACAACGCTACCACAGCACCACCACCGCGGATAGTAACAAAATAAAGTTATATGTGCACTTAAATGCCCTTGTGATTTATTTTATATTGGAGAGACCAAGAGGGCATTTAAGGTTAGAATGCTTGAGCACATAAGAGATATCCATAATGAGAAAGAAGAAAGCTCTATAGCCACTCATTTTAAATCTTTTCATAACAGCAGTAGTGAAGAATTACAGGGTACTATACTAGAGAAAGTTAAAGTATCACTGTTTGATGAATGTCTTTTAAAAAAACGGCTTTTGACAAAGGAATCTCTTTATATTCTGAAATGTAACACTTTGCATCCATATGGACTTAATGAAGAGCTAAATTGGAAATATCTGATTTGATTGATTGATTATTTAATTGAACATAGTATATAAGGCAAGTTTTTCTGGTATGTTTTTACTCCTTGAAGGCTTTTGTGTTGAGCTGAGACGTTAGAGCAAAAAGTTTCTTCAGTTTTAAATAAATTATTGGTGGATTCACTGGCTGGTTGTTCTCTTTCCTTTTGTACTGGTGGTTTTATTATACTTTTTCATGGCCAGTGATCCCCAATACAACTTGCCTCGTGTATTTCGAGAAACCATAGGTGATGGTTCTCAGATGTCGTTGGATAATTTCTTGAATAATGCCTCTGATCGAAATTTACCTACTCATACAGCAACTACTAATGTGCCTAATGTACCCAATTCCTGCATTCCCTAGATGGGAACAAGAAAGAAATCGACATTGCCACAATCTCTTTGAGAATATCAGAAGGAAATTATCATCGTTCTTGCCGCAAGAAAGTAAGTCTTTATTTGAACAACTTGATAAACTCATTTGGAAAAAAATTGCTACCTTTTTTAACTTATCAGGGCTACAGAAATATCTGGATTTAGATATTACACCTAGAGGGCTAAGAGTATATAAAGACCCTACTCTGCCCTTTGATCTGCAAAATGCTACTGATGTACAATTCCTTAAATGCTGGGTAGCAGCAGCGCATAAGTGTACTTTGGAATGGGTAAACATTTTAATAGATCGTGACAGGGTTAAACAGAAGGAGTTGAAAGAACAAATTAAAGAAATCTGTAATACCCTGTCAATAGGAACCCATACTTCTGTGCTTGATACTTATTTGAGTGACATTAATCTGAAGCTAAAAAGTTTTGAGGAGGAATTGGTGGATAGAAAGAAGTGAAAGCTATTGAGAGATTTACGTGATTATGAAAACGGGAAGGTGCTCATCTCCAAGGCCAATAGGAAGAAGGCTCGCAATCATGTGAGGTTCCAGAAGCCGGAAAACGGTTCCCGTATGTATGATTCCTCCTTTTCTGCTTTAGATGAACTGTATACATTCTGCGTTGAAGAACTAGATAACCCAGAAGACTATCCTGCTTTACCAGCAGCACAACCTGAGCGTTATCAACAAACTTTTCGGAGTGAGTTTAATAACTCCTGAGGGGGCAAACAAGGTACAAAACAAGTCTGTGAAGTACAAGGACAGTTTCAGAGGGACTTTTACCCCCAGAGGGGGTATAAATGAGGTAAAATATAATGCCTTACCTCTAGTTAATAATTATATTATAAATTTATCTGGACATGTTTTTACGGACTATGAGTATTCAGTTTTGAATCGAGGCTTAAAATTTATTCCAACTGTAGTACCTCACATTCATGATATCAAATGTGATGTTTTTAAGTTTAGTAGGAAGCTACATTTAAAATATTTTTTTCAGAAAAACAACTGTAGAAAGTGATTTTATAGATAGTAATGACAATATGAATTTTTCTGATGATAGTTTTATTTACTTGTGAATCAGACGGCTCTTTTAATGCCTATTGTAAACTAGACACAAGTAATGTACATACTAAAAGTGTGTTTATACCTCCTTACTCTAATGAAGAAGTGGTTCATTTTTCTAACATGTTGAATTTTGCACTTAATAATGACAATAGAGTTTGATAGAAATAGAGGGCGTATTATTTATAATTTATCAATCATGGAGTGGAAAGCCCTTAGGACATTGAGTAAAATGGATAATGTTATTTTAAACCCTCAGATAAAGGAAATAAATTGGTTATTATGCACCATGCTCAGTATTTAGTATCGAGCATTTAAAGGATGATTAAACTTATGAAATTGTTGATATGTCAGCATATAATGAGGCAATGAAGGAATATCATGAACTATTATCCAAAGGTAATAGACTTGGATATTTTACAGATTCAGACATTAAGAATAAATTTGATATAAAAAATAGTAAAATGGCACATTTTTATTGCCTCCCGAAAGTACATAACAATTTAAATAGACCACCAGGGAGGCCTGTAGTTGCTGCATGTGACTACTTTACACATGCGTTAGGTGTTTTTTACACCATTATTTAAGTCCTGCAGTATATAAACGTCCATCCTACATTAGAGATATATTTGATTTCTTGGATAAAATCAGTGATATACAATGGAACAGTGATGTGTATTTTTTCACAATAGATGTAAAGAACTTATATACCAACATTGGCCATGCCTTTGGCCTAGAGACAGCTAGATGTTTCTTAGGAACTTCTCCAGTTACAGAATATGTTATAGATTTAATACATTTCTGTTTTACTAAAAACTTCTTTGAGTTTAATAACATTCTTTATAGACAGAAACAGGGTATGGCCATGGGGGCTGCCTTTGCCCCCATGTACGCTAACCTTAGTATGGGTCTTTTTGAATCAGAATTGTCAAAGGAAAAAACTTCAAAGACCAAGTCACGTTAGGTTCAAGCAAGGCACCCTTTATTACTTGCAGCAAGGAGACAAAGCATGTATGCACAGGGTTTGTCTAAATGATTAATGACTAGTAGGTTATACTTATACAGTTCTCTTCCTGTCACATAGAAAATGTTACATTCTATTGCTGACGTAGTTAGACACAGCTTTCTGTATGTTCTACAGAAAATATTGTTAGACTTATTGCTAACCAAGTTAAAATATCTGTCATTCTGCAAAAAACATTTTGAGAAAAACAACCTGGCCTTGGGTTTATGTCAGTCCATTTCCTCATTTCAATTCTTCTATTGTATTGTTCTAATACATGTGTTACATTTTACCTAGATTCAAGGTACATTTCTAGCTTCAGTACAAGTAACGCTGACTACGGTTTAAACTTTCAAGCATCTATTGTTTTCTTTATCAATGGCTTCCAGCAGCTGCATGTTTTCTCATGGCATAAGCAGAAATCAATATCCCTTTGTTAATTTTCATGACATTAGCAGAAATGAATTACTTCTTGTTATTTGCTGACATTACAGAAAATAGAATGCTTCTTGTTAAGTTTCTAATGGCTGTGCAGATTCAAGAAGTGTGAACAGAATAAATGTATTAACCCTTTTAAATCTCAAATGCACTAAATGCACTAAGCATGCATATTACTATTACATATTTTTCTAACATTTCCCCCTTTTTAATACTTTTATTCTACTTTCAAGATAAGCATAAACAGTTTTTCTTCCCCTAACCTCTTCCTTCTCAGGATTTGCAGTTAAGAGAGTCATTCAGTTTAAACTTATGAAAGCATTTTCAGATTTTTAACAATTCTTCAAGTTCAGCACCTTGGTATAAGGTTTCTGAAACTGACATGTCTATAAAGTCTTTAATCAGTCTTTTCATGCAGGGGATGCAGCAGCACACACATACCACCAGTAGCATCATTCCTACACAGATGGCAATCAGGATGTTCATCAGGATACTGCCCCACCCCCCAAACAATCTCTGGAAAAAGTCCGTCAATGGATTTGGTCCTGGTTTGGTCATGGCTGACATCTGCTGAATTACCTCAAGATGATTGGCTATCTCGTGTTTGTGGTCAGGAATATACGAACAGCACTCCTCCTGGATTAAAGCACAAGTACCTCCTCTCGCCGCTAGGGTGAAGTCGAGGGGATGCGGTTTTGAAGCACTACAGTTCTCATGGCAGTCAGTTCATCAGTCACCAATTCTAGGGCAGAAAAGGTTGCATTACTCATTATTTCGGGAAGTTTAGACAATTTTCTCAGTTCCCAGATTGATTTCGTTGCTCCATATGCTGGCAGTACACCTGCCCATGAGATGATGGTATCACCCAAGTCCATTTTTCCCTAAGCTCACACCATGATGGTTTTTCCAGCCCGCATTGATTTGCCCTACTGGATTGACAGGCTTATTGATTTCTCGTCGAACATTCCGGATTTTCCCTTGAGGTAAAACTGCTGTGTGTCGTATTACCAGAACCAGGCACCCCAAATAACAACTGCCGGACCAATTCTCAGGTAACCACTTGTATGCTTTCCTACCACATAAATAACAGTCTTCTACTTTGGTAGTAACTTTACTGTGTCCTGGCTCTGGATGAAACATATTTTTGTCTATCATAGACAGTGGTCTATAAAGGTCAGCATTATGTTTTACTTCATCAGTTGTCCTATGCATCAGTTCAACAAATGAATCATAGCTCGTGTTGCAATAGGACCCTGTGTTATCAGTTTTATTGTAGCATCTATAGGGAACAGTCACATTGCAATTGCTCCAACCCACCTGAACTGTATCATTTTTGTAAAAACACACAGTCCCCTTCTGTCGAACAGACAAGTGCAATGCTACTTTATCTTGTGATGTGATATCTGATGTATCATAGACTAAGTTTTCCCAGGTCTTGTTGGCTCCTAGGGGGACTGAAGTTAACAATAACCCCCGTATGCTGTTGGCAAAGCTGTGCAAATCCAGCAATTCGAAACATTGAAGGTCTCAGCATACACATATTTGATTGCCTGGTAAGTGTTGAAGTTTGGGTGCCACTCTGTGTACAACTCTGCACGCTTGTTCAGTCCAGTTTGTGTGGCTGAAAAAAGGAATGGCCACAACAAAAAGATTATTGTCACTAGTACAGTCAACAGGATGGTTATGCAATACTTCCGAGGAAACAGTTGTTCTACATTCCTGTTTTCTCCGACTCTTCCGAATAGGTACATCTGGATCTTACTGGATCCTGTCATCTTTATTTCAGACATGTGTTCTTACTCTCTGCCCTAATAGGACCTTCAGCACCAATGGTTTCTTCACTGCGGTTGAGACGGATCAGTCCTATTGATCTGACCCCCCTTTGTAGCCAGACTTTGTGCTGAGGGCCCCGATGGAGAGGTAAGTCCAGTTCAAAGTTCTTAACAAGTTTGCAGTGTGTCAGGTAGATCCACAAAGCTTGCTCTGCTATCTTGACTGCAGTGGCTGTCAAAAGAAGCACCTGGTAGGGACCTTCCCACCTTGGTGATAACCACTTCTTCTTCTTGACAACTTTTATCCACACCCAGTCCCCGGGTGTCACTGCCACTTCTGATGTTTCGGTTTGCTTTCTATCTGAAACAGAATTTGACTGCAACAGATGTTTAGAACTCATGACTTTCCTCATATATTCAGCTAGTGTAAAATCAGCTTCCTGGTCTGATGACATGAGAAGTTTCTACTGGGGTGTGTAGTAAGTCCTTCCAAATAATTTTTCAAAAGGAGTCAATCCTTTTGCTGTAGGGACAGTTCTCATGCTCAACAGTGCCAGGGGTAAACAGTATATCCAATTTTTTCATGTCTCAGCTATCAACTTTCTCAATTTGTTTTTTAATATACTATTATGCCTTTCAACTAGCCCTGCAGATTGTGGATGGTATGCACAATGATTTTTTTAAGAAATACCAAAATGCTTACTTAACTGCTGTATGGTTTGGTTTACAAAGTGTGTACCATTGTCACTGTAGATCCTTTCCGGAATGCCAAATCTAGGCATGATTTCTTTGACAAGTACTTTTGCCACCGTGGAGGCATCTGGATTTTTGGTTGGAAAGGCTTCCACCCATCTGGAAAACATATCTACAATGACAAGACAATACTTCTTATTTTCACATTTGTTCAATTCTATGAAATCCATACAGATAGTGTGAAACTGGTGGTGTAGGGAAACTCCCTTGCTTGGGCTTTAACGCCCCTTGTGCATGATGTTTATTGCAAATCTGACACGTCAAACAAAAGTTTTTAGAGTAGTTTGTAAATCCGTACGTTGTGAACACCTGGTTCACCAGCTGTACGATCCCCCCTGTTGAGACATGGCACTGCCCATGGCTCAACAAAGCTGCATATCTAAACAAATTGGATGGGTAGTATTGGTTTCCCTTCTCTAGAGATTTACAGCCCCTTTTCAAGAATTGCTCCTCATTTTACCCATCGTTGTTTTTCAGCTTGCGTAGTGAATGTCTGCATTGTTTTTAACATTTCTAAGTCTAAAATCTCAGAGGGTTGTAATTCCTCATTTAAAAGAAATACTTCTGTGGCTGCTTGTTTTGCAGCTGTATCAGCTCTCGCATTACCTTTTGAAATCCTATCTTGTTGCTTGGTGTGAGCTGTGCATTTACAAATGGCTACTTTCTGAGGTAACTGAATAGATTCTAAAAGATCTAAACTAAACTGTGCATGATTTATAGGTTTGCCAGTAGATGTTATCATTCCCCGGTTTTTCCACTGTTGCGCAAAAACATGTACAGTAGAAAAAGTGTACTGGCTATCAGTAAAAATGCTTACACATTTACCCTTTGCTAAGGTACATGCCCGTGTCAAGGCAATCAATTCTGCTGCCTGTGCAGATACATTGTGTGGTAAAGGTTTTGCTTCTATAATCTCAGTGTCAGAAACTACTACATATCCTACTAGGTTCTGTCCTGCAGGACCCCTTTTGCACGAGCCAACCATGTAGTATGTCACCTCGGCATCATCCAAGGGGACATCCGTGAGATCTTTTCTAGGTAGTGTCTTTTGCTCAATTACCTGCAGGCAGCGGTGTGGTGTGCCGTCTGTAGGGGTCGGGCGCAGAGTAGAAGGGTTCAAAGTTGTGCATCATTCAATTGTCATATGAGGTTGGCTCAACAAAATAGTCATACAGGAAAGATGCCTATCAGGGGAAAGATATACCACCTTTTCTTGTAGTAAAATAATCGCGACTGCATGAGGCACTCTCAAAGTGAGAGGGTGGAATAAGACTACTGAGGTCGAAGCCTGTACTACCATTGCAGCTGCAACTACTGCTTGTACACAGTGGGGTAAGGATCATGCCACTGGGTCTAGTTGTGATGAATAGTAAGCAATGGGGCGTTGCTTATCCCCATGCTGCTGTGTTAATACTGATGTCATGTAACCCTGCTTACAATCTACAGTTTGGAAAAAACGTTTATGATAGTTTGGCAATCCCAGAACTAATGAGGATGCTATTAACTGCTTTAGTCTGCAGAAAGCAGATTCTTCTTCTGGTATCCATTGCAATACATCATGTGCTGCCATAGGCTTCTTGTATATAAGGTCAGTCAGAGGTGCAGATTCCAAAGCATAGTTTGGAATCCAGCTTCGGCAAAAATTAGTTGTACCCAGGAAGGATATCATTTCCTTCTTGGTAGTGGGTTTTGGTGCTTGCAAAATTGCTACCTTTCTGTCCTCATCTAATGTTCTGCCTTCTTTGGATATTACATATTCCAGGTATTTAACTTGTTTTTTCCAAAGCTGCAGTTTACTTTTGTTTACCTTATGTCCTTCAGCGGCTAAGAATTGTAGAAGTGCTATGGTATCTTCTCTACAATCCTGCTGGGTGGGGGCTGCCAGCAAGATGTAATCAACATAAAGTAAAATCTGACTGCCTCTTGGTGGGGTGAATCCCGCCAAGTTGCTTGCCATTTCTTGTGAGAATATTGTTGGACTTTCACAATATCCCTGTGGCAGTCGTGTATATGTATACCTTTTCCCCTGAAATGTGAATGCAAACCAATACTGGCTGTCAGGGTGTATCGGTATCGAAAAGAATGCATTGCTAATGTCTACTACAAAAAAATACTTCTGTTGAGGTTTTAAATCATTGAACATGGTGTGTGGGTCTGGCACTGTGGGTCCCCTTGGTATTACTGTATCATTTACAGCTTGTAAATCTTGGACCATACGCCATTCTCCATTTGCTTTTTTGACTGGAAATAAGGGTGTGTTACATGGTGAATCGGGAGATTCTACTAGTATCCCTCCTTTAAGTAAGGCTGCTATAATAGGCTTTATCCCTGCCTCTGCATCTTTTCTTAAGGGATACTGTCTTTTTTCTGGTCTGAATGCTGACTTTGGCGTGATAGTAACTGGTCCTGCTGTACGAATAAGTCCTACAGCTAACTTTCTTGTTGATCAGAGAGTCTCTGGTATATTTTGTAAGGCATTTTCTTCCTCCTTTAACAGGAGTGTCAATCAGCTGTCCTCACCAGACTGTAACTGCACAGCTGGGTTGGTCTGAGTTATCCAATTCAACTTCTGTATTTGTATTCCCTGTTCTGACAGTTCTAGTTCTGCCTGTTTCTCCCATCTCGTGACTTTTTCCTCCTAGGTCTGCACATTCTATATTTCTGTTTTTGGCTAGGCTAACATGTGGTAATCGATTAGATTTATAAAGTGCAAAGAACTCCTGGGGCAATGAACAGCTGGCTACACTGTTCCCTTCTGTATCCCAGTACAGGTTACGCAATATCAATCTGTTTGCATGATTCTTAAACAATTCTTGCTCATATTCCTTATCAGGTCCTGGTGTATTACAATAATACAGGGTACAGTGCAACAGGTGTTGCTTATCAATGTCAAGGGAGGGGAACTTGCTGACAGCTACATTCATTAACTCTTCGGTTACAGTCCCTGGACCAGTCATAACCAAGTCCTGGCTGTACCAATAAAACATGTCACCCTCCGATTGCACTGCAAAGGTATCAATTTGTCGCTGTGCTTCCATACCCTGCATGGTTGGGACTACTGCTATACCAAATAGCTGCATGAGGTCTCTGCCCAAGAGGTTTACTGGGCATTTTGCAGAAACAACAATTTTGCTTTTTTTGTGTCAATCCTGAAACTGGATCAGTTATTGCAATGTTATGGGAGAGAGGCTCCCGATACAGCTGTCCATTAGCTACTTTGACCAGTATGTAATCAGGTGTCTCTGTGTTTTCTGGTAGTTTGGAGGGATGTATCAGGGTTTGTGATGCCCCTGAGTCACACAAGAATTTGACTTCCCTCCCTTCTACCAAGAGTGTAACTTCTGGTTTTGTGTCTGCTAAATAGAGCTCCAAGCTCAATAAGACTAGGTCTAATATTTCATCTTCTTCATTGTCACTAACTTCCTGCACTTCCTCTACTCCCTCTATCACATTCTCATTTGTCCCTTCTTCGCTAGCCCCTTCTAGTGATTCCTGACTACCATATAGTCAGTCCTCACCTTCCTTGTCTTCCGTTGTTGCCTTCTTGTTTTTCTTGCAATCCCTTGCCAAATGTCCCTTTTTACTGCATTTAAAACATTCACCCCTTTTCTTTCACCCTTCAAAGTCCTCTGATCGTTGATCAGATTGTTTGTTTCCCTGTGCATTTTTCTTGCCCTTTTTCCCTGACTGCGCTACATAAACTTCTACTCCATCTTCTACAGAAAATATTTGAGCTTTCTTTTTCTTTTTGCTATTAAAATGCCTTTCGGCATGCCTAGCATATTCAAGCAATGATTGTAACCTGCTTGTACGATGATCTACCATGTGTTTTGTAATAAAACTGCTTATAGGTGCAATACTGCCCTTTAAAAATGCATTCTTTAACTGCTGTTCATATGGGGAATCTTGTGTTTGATCTTCAGGAACCTGCATTCCACAGTGGTTATTAAAACACTCTAATAATCTGGCATAATACCGGTCAATTGTTTCACTTTCTTGTTGGATGCATTGATTAATGCAAGTCCAGTCTGCCCTAGGTTTCCATTTTTCAGAGATGCCTTTTACTCTGGTGTCTAATTCTGCGCTGCTATGTGGGAGGGTTCTTTGTGCAGCGTCATGGGGATTCCAGTTCCCACTAATCACATGCCAATCAGGCCCTACTATTTGTCTAACTACCTTTTCTACCTCTTCTCCGTTTAAGTTATAACTCAGCCTCATTCCTTGTAAATCTTCAGAGAACTTTTGGATGGGGAATTCCCTCAGTGGCTTTCTGGATGTCTTCCAGAGTCCAAGGTCTATACACTAAAATAGTTGGGTCCTGATTGTCCTGACCTGCCTGAGGGTTGGGTACTTCTATAAGTGGACATATTTCTTCTCCTTCACTTATAGATCATGAATTCTTAACCATTTGCTATAACTCAATGCCTTCATCTGTGTTACCTGCCTTTGTTCGAGACCTGGTCTCGATGGGATCTCTAATATACGGTTTTATTTTCATAATGCCTCTATCTTCAGTGACCACAGGATATCATGGGGGTGGACTAACCTGTTCACTTGGTTCATATTCCGGTAAGGGAGGTGGAGGTGCTAATGCTATTACTAAGTTATTGTCCTCCTTGTCTAAAAACATTGCTTTTGAATTTTTGTTCTTTTGTTCCCTACGGTTTACTTCCTCAATCCACCTGTGTGCCTGAGAAATTCCTAATTTACGTTGCTTTTTTACCCGACCTTTGGAATCAGTTTTGAGGTGTTTGACAAGTTTGATAAGCGAGGATTTTTCTAATTTTCCATTGAATTCATACTTATTAACCCATTTTGAATATTGTCGGCGCGCTGTGACTGCATGTATTTTGCGTCTTCTGTTAATGGCAGATTTTGGGGTCTTTTTGTGCAATTATTACCCATTTTGTTCTACCCTTTGATTGTTACGTAACTTCTCTTAATTTTTTTTTAATGTGGTACCAAGGATTTTGTTATAGTCTCTTCAGAATGACTGCCTACTTATTCTGTTTCTCCTAATCTATGACAAGACAGTAATCTTTTTTGTCCCTGACTTGTAAGAAAAATACAGTCTAACAAAAACAATACATATCTAGTCCCTGATCTAAAACAGAAAACAGAAAAAAGTAGATTCACCTTACCTGAGCCCACGTGAGTGATCACCAATTCGTGGAGACCCATTCTTCAGTCGCAGATCAGAAAGTGGCTGGCCTCTTTTGAACGACAATTCAGTTGGAGGACTTTTCAGATAAGAAGAACCGATTTGGTTTCTTCCCCATATGGTTTCAACCACCTGGCCTGTCTGATCCGAGGTGAAGAGAGGTTTCCAGTCTGAGTGATCAATCTGTCAAAGGAAAAAACTTCAAAGACCAATTCACGTTAGGTTCAAGCAAGGCACCCTTTATTATTTGCAGCAAGGAGACAAAGCCCGTATGCACAGGGTTTGTCTTAATGATTAATGACTAGTAGGTTATACTTATACAGTTATCTTCCTGTCACATAGAAAATGTTACATTCTATTGCTGACGTAGTTAGACACAGCTTTCTGTATGTTCTACAGAAAATATTGTTAGACTTATTGCTGACCAAGTTAAAATATCTGTCATTCTGCAAAAAACATTTTGAGAAAAACAACCTGGCCTTGGGTTTATGTCAGTCCATTTCAGCATTTCAGTTCTTCTATTGTACTGCTCTAATACATGTGTTACATTTTACCTAGATTCAAGGTACATTTCTAGCTTCAGTACAAGTAATACTGACTACGGTTTAAGCTTTCAAGCATCTATTGTTTTCTTTATCAATGGCTTCTAGCAGCTGCATGTTTTCTCATGGCATAAGCAGAAATCAATATCCCTTTGTTAATTTTCATGACATTAGCAGAAATGAATTACTTCTTGTTATTTGCTGACATTAGCAGAAAATAGAATGCTTCTTGTTAAGTTTCTAATGGCTGTGCAGATTCATGCAGTGTGAACAGAATAAATGTATTAACTCTTTTAAATCTCAAATGCACTAAATGCACTAAGCATGCATATTGCTATTACATATTTTTCTAACAAGAATATATTTACAGAAGTGCATTTTTTCATCAATATGTAATTAGGTATTTTCGATATATTGACGATTTAATTTTTATTGCCCATGGTGATCAAGAAATGGTTGAACAATTTATCCATTCACTACATCATAATATATTTAATTTACAATTTGATGGTTTGTTAGTAGGGACATGTATCCCATTTCTGGATGTACAATTGAGTATTATTAATGGTACTGTTTTACATAGTACTGTACATAGAAAATTTGACCAAGGTACACAATTTGTGCACAGAGATAGTTGCCATCCTATCCATATATTGGAGGCACTTCCATATGGTGAGATGTTAAGGGTATCCAGATTATGTAATAATATCTGGGATTTAAGAAAAGAATTAAAAGTAACTGTGCATATGTTTGAAAAAAGGGGTTATAATAAAAGTTTAATGGAAAAAAGCAAGAAGAAATCATATTCTGGTTCTTTTATAAGAAACCCACATACTGATTCTCAGATGTTGGTCCCGTATAAGATTAATGGAAAATAACATTCTAAGCTTGTTTATTTTGTTACTACATTTGGATGTTTCAGTTCTGAAATTATAGAAGAAGTAAAATATTTTTGGAATTATTTGTGCTCCTTAAAAAATGTTTCTTTCTGGTTAAATGCTAGATTAGGTATTTCTTACAGAAGGGGTACAAACATACAAAACTTCATTGTTAAGGGGAAGTTTTGTACCCCTGATTCCAGGATTAATCGAAACATATTTCCAATCGGAATATCTTGCTGTAATAAATGTAAAGCATGTAAATATGTAGTAAATAACTTTGTTAACATTAATCATATTCCATTTGACATGCTACAGTTTTACTTGTAACACAGAGGGAGTTATATATGCACTTAAATGCTCTTGTGATTTATTTTATATTGGAGAAACCAAGAGGGCATTTAAGGTTAGAATGCTTGAGCACATAAGAGATATCCATAATGAGAAAAAAGAAAGCTCTATAGCCACTCATTTTAAATCTTTTCATAACAGCAGTAGTGAAGGATTACACGGTACTATACTAGAGAAAGTTAAAGTATCACTGTTTGATGAATGTCTTTTAAAAAAAAAATGGCTTTTGACAAAGGAATCTCTTTATATTCTGAAATTTAACACTTTGCATCCATATGTACTTAAGAGCTAAATTGTAAATATCTGATTTGATTGATTGATTGTTTAATTGAACATAGTATATGAGGCAAGTTTTTCTGGTATGTTTTTACTCCTTGAAGGCTTTTGTGTTGAGCCGAGACGTTAGATCAAAAAGTTTCTTCAGTTTTAAATAAATTATTGGTGGATTCACTGGCTGGTTGTTCTCTTCTCTTAGTTTTTTTCTTTGAAGGCATCCATGTGGTGAACTTACTAGCCAGTAATTGAATTTTACTCAAGCTGACAGCACCTCTGGCTGCAGTTTCTCCATTTCTGTTTTCACACTGGAATAGTTGAAGTTAAGCTGCTGGTGAGTGTGCAACTATCTTAGAAGTCCATTGAACAACTGTAGGTTGAGGAAAATCCACACAAAATAAGTCATAATATTGTTGCTGGATTTTAATAATTCTTTCTGCTCCCACCAAAATAACTGGTTCATTCTAGCAATAGTTTCAGAAAAGGATAACTCTTCAGGAGGGAAATCTGAAGAATAACTTTACCCAGAATCAGATTCCCTCTCCTATGAAGTAGAAACATAAGAAACAATCAAAGTCTAATTCCTATCTCTCAGACTAAGAATCAGAATCTGAGAGACAGAAAAATCTATTTCTTTTAAAATTCAGAGAAGATTCAGAATGCAAATGAATGGATTGAAATAAGCTCTTAGGAAAAAAAATAGCCAATCTTCTTTGTCTATCCTATGTGATACAGGAGAAAAAGAAGAATTAATTTTGTGTTTTGTTCTCCTGGCACTCTACTCCGCAGAAAAATGACATGAAGGACAGTCCCATCTCTGGGAATCAAGCTACTCAAAGAGGCTTTGTGGTAAAACATCATTCACTCCCTCCCCTGATATCAACAAGTGTGGTTCTTCCTTGTCCAAAGAGGATAGCTGAACAGCTGCAGAGGATGTGCATGTCTCCTGGGCCTTAGTGGCTTTTTAAAGAGCAACACCAGAGAGATATGGAAAAAGTGATGAAACATCCAAGGTACCTCAAATGGCTGGAGTAGAGTCAGTCATTAGCATCTAAGATGAAGATGAAGCCAGCTTCAACACTAAAGACTCATGTACAGTCTTTTTATTTCTGAGAGTTAGGTAAGGAAAACCCAAAGAGAATGAAACCTGGTCATGTCTTGATCAGAAAAACTGCCTGAGAAGTAGGTAACAGAGCCTTGGACAGTTGGTGGTACAACTTGACAGAGCATTACATTTTTTTAAACACCTTTATTAAATTATTACTTAAAGCACAGACAAGCATACATTAACAAAAAAGAAAACAAACATTTTAACATTTTCCATTTACGTACACCATGCATTACATATCTTTTTTTTCTTTCTATCATCATCCAGCATTACATAAGTTGTTGAATTCCTGCCTACCTTTAAACCTCACTCCTCCTCCTGAACATTATTCTTTTTTGTAATGTCCCCATAATTTCCATTTATTTCTAAGTAATTAGCTCCTTTCCCTTTCTAAAGATCCCTCTTCCAGTTCATTAATTCTTTTATAATATTCAATACTTCAAATGGAGTTGGTTTAGACTTTGATTTCCATTCCAAGTAATTGCTTTTCTGCCAGCCAACAGAACCATACATAACAAGACCTTAGTATGCTTAGGCAATTCAGTTCCTGTGTCCCAGCTAAAAAAAAAAATCTTAGTTATACACATTTGCTCTCCAAATATATCTAACAGAATACTCTGTATGGATTTTGTAAAATCTGTCAACTCACTACCTTATCACATACATTTCCTATGTGCCTGAGGAAATTTGCTTTGGTGTCTGCTTGGGGTATATAAATACTTATGCAAACACTTCCAAGAAAAGATCATAAACCTTCTGGACTTTGCTGCATCTTTGGAAGCCATACATATATTTTCCCATTGCTCCCTTGTAAATTGATTTTCCAGTCTAAATTCCCAATTTTTCTAACCTCCTCTGATTAATTCTTCTAATTATTGTGCAATATTTTATATAGCCTACTAATTATTCTTTTTTAACAGCAGCTTCTGTTCTAGATTCAATTAAAAACTCTACATGAGCAGGTCTTTCACTTAGAATTCCCCCATCCCTTGACCTATACTTTGATATCTATCCCTGGTATGAAAGACAATCTGTAGCCTGCAATCCAAAAGTCTTCGTGGCCTCATCCCAATCCATTGTCTTTTCCTCTCTAGTTATTTACTCTTGATACCTTGTTACTTTACCATTTCTCTCCAGTAAATTCCAACCCCCTGTTAGCTTATTTTCTGCACCCTTAATCGCAGTCATCCCTATTGGCAAAATCTCCTTTCTCCATTTTCACATTGACTTAGTTCTTAGAATACGTTCTGATACTTCATGGATATACTATTCTCTATGGTTATTATTTTTTGCATCCAAGACTTCCAAGATGGCTGCACATTGAGTAACAACTTAATTCTGACTCTCCCAGTGTGAAAACAGAAACTTAGCAGAGAAAGACAGTGGACCTGGATTTCTGAGAACATTTCAGTAACTGACTAGTAAGTGCACTGCCTGGATGCCAGGAATAAAAACTACAGAGGATCTGAAGGCAAATCAGCTATAAAAGGTGACAAAAACAATGACTGGGAAAAGTACTGCAGCTGTTCAACAAAAATAAGTGCAAGCTTCAGACATGACTTCCAGTGATCTTGAGGAAAGTATAAAGCAATTCCATACAGAACTGATTCAAATAAATGAAACACAGATGGAGTATATCAACTCAAACAAAACCAGGCTGGAAAAAATGGAAGAAGCTTTAAACAGATACTCAGATGAGATGATAAAACTGCAAAACTCAGAGGATGAAATTAAGAAAGGCTGACTGAATATGAGACTGCACAAGAAGAGATGTTTCAAAAAATAATAGAATTAGAAGACAGAGCACATAGAGAAAACCTGAGATTTTCTACTGTTCCTGAGAAGCTGGAAGGAACAGACTATATTAATTTCATAAAAGCACAAATAAGCAACTGGACTTGCTAATTGGAAGGGCACATTGTGTGTACACTCCAAATCTGGCCAGGAGAAAACAACCTAGACTTTTAATAGTAAAAATGCAGTCTTATCAGCAGAAGGAGTTGATTCTGACAAAAATGTGGCAGAAGAACAAAGTATTAAAAGTGGGAAACAGCAGAGTGTTTTTGGAGAATGACTACTGATTGTACAGGCAGAACAGGAATACATTTATTCCATTATATAGGGAATTTCGAGAGCAGGCATGATAATCAAACTGCTGTACCTAGCTATCTTCAAAATATTTTCCCTGGTGGAACAAAAAAAATGTTTTAATGAAGCACATACTAATGAAGAAATACAAATGTTTGTACAACAAAAAGTGAGCTGTGAAACAAAAGCAGATTTTGCTTCTTGATCTTCTGGGGATAAAGACCACAGAGAGACTGTGCCAGTGAAACCTTTCCCAGTGTTTCAAGTGAAAATGCTTGAAAGATGGAAAAAAAACACAGATGTTGACTAGAAGAATTGACAGTGCTTTGGAGATGAAGCAGAGACAGGGTTTGGGAGATGGAGATGAACAGGAATAGAAAATGAGCATCTGGAAGTATTGGACTTTCTTGGACTTTGTTAAATTTGTAGGGGACTCTAAAGCATATGCCCTACTTCATGTCATTAATGTTTGGAGACTAAAATCAGTAACTTGGAGATTGACAAATGTGGGATTACAAAGCAATAATTATATTTGTGAAACAGGACAGAACAAGAACATCTGGAAAAATTGAACTTGTTTGAAATTTGTTAAACTTGTAGGGGACTTTAAAGCATACGCTGAACTTCTTGTCAATAATGTTCAAAAAATACTCAGGAGGGGGAAGAAGAGGGAGATAACAGTAAGTAAAACATTTTTTTTTAACAGCATTATTTAAGTGGTGCATGATTTTCTTCTCATGCTATAAAGTAAAGTTGTTTTCAGTTATTCCAAAGAGTAATGGGGATACTAATGTAATTGTTTTGTTTCTTTCTCCTTTCTTCTCCCCTCCTCCTTGTTTGGTTTTAAGAAATGTAAGCACTGCAATATAAAAAAGGGATGTGGTTAAAAGAATGTGAAAAAAGAAAAATTAGAATGTTTTGTCTCATTCTTGTATAAAGGAATTATTGGGTTAAGGCCATTAGCTTTAAATAGCAACACATTTTAACAGAAAGCAAGTTCATGAAAAAGAATATTGTTTATTATAAGGTATTTTTTCTTGTTCTCATTTAACTATCAGACAATCTGATAAAGAGAAATGGCTTGGATAAAATGTTTTCTGAAAGCATTCAAGTGTTTTCCCAGCTGGGAAAGCTATAAAGATAAGGCAAAACCAGACAGCACTTAGTAGAATCACAGGATCTACCAGGTGTCTTAGCATGGATAATCTTTCTTTCTATTTAACTTGAGTCTGTTTGTATAGCTGTCAGCTTGGAACTTTTGTTCCTATTAGGAAGGTAAACCTTCGATATTTGAAGATGTACATAGTTTTGTGTGTTATTATTAAGTCAGTAGGTTTTAGGGGGTATTGTGTGTGTGTGTGTGTGTGTGTGTGTGTGTGTGTGTGTGTGTGTGTTTGTGTATTTTTGCCTGAGGGTTTTCAATAAAACAAATAGTTCTGCAAGATGTGACATAAGCTCAAATGGAGATGACAAGAAACAGTTGTATAAAAGATTAATCTGACAAATAGTGCATGCATGTAACACAAAAGCTGGAACTAGATATTTAACAAAAAAAGCTGTTATACATAAAAGGTGAGTATAATAATCCCTCAAGGATATGACTCTTTCTATAATGTCTTTAAACATTAATGGTCTCACACACAAATCCGAAAAAGAAAGAGTATTGAACTATATTAAAAAATGTAGAGTGCAAATAGCTATGCTACAGGTGGCACATTTGGAAAGAACTGAACATGGGAATTTGATAAAGAAAGGTTTTTAGGGTGGTTATTCAGTGGAATACCTGGGACAAAGGAACACAGGAGTACTTATTTTAATTGCAAGTGGAGCTCCAATAGTAATAAATGAAGAAAAAAGACAATAATGATAGATTTGTAGTACTAAGTGGCTACTGGCAAGGGAGGATGATTACACTGGCATGTATTTACATTCCACCAAAAACTGCTATAATGGAATTTATAGGTTCATAGGTTCATAGGTTCATACTAGGCTATCTGCCCGAGGGCATTTACAAGCCTAGCCCATCGTTTTGTGGCTTACGCCACCCCTTTAGTATGGGGAACTATACCCATTATTTTGCTGTGCCTCTGTCGAGCAGTGACACTGAGGTAATCCCTGGGGTATATCTGCGATCTCCCATCCATTGGTCAAGATTTCTCTTGAACAAGGCCAGCGAGGTGCTCTGCCTCACATGTACCGGGATTTTGTTCCACAGCATAGGGAGTCTTTGGGTGATGAATCTATCCCTCCAGCACGTCCTATTAATAGCCGTGTCAAGGTTTAAGTCTTCCGCCCTTGTGGCTCTGATGGATCTAGATTTTTTGAGGTGAAGCATATTCATCAAATCTGGGTTTGACATGGCCTTGTATGTTAGGCAAAGGTCACCTCTGAGCAATGTAGCGACTGAATAGAGCTGGAGTTCTTTCAGTCGGGCAGCATAGGACAGATTTTTGAGACCCTTTATCCTTTTGGTGAGGAACTTTTGTGGCCTCTCCAGCTGCTGCAAGTGTCGAGTCAGATAAATTCCGAATGGGGCATTGTACTCAATCATTGGTCTGATGAGTGATGAGTAAAGGGAGACTATGACCTCCTTTGATCTAGATGAGAATCCCTTCATGATAAGGTGGGCAATGTAGAAGGTCTTCCTAACTACTTTAGCTACATGGGTGTCGAATGACAGACTACTATCAACATGGGTCCCCAGGTCCCTGATAACTTCTTCTGTGCTCAGTGGATTGCCACCTATTTGGTAGCTAGGGGTAACCTTGTTTTTCCCGAAGGGTATGACTATGCATTTTTTGGCATTTAACTTTAGGCCGTGGCTCTGGCACCAGTTATCCGTTTCTGTGAGACCCTTCTGAAGGATATCTGTGTCAGATGTGTTTTCTACTATGGCGCCAGTTTGCAGTCATCTGCAAACTTTGTCAGCCATAACCCTCCTGTGTTTGCTTGTACTTGGAAAAGTAGATGCCAAACAAGAGTGGGCCCAGGACTGAGCCCTGTGGGACACCACTTGTGACAGGCTTTGAGTCTGACATGGCGCCAGCAGCTCTGACCCTGTGGGTTCTGTCACTCAGCCAGTTTGCAACCCATCTTGTGATGTATGGGTTGACATTTAAGCTGATGAGTTTTTCAATGATACCCGAATGGGGTATTGTATCGAAGGCCTTAGCCAGATCGAGGTAGGCTGTATGGACTGCCTTTCCTCATCAATGGCTTTGGTGACTGTTTCAAAAAGTCAACCAAGTTTAAAAGGCATGATCTGCCTTTGACAAAGCCAAACTGGGTTGGATCCAAAGTCTGCAAATTCCCTATGTCTTTATTTATGAGGTCCATTATGATCCTCTCCATGGCTTTGCAGATAAGGCTTGTCAAGCTAATGGGCCGGTAATTTCCAGGGTCGGTGGAGGCACCGCCTTTGTGAAGTGGTACCACAGTTGCAGTGCGCCACTCCTGGGTGCGTATCCAGAGGTAAGACTTTGATTAAACAGCTGTCCTAGCTGTGGGTTTAATTCCTCATTGAGTTCATGGAGCACACAGCCGGGGACACCATCAGGTCCCATGGATGCTGTGTTTTTGCTTTGGAGAGAGCAGTTCTCACTTGGGCTGGAGATGTTTGGGGGCTGCAATCGTTTGGTATAGATATCTCTCCTTTTGGGGAGAAGTTTGCACTGAACCTGTCAGCCAGTATGTTGGCAATGTCTGTAGGATCAGTAATCTTCACATCATTTTGAACTAGCTCTGAGCATATCTGGGAGTTTCCTCCCAGGTTTCTAACATAGCTAAAGAAGGCCTTATGATTGTCTTTTGAGTCTTTAGCTATTTTTCTCTCGAAATTTGCTTTGGATGATTTTATGAGAGCTCTTAGTTTTTACTTATAGTGATCAAGGGTGTCTTACCTTTTAAGGATTTTGCTCTATCTTGTAGTAGCTTCCTCCTTTTGTTGTAGAGTTTGTTTATGGCTGGGGTCCACCAGACTGGACGCTTGCCTTTGGTACAAAGAGTCTTTGTTTTGCTTGGGATTGCCTTATCCATGCAGTCCTGCAGGTGCTGGTAGAAGGCATTTGTAAGTGATTCAGCGGCTTGAGTACTGTTTTCCGCTGGCTCGGGGCCTTAAAGGAGACCACACTAGTCTTTAGAAGTGTGAAGTCGGCTTTTGAGAAGTTCTTTACTGTGGTCTTTTTATTTCAGGTGGGGTGGGATGAGGACCTCCAGCGAGATTAGTTTGTGGTCTGATCTCACCAGTGAGGGGTACACCTCCGGTGTTGAACATTGTGCTCCCATGTTCGTGATGATGAGATCAAGTATGTTATCTCCTCTTGTGTGTTAGCTGACTAGTTGTTCCATGGCATTTGAGTTTATGAATTCCAGGAACTTTTGGGCTAGGGTGTTAGGGCTTGAGTAGTGTTCCCAGTCTATATTAGGGTAATTGAAGTCACCTAGTATGATGGTGTTTGGTGATACATTTATCCCCTCTAGTGTTTTCAGGAAGGCCATGTGAGGTTCCAGAGTTTGTGAGGGTGGCCTGTAACATGCTACAATTTGCAGAGCAGTCTTGCCTATGGTTAATTGCACCTGGATGGTCTCCGATGCATCGTGCGTTGCCACCAGTCTTGAGGTGTGGGTGTCCTTGATGAATATGGATACTCCCCCTCCTTTCTTGGTATTGTCCAGATTTTGGGGCCGGAACGCATGATATGAGGTAAAACCTGATAGCGCTGGGGTGCTCTCAGGAGCCTTGAACCAGGTTTCTGTCACAGCACAGACATCGATGTTCTCCATACTGAGAAGGGCCTCGAGTGCGTGCATTTTGAGATTTAGACTTCTGGCATTGAGCAGCATTACCCTTAGTTTTTTTCCTTTTTTGTGTTCTAGGGTGGTAGGTTTAGAATTTGAGCCTTGCCTAAAAAAGCACTATGGGGTGGCAAGAGCCTTTGCCAATATCCGGAATCCCAGGGTGACAGGTGCAAGCCGCCCTTGAAGCAGCGTGGCTTGTCCAGCATGTCATCCCAGGCAGACAGACACTGGATCCCCTTTGAATGACACCAGTGTTTAAGCCAATTGTTAAAGCTGATCATCTTATCTCTGTATTGTGGCATCATTCTTGGTGAAGGTAGGATACTGCTCAAGGTCAGGGTCATACCTGTCTGGGCTACATAATCAGAGAGCTCCTCAATGTCTCTTTTCATGTAGTCCAAGGAGGTACGTCTCAGGTCGCTTTACACCAGCGTGGACAATGACTGAGTCATATTTGTACCTGCTGTTGAGAGACCTGAGTGCTTGCGTTATGTGGCGGATTCTAGCGACGACAGGCAGCTTACTGTGACCTTCTCCTTACTCAGTCTGGTGAGCGGGACGTCAGTGTATCTGACTATGGAGTCACCAATGACTAGTGTGTCTGGCATTGTGTTTGGCCTTAAGGGCTGTGACTGTTTGATACTCTGACTGTGAGGTCTATGTGTTGCAGGTGTTGTGTTCTGAGGTGGTGGTTGTTTGGGTGTCTGCTTTGGTGGCCTCTGCTGTTTTGGTAGATTTTTGATCAGAGCCTCCGAGTATGTCTTTGTGTGTTTATGTGTATGATTTGAGGTTGTAATGGTAATATGTGAGACTGGGTCTATAGTGTGTGTGGTAACCTTCTCCTCCTGACTGGTCTTGCCAGTCCTATGTTGAGAGAGCTCAGCCTCCAGTTTGGCCGTATAGTTGCATCTCTCGCATGTATTTGTGTTTTGTGGGAGGAGGAGAGGGTTGTCTGTGTACATGAGGCAATTGTAACATTGCCTCAATATTCCCAGGTTCACCAGCTGAGCAGGAGAGGACACTAGCAACTGATCCCTCGACATGCTAGAAGGAATAGACAAAAAAAAATTTAAAAAAGATTCCGGGGGACGTGGGTGACCGAGAAATGGGGGGTTGCCTTTTTGGGGTACTATCTATGACAAGAGTGCCGTATCAAGGTAATAAGTACTGTAGGAGCAAGTGCTACATTTAACAGATAGAGAATAGTCTACTTGGAGTCAAGTAGAGATGATCTTTTTAATTATAGGATACGCTGATTAGATCAGTAGTATAGTTCGAGGAAGGGAGAAATAATCAGCTTTCAGCAAGAAATATTACTAATAGGTGGGGACTGGAATTTGATTTTCAATAGTGAAGATGTATCTGGGGGCCCTGAAAGGAAAATATAACAAAGGAGGGTAGATTTTTAAAGAAATTTATGAAAATATTTGGCATGAAAGATGTGAATTCAGTAATAGGAATTTGGGGTGAATTTACATATTATTCCCCAAGATACAAAAACTGGGCTAGGCTAGACAGTATTTATATTTCACAGGAACATGTACATTTAATTGAAGGTCTTGATATGCACCTAATAACTATTTCAGATCATGCATCAATAATACCTAAAATAAAAATATATGATAATGAAATAAAAATGAGACATTGGTGCTTTCTCACCTATCTGTTGAAGAGAGATGAATTTAAGGAATAGGTAGTGGAAATTATTCAGGAACTATTAGAGAAGATTGAAACTTCTGAAAATATAGCTAGGGAGTGGGATAAAATTAAAGTGGAATTTAAAAATAGGGTGGAAATAAAAGAAAGGGAGATATGGTTAAAAAGTAACAAGAATTATTTAAAAGGAATGACGAATATTAAAGTAATGCAAAATAGGGGTAATCTCACAGAACAAGAAGAGGAGCAACTGCAAAATGGTAAGCATAAAATAAAGGATTATTTTGATAATATACACAAATTTAGAAAGACTGCTGTTAAGCAACTATTTTTGGTAAAAACACTAGAGCACAAAAACTTTTAGCATAATGACTCAGGCAACAGAAAGTAGAAAGGGCTGTCACCAAGCTTAGGGAGCCTATAACAAGGAAGGTAACAAGAGATCCTGTAGAGGTATTAGAAATATTTTGGGAATTCTATGAAAGTCTGTATAAAGCAGAGAAATATGGAAATCAAGAAAAGATACAACTGGAAATGTTTATGGAAGAATTAACTAGGCCAAGGTTATAGGTAGATGAGGATCAATTACTAATTGTTAGGATATTAGGCAATGAGATAAAAATTGTGATGTATAACCAATCTACATGAAATTCCCCAGGCACAGATGGTATTCCTGTAGAAGTCTGGAAGCAGGGATAGAAAAAAAAAACCTGATAAAGATCTGGAAAACTTTAACAGTATTTTAAGAGGAGGAGAAGTATCAACATCCTTGAAGAAAGCAGTGGTAGCTGGAATACCTAAAGAGGGTAAAGATCCATCAGAATCAGCTTCATACAGACCCATTTAAATACTAAACTGTGAGTATAGTGTTCATGTATATAATGGCTAAAAGAATGGCAAAATTAATGCCAAAATTGATAGATATGGATCAGTGTGGTTTTGTGGAGGGGAGGCAAACATTTGACAACATTAACAGAACACTGATGATCCACAGGGATTGCTGGGTCTTGATGCAGAGAAAGCATTTGACAGAGTAAGCTGAGACTTTATGAGCAGTGCAATGGAAACATTTGCATTTCCTGAAGAAATTATAAGGCTGATAAGGAGTATATATGAGGGATCAGAGGCAAAAATTAAAGTGGGTGTGGTCCTCTCTGATATTTTCTGCTTGAGCAGGGGAACCAGACGGGGGTGCCCTCCTTTCACTTTTTTATTTGCATTATATTTAGAACCAATGGCAAAGAAAATGAGGGACTCAGAAGTTTAAGGATATAATTAGTATGGTAGTTAAGAAAAGCTGGCTGTATTTGGAGATGGTAGTACTTTATACCCGACAAAACCAGAAAGACACATTGCAGTATTATGGAACATTCTGAGTCAGTTTCACATCTTTTCAGGATATACAATTAGTTAAGCTAAAACCAAGGCAACAGCAGAAAATTATGTACCCACATACAAATTGATTCAGCAATATCCATATTTATGGGAACATAATAAAATGAAGTTGTGACACCTTACCACTGAACCAGTAATCAAGGAGTCTCAATCCTCACCACTGGCACCAGTGGGGGATGTACACTGAGAGGATGACAAGGTACACACATAGTATTACCAAACGCAGCTCTCGGCATCAAGTGCAATTTTCCTTAAGATCACACAGAGACCACTGTCAGTCTGGAGCCGGTTTCTCTCTCTTTCTCCAGATCCCAATAAGACTCCCCAATGGCATAGCTATAGAGTTGAGATCTCAGCTGAGTGGCCAAGTCAAAACCTCCAGCACCCTCTCTGTCCAACAAGTGCTTTGTGCCCCTGCTCAAGTAGCTGACACACACACACACACACACACACACACACACACACACACACACATACACACACACACACACACACACACACACACACACACACACACACACACACACACACACACACACACACACACACACACACACACACACACTCTTTGAGGTTTGATTTATACACACACACATACCTGGGAAAGGCTGGCACAGGTTTACCTGCTATGCCCCCTTCTGCTCATACTATAAGGTGGTCATCACTGCCACCAGAACCCCTTATCAGCTACTTTAAGGCCCTTAACAAAGGATGTCCAATCTTACTGTGTAATATTACTGTCAATTCAAATGGTAGTTTGACCAAGAGCAAGGCTATTAGGAGTGGCCCACAGTGTCACCAAATAAATATGCAAGTACACTCAGAACTTAAATATTTCTACACAGATCAGCCA
Source organism: Protopterus annectens (assembly GCF_019279795.1). Classification (NCBI taxonomy): domain Eukaryota; kingdom Metazoa; phylum Chordata; order Ceratodontiformes; family Protopteridae; genus Protopterus; species Protopterus annectens. Next base: position 221,380,715 of record NC_056737.1, read on the forward strand.
CAATGAAAGGTTTAAATATATTTAATAATAAATAATACAAGAAGAAAACAATACTAAATATATATTTACAGTGACACCAGAGTTCAAAATCACAGAAAATATTTAAAACAACATTGCAGGATAGTCTCAAATAAATAAAGAAAAATATCTAAGCTAAGCTTTGCTATATTCCTGACTATATCTGAAAGAATTACTATACATTAGAGCAGGGCAGATGTGGTGAATGGATCTTCTCTAGTTGTCAGGTCAAAAACAGAATACAGAATGCTGTGTCTCTCTCACAGAGTTCTCAAATTAATATCTCAAATATTACTGCTGGGCTAACTTGCAGAATGACATCATTTATTGTCATCTGACTCCTAGATCCCAGGTCCAATACAACCACTGATGACAGCTGGTAGCATCTTAGCATCTACTTGTAAAAATATATAGACAAGGGCTTTTCCTCAGATTTTTGGCAAATACTGGAAGTCATAAAACAATAAAACACTTCCAAGACAATACAGAAAGCTTCTTAACACAGACATTGTGTCTGTAGATCCCATAAAGTAATTTAATTTCAGTTATTTTTCTGAAGTTTTGCTGGTCTGAAGTTAACCTCCTGTATTTCAGTTTCCACTGTTAAATATATATATCTAAACAGCGACAATAGTGCATGTACATTTCTGTTCTCTTCCAGCAGGGCCCATTGTGGATACATATTTAAGCTCAGTACTTTATAAAATATCTTTTCAAAACACGTCTGTACAAACCTAGTTTGATATGTACATGACATACAGCTCTAATACATTTGTAATACAGACATCTTACATGGAGCACGTTGACATTCACAAATGAAACATAACCATTTACAAAATTCCAGACAGCTGTGTTGGCAGTATCTCCCTTTGTCACACTTCTATATAAATCATGTTGATATTCACAAATGACATATAATTATTTACAAGATTCCAGCTAGTTGGGCTGGCAGTATCTCCGTTCATCACGTATCTCATTTCATCACAGAGGTATTTAGGAGTATGGATTAAAAATTCTTCTGGTGTGGGAGCTAAGGATATGTGGGAAGAGACTAAATAAAAGATAATACAAAAACTGAGAAAATGGAAGCTGTGTTATATGGATAGTAAGACACAAGCAGTTAAAATGTTTTTAGTCCCGTTAGTCTTATACACAGGTCAAGCAAATTTTTATCAACCAGAAGAGAAGTTGTGGATAGCAATTAATAAAGAGCTGAAGGACTTCTTCTGGCAGTGGAAGATGGCAAGAGTCAAGTGGAATAAGCTGATTCCAGTAGCAGAACCGGGCAGATTGGGACTACTTGATTTGAAGGGATACCTCAGAGCTACACAATTAAGGCTCCTATACATAGCTCAAGTGGAAAACTATAATTCAAAGTGGAAAGAGATGATGATGAAACATGGGGGAAGCTCAAGAAACAAGGAGAGACTGTGATTTTGTATGCAGGCCTTTAAGGAAAATAACAGTAATCATGTAGAATATTATATCTATAGAGTAGCAGAAAGTATCCTTAGACCTAAGACAACAAGGGAATGGAGAAAGGAGATTCTGTTGATAGGAATGACTCCAATTAGGGATATAGACAATAGGTAACAGGGGCTGGAATTTATTGGAGAAAACTGGCAAAGGAACCAAGGTACTGGGAGCAAATAACTATTGAGGGAAAGGTAATAGAATTTGAAGAGGCCAAAAATGTATTTGAACTGCAAGTTAGAGAGTGCTTTCCCTATCAAGTACTGATATCAGAGTATAGGCAAAGAGAAAGAAATAGGGGTCCTAAATGAACGACTAGCACTGGTAGAGTTTTTAGTCAAATCTAGAGCAGAAGTTGCTGTTAAGAAAGGGATAATTAGTAGAGCATATAAAATATTGCATGACACCTGTAAGAATTAATCGGAGGATATTAGAAAGGATTGGGAACAGAGATTGGAGAAGCAATTCATAAAGAAACAATGGGGGGATATATGTATGTCTCCCAAATATGCAACAAAATCTAGAAGATTTAAGATCTCTGCCAGGAAGTGTTTACATTGGTATTGTTATACCCCAAGCAGACTCCTAAGAACATATTTTTTGTGAGTGAAATGAGTTGACAGACTTCAAAGATTCCCTGTAGACTACTCTATTGGAGATGCTGGGTGAGCAAATTGGAGTAACTAGGGAAATTATTTTTTGAGCTATGACACAGAATCGGAATTGCCTAGACATAGTAAGACCTTGCTGAGTCTAATGATGGCTGTCAAAAAAAAACAATTACTAGAAAATGGAAATCAAAGACTAAACCAACTTTACTAGAAGTAGCAAAGATAATAACAGAGATAAAACAACTGGAACTGGGATCCTTAGAAAAGGGTAGAGTGCAAATTACACAGAAAAAATGGGAAATGTTGGACCAATACATGCAGAGGAGGAACGTGGTTTAAAAAAGGAAAGGATTTGAACTTAACTCTTGCCATCTTCCCCTCCCAGATAAATTCTTTAAACTATTATTATCTGCAACTTCTCCTCTGTTTGATAAAAAATATGCCTGACCCATATATAAAAATAAAGAGACTAAAAACATTTTCACTTCTTGTATCTTACTATCCATATCCACAAACAACAGTTTCCAGTTCCTCGGTTTTTGTATTATCTTTTGTTTAGTCTCTTCTCACATATCCTTAGCTGCCATAACAGAATCCTTTTGATTCCATACTCCTAAATGCATTGTCTTATTGTATCCCAATATGGGTACTGCAGAACCAATTCATATGTGGGTACATAATTTATGGCTACATCCTTTTTTTATCTTCTTTATTTTTATAATCTGGAAAGACTTGAAAATGCCTCAAAATGTTTTGCAATTCCGAGATGTCCTTTCCTGGATTTATTGGGTACAAAATAATAACATCTGCAAATAGAGCCAACATTTCTTGATTATATCAATTATATCCTTGCATTTCAGAGTCCCTTATTTTTTCTATAAATATGAAGCAAATAATAAAAGGGAAAGAGGGCACCCTGTCTCATTCCTCTTTTCAAAAACAACTTATCAGAGCGAAACCCTCCAATAAAATCCCAGCTTACTCTGTCAAATGCTTTCTCTGTAATAAAACCCACTAACAACAGTAGTATTTTCTAACATTCTTCTTTCCTCTTGATCATCACTGTTCTATTAATATTGTCAAATTTTTACCTGCCTGCCACAAAACCACATTTTAGCTAGTATAAACGTAAATACGTTATAATGGCTCCCTATTACGCTGTCACAGACGCAGCTTGTCGAATGCATCTTTGTCGAACTGAAAAGCACGAAAAGGCAAAATAGTGAAGTGGCTTTTCAGTGAATTCTTTCCCTGGGAAAGAATTTGCTTGGCCGCTTTTGCTACTTTGCCATTTTTGGCACTGTAGTGCGATCTCGGAGTTGGTATATTTAAGTAGAGGGTGTGGGGGGCACAGCCCCCAATGTAAGGGGTGTGGGGTGGTGAAGCCCCCCCACATTATGTAATGTTTTACAGTTTTTTTTTGTTTCGGAACAGTGATTTTTTTCCCTTGGAAAAAACTCACTGTTCTGAGGTTTCAACTTTGTAAGCTTTTGCTTACATGGGGTCGATTATGTGTCATTCACTTTTCTGAGTGTGCAATATCATAATATAGACCCCTTTATAATCATGATTTAAAACTGAAATGGATCTATATGACGCTGGGTCTGATGTATCTTCTGCAACAGAGCTAGCCCACGCTCTCACCACTGATCCAGAGAAAGCAAACCCCTCCAGCGATCCCGGCTGGGTTAGAAAAAAATCTCCTAATGTGAAAAAGCAAGACTCCAATAAACAAACCAATCTTCTATCTTTATTAAGCTCAGCAACAGCTTTTCATCGGCGCCCTGCACCAACTTCTTCAGACTTTAAAAATTGCGCGATAGTGCGCTTTCACATTTAAAACATTACAATTCAAAATAATAGTCAAACACGCCCCCCCAGTTGCTACCTTAAAGAGCACTTCACCCGTAACTAGAAACACCTAATAATAGGTAAATAACACTTAGCCTTGGGAACTCAAAAATTCCTAGCTTGGAGAAACATAACCAAGCGATGTACATTTGTAAACTAAAACATAGATATAAATATACATAAATAAAAGCACATACCAAATATCAAACACATACTCGATAATAGATGAATAATATACACTATTTAAACCATCTTTCATATTCTGACCAACATGCCGTCCTCCCAGTCTAAAGTAGAGGAGTCTTGAAGGACTACTAAGAACAAAATCAAATTAAAAATAGGTTCAAAAACCCAAAGCAATAAGCTGGTCTATGAAGGAGAAGACTTAAAGGGCGACTATAAAAATGGACCTAAAAATCAGGTATATAAAAACCCTAAACAGTAAGCCAGCCAAAACCAAAACCACCAGATCGTGGCCCCCACATTAACCCTACCTTTCCAAACTTCTCAATTTGAGGACACAGCTAATAGATAACATACTATTAAGACCAGGAAAATGGTAAGTGTCCAGTCTTAACTGCCGCATAAATAATGTAATATAACTGGGGGGCGTGTTTGACTATCATTTTGAATTGTAATGTTTTAACTGTGAAAGCGCACTATCGCGTGATTTTTAAAGTCTGAAGAAGTTGCTGCAGGGCACCGACGAAAAGCTGTTACTGAGCTTAATAAAGATAGAAGATTGGTTTGTTTATTGGCATCTTGCTTTTTCACATTAGGAGATTTTTTTCTAACCCAACCGGGATCGCCAGAGGGGTTTGCTTTCTCTGGATCAGTGGTGAGAGTGAGGGCTAGCTCTGTTGCAGTTTGTTTATTTTTGTTCTTTGGATATCTGATGTATCTTCACCATCTATGAGTAATACAGCCACCACAGCTTTCTTCCAAAATGTTGGTGCTTCCCCTTGATTTTAAAATACTGTTAAAACATTTCAGATCTTTATCACTTTCTTCCATCCTAATTTCCAAACTTCCACAGGAATGCCATCTGTTACTGGAGTCTTTCCTGCAGATTGATTATATAATTTTTATCTCATCTCCTCTTATCTAACCATTACTTGTTGAGCCTCACCTACCTCTAACCTTGGCATAATTGAGTCATTTATAAATATTTCCATTGTGCTGTTTCTTGATTTCCACATTCCTCTGCTTTATACAAATTTTCATACAATTTCTGAACTATCTCCAATACAGCTACAGGATCTCTGATTATTTTTCTTGTTATAGGCTGCCTAAGTTTGGCAGCAACTGTTTTTACTTTCTATTGCTTAAGTCGTTGTGCTAAAAATGTTTGTTCTCTGGAGGTGTTATCAAAAGATAGTTGCTTAATAGCAATATTTCTTAACTCATGCATATTATACAGATACTCTCTTATTTTCTCTTTAGCACTCTGCAGTTGTGTTTCTTCTTGTTCTCTGACTGCCCCCCTTATTCTATAATGATTTAACTTTTGCCAGCTCCTCTAAATAAGTCCTAGTATTTCTTAACCATATCTCTTTTTCTTATTTCTACCCCTTTGTAAACTCCATTTTCATTTTATCCCAATCAGTATCACTTCTAAAGACATTTTTATCTTCTCTGATAACTCTCAAATAATTTCCACTACCCATTCCTTAAATTCCTCTCTTTTTAACAGGTTTGTGGGAAAGCACCAAAGTCTTATTTTGACTTTTTTACCTTGAATGTTTATCTTAGTTTTTATCAGTGCATGATCTGAAACGGTTATTGGATGAGTATCATAGCTTTCAATTAAATGCACATATTCCTGTGAAATATAATTTCTATCCAATCTAGACCAGTTATTGTACCTTGGGGAATAATATGTAAATTCTGAGTTCCTGCTACTAAATTCATGTCTTCCATTCCAACTATTTCTTCAGAAATCTACCCTCTTTTGTTATATTTTCTATTCTAGATCTCCCAAGACATACTCACTATTACAAATTAAGTTCCAGTCCCCACTTATAAGTAATTTTCCCTCCTGAAAACTGATTATTTCTACCAACATTTTCTTAAGCTCCATAACAACAGTTTGGATGAAATATAATTACATGTCAGTGCAATCTTCCTAGCTTGCCAATAGTCCCTTACTACTACAAATCTACCATTATTGTCTCTTTTTTCCTTTCATATCACCATTGGTGCCCCTCTAGCAATCAGTATTATTACAATCCTTTCCTTTATCCTTGATACTCCACTGAATGTCCATCCTGAAATCCTTTCCTTGTTCAATTTACATGCTCATTTCTTTCCAAATGCATCTACTGCAGCATTGCTATTTGCATTCTGCATTTCTAAATAAGATTTAATACTCTTTCCTTTTTGTCTATACCTGTAAGACCATTACATTCCAAGACAATATGGATTGCATAGCCATTATGATAAAAAGCTGTTGCCATCCTTTTTTGAATGTGTATTGCTGACTTTTGTCTCTTGCTAATCTCCATTTGAGCCTATTTTACATTTTTCAAGAGTTTTTGTTTTAATGAAAACCATCAAACAAAAAACAAAATGGATTTTCAGAGCACTCCAACCCCCTGTTAACTTAAAACACACATAACTATGTACATCTTCAAAAAATGAGTTTAAACTTCCAGATAGGAACAATTGCATCAAATCAACAACTGCACCTGCAAGCATTATCTAACCTAAAATGAAAGTTACCCATGCTAAAGTGCATGATAGAGCCTGTGTTTCCACTTGGCACGATATAACATATGTAGCTAAGGCTACTGCAACAGTACTCTAACAATTATAGTAAATATATCTTCAAAGGCAAGCACCACTTAAAGGATAGCTAACAGCTTTCATTTCTCTGTGGCCAAGAGTTCAACATTTCTATAATGGGATGAATGGTCTTTCATTTCTGAATTAAAGAGTTGCCTCATAAGATTCATATTATCCTCAGGACAAACACCACATGTGAGGAATTCAATTAAATAGTGGCTTTGTTATCTGTGTCATATACCATGAAAGGGAGAATCTGGTCTACAAAGACCAGATTTTCCTCTCACAGTTCAGATTTTGAGGATCCTTCAAGAGAGGTATCCATCTAAGTTTTCTTTTGTGAGACTGTCTAAGCAGTAGAAGGTCATGGGTTTGTGCAAATGAATTGCAGCTCCTTGTAAAGCTGCTAGTCTTCTGAAAACTAAGAACAAATTATAAATGAAACACTGTAAGCATCTGAATAATAGATGCCCATTGTTGGTCTTCTGAGTTTGGGCATCAGCAAGATTAACAGACCAGTTATAAAAAGGGAAGGCCCTGATATTGAGAGCAGACATAGCCTGCAAAGGAAAATAGTTAGGAAATCTGCAGTATGTATTCATTGGGAAGGTGGGAGCTTGCTAAATCTTTCTGAGGAAGGAAGACACAAACTGAAGATGCTTCAGAAATGGCATCTTGCTGTGATGCAGCTACTAAAGCAGCATAGTCTGGTTTTCCAACAGAACTACTACTCTACTTCTTCCTCCACCTGGGCTATTATACATACAGAAAATGCTTGTCCCTGATCCTCACCAGGAACAAAACCCTCAAGCTTAAGAGGGAATGGCTAGGCCTCTAATGTTGCTTGCCCTACTTCCATTAATTTTTTTACTAATACCTTCCCCAGCCTGTCCATCTTGCAGTGTTTATAGAAGTTTCTTGTGGAATCCTTAAGTTCTCTTTTTTCTTTTGTGCTCCAAACCGTTTGAAGATTCACCTGCTAGGAGATTAGTGGTTATCCCTTGCTCCAGCATCAGTAGCTTTTTATTTTTCATAAAATCCCTAAAATTCTTACAGTACCTCATTCTACATTGATCTTAGAGTTAAGGAGACAGTAAAGCTTTACCAGTATCTCATCCACTAGGAAGGAAAGTAATATGGAGAGCCAAGACAAAATCTGAAAGTTCTGACACTCAGCCTGGCAAAGGAGAAAATTCTCTTACTCGCCCTGTCAAAAACATTAGACTCCTTTTCTGATAGCAAGGTGTCAAAGTGATACACTATCAGAGCCCTGTGCTAAACTAAAGAGATTGAACAGGCATCAGCTTAAGAATGACCAGTCAAGATCTAATGTCTTTAATACAGGGGCTTAAAAACAGCACTTACCTTTTTGGGAGCCAACAGAACCAAGTCTAGGGACTTAAGGGTTTAATATTATAGTGTCTACTTCAATATCTTAACATCATACTAACACCAAACACACTGTCCAGATTGTTCTGCAATCCCTAATGGCCACCACAAAAAAACAGTTAAAACTGATCAAGTATTTTTGTATAGGACAGCAGCACTCTGCATCCCCAATGTGTAAGGTTCTTCTCCACACCCCATATTGCTATATATATATATATATATATATATATATATATATATATATATATATATATATATATATATATATAAACTGAAAATTATATCACCTAATAGAAAAGGGAATAAATACATTTGCATTCTTTCTGCAGTGGTGCAACTTGAAGGTAATATATTTAAAAAATCAAGGTTATGATATAGAGTTCTCACAATGGGGAGAGCTGGGAGGCTCAGCCCCCTTAAAAAAATGAAACACACTTCTATGTAATATACCACACCTATATATCAAGAGGTGATGAGCTTATCGACAGTATGCTCAGCCTGGCATGGTCCTAGTCAGTAAACTGAAGTACACTCCATATACAGTCTCCTTGACAATTACAATCATAAAGGAGATAATCCAGGACTCCTCCATGTCCCCCTTCCCCAGATTCTGACCAAGACCTTCGGTGAGGAAGAAATTGCAACCATAACCTGCCTTCCTCAGCCTCAAATGTTCTCTGAAATAAGGGATCATCAGGTGGAAGGACTCACTGTATGGATTTCACAGGACTGTATTTGGTCCAGTGCTGGAATATGATCATGCCCCCTAAGGGTGCATTCCTATGGACAGCTTCCAAACCTCTCTGAAGTATATGGCTTGAACTGCAGACCCTAGCACAGAAATCCCCAGTGGACCTTTCTTAACCTGAATCATTAGATGTCAGACCCAGGGGAGATCTGGGAAAGAGTCTTCTATCTTAAGTATAACCATCAAGCTACAGTTGAGGTTAATCAAGCAGTCACTCCCTGGGATTGGGTCTGTCATGTAGATGTTCCACCTGAATGACAGAGTGGAAAGTTCCACCTATATGCTGGGATGCAAACCCCACAAATGGTTTCTGAGGGTATATCATCTCCATGGCCCCTGTTCATTGAAGACACTTTTATGTGTTTAATTCCTTGCTAGCTGAAAGTGAAGTTGACACTCAGAGAGTGAAGAACCATTTAGAAATGTGCTTATGTTCAGGAATGTGTGACCAAGGCTCATCATCTGTTCTGTCAGCCTTCTAATGGAGCCATGGGAAAGACCTAGGGCGAGGTATTGTATCCTCCCAAAAGCCCCCTGCTGAGCAAGTTCCACAATCACTATCCTAACAGTAACACAGGCCAGAAGTATCTTTCTATAGCATCTATAGGTGACCAGAATGATCGTGTGCTCCTCTTCAAGGATAGGAAAAGACAATGCAAGTGTGCCACCTTGGCTTTCTACTTTGCAAATATAAACATTTTGAAGGTTTTGTTGTTAGCCGCTGAATACAGGAACATTTTCAAAATGTAAGCCAAGATCAAGATCTTAACTGTGTGAGTAGTAGAGAAGAACTGAGTGGCTCAGGACCTAGGCATATTCTCCTAGTACAGTGTGAAGTCAGAGTATTAAGTGGAATAATGCATACTCCACAAGCATGGGAGCATCGCAAAAAAGTCAAATCATAGTGAAAGACAGGCAAACTCCAATCCAATCCATTCATAGAAGATCTGAGATGTTAGATTTGGCCTTCCAGTGACAAAATCATGCCATATAGCTAGAACTGAAACTGCCATATCAGCACATTCTACTTTCTCAGATACATAACTAGCATCCTTAGGGAAGAAAACAATGAGTCATGCTTGGAAGCCCTCTTCATTCTATGGGCAGTTTCTTTTTCCAAGTAAGAGTGAATAGAAGATAAAATGACTAGGAGGCTGTCAAGCCCCATATTCAGTACCCCTTTACTCTTTTGGAAGTTGTGAATCAGGTTCTGGGAAATTTGCCCCCCCCAAAAAATACCATCCAAGAAGGGGCACTCAAGCTGGACAGACTGAGCTCTATCATATGGTGCAGGTATGTCTCATCTTGCTGCCTCAAAGCATTACAGCAAAGTTCCATGGACCACAAAGAAGCAATGTAAACACATAGCAAGGATCTTTTTCTGATTCTCCTTGATTCAATATTTGGGAACATCTACTAGCTTCACTGCATGGCCCACATGGGAAATTTGTAACATGGACAAATAAGGAATATTAGTGATAGATCTGTGGTTTACTCTAGCTTTAGACTCCTTATCTCATGGAAGGTTGTTGTGGTCCCTTGTTCCTCTGCTAGATAAAAAAAATTCACATAAGAATCTGCTCTGGGATGCTTCAGCAGAGTGGCCGTCCACTCCATGGACCTTACAAAACAAAATGCATCTACCTTCTTATGAACAGAGGAAGTCAAAGTCAGAAGCTGCCAGGTTGCATTAATAGTACCATCTCAGGATAGGCTCCATGGATAGGAAAACTCTGCTCCTCATACTTCAGAAAACTGGCAACCTTTCAAAAAGAGATGTCATATGGAAAAGAGCTATAGTAGGACAATTTCATTCTCTCTAACTCATACAGAAGGTTACCCATGCCTCTAGAGTTCCTCTCTCAGAATGTTTTGAGTAAGAAGCCTAACCATGTGAAGTGAATGAGGCAATCAGCAGTGAGAGGTAAATGCTGAGTGTAATGTGATAGGACCTACCTTGCTGCCATGGAAAGCTCATATCAGAGGTAGTGATTTGTGGTGTAGACTTTATTGCTAGTGTCAGCAATATTCCATAAGAGTATCCTCCCAGACATACAAGAACACCTCTCACTAGATGTCAAATAGTCGATGTGTGTCTAACAACTGAGTCAGCACCATGGTATCAGCTGGTGCAAAAAGAGTCAAGAAAGTCTCCTCAACCCAACTGCTGACCAATGAACAATCATAAAGGTGGATAAGAATACTCATTGGTCTGTAGGCAACCAATGGACCAGCCCTAGAATGGGTGGAGGGACTGCCCCAGCTCAGCAAGCTAGGTTCAGACATGATCCAGATCCCTGGATATGAGGAAGATGGTTTGGCTACTGGTTTCCACAGCAACTCTCAGTCATATTTCTTTAACCAATAATGGGTGCAGGCTCAATCCCTCACTAGTCAAAGGGACACTTAACTTGATGCAGATGGACTGATGTCTGGCCACCGTTTCACTTACCTTCTCACACTTGTGTGGAACTGACATGGGATCACAGGATGACATACTCTGCAGGTCCCTACAATCAGCAACCACCGCATAAACCATCTTAACAGTGCTGAAGTAAGATCTCAAGCTTTTTTGTCTCTCTCACTTGCAGCTGACTAGGCTGAAGCACTGGCACTTATGGACACACATGATGTGCTCCACTCCCAGGCAGCTAAGGCTCATCCAAGACATTGTGGCAAAAGCAATGCATGCTATGAAAACAACATAATCAAATTCCTAAAGTCAAAAACTACTTTGTTGGAAAAAAATTCAGTGCAATCATACACAACAACCTAAGCTTGAGCCAGAACACAGCTTTCTCTATATAAAGAAAGTGACTCCTGTACAATCATATTACTAAAGGTATTTGAAGAGATGGCAGTGCATACAATGTGACATTTGATTAAATACGAATGTCCCTTGAGAAGAGTGTACATGATATCATCTCTCAAGAGATGCACTGCAGGTGAGGGTCTTGGCACACGATTTTCTGACCTCAGGAACACTACTGACAGTTTCAATACTTTAGTTACCATATGTAGGTATTTTAACTTGCAAAAATTGCACTTGAGATCCAAACTGTATAGACAGCATATATAAACTAGGAAATACAAGGCCCGAGTGTGCCTTCCCAGCCTGAAGCATACACCTGCAGGAGGTGTCCTCAAATGATTATGGAAACAAGAAAAAGAATTCAGAAATGTGGAGAGTGGCATATATAAGAAGAAGAGGTCACCTCACAGAATCATAGATATTCAAAGACTACAGAGTCTTATGACAATTTACCCATTTGCCAGTAACCTACCTTCAGGCTCACCTTGTTTATCCTTGACCACCTCACATGTCATTTCCAGAGTAATTTTATGAAAATCCCATCAAGTCATCTAGGTTACGTTTAAAGGAAGATAATCAGTTGCACTGCTAACATGCAGGGGTAATTTAATCCAGAGGTTAGTGAGGTACTGGGTTATAAACCTGATCCTTCACCATGTTTTCCTTATCTGTTGGTGAAGATTTATATCCCTGGTTCTAGTGTTAGTGGTGCTACTGGACTTAAGGAGATATAAGAAGTACAGGACAACCAGGCCTCAAATGGAACAGTAAGTGAGACTAAGCTCTCCTCTCAGAAGTCCATAAGACACTGAATAAATAGAGCTTCCAGGCTCTCTTGATAGCTCAGAGACTTTAAAATTGTGATTTATTTTTATTCAAAAGTTTTGGGGTCTCTCTCATGTAAGCATGTATGTCTGTGTACTCTGTCATGCAGTTTGTTTATATTTTGTACTGCTGCTATCCATCCTGATGTGTTTCTTTGTAATAAAGCAAAAAAATGAACTACCCTGCCCATTTGTCTTTAATGGGAAACAAGACAAGCGACATGGTGTCAGAATGGGATCCAGAAATCCAGATTCTGGACTAAGAAGGCACTCAGTTAAAGGTGGAGGAATACAGAAGAATGGATCATCCCCACTGCACGTTTAAGTCACAAAAAACAATCAGGAATGAATTTCAAGTATCAAAGCTTATTTAAATGATTTCTTATTCCCAACATATAAAACAAAGCACTCAGAATGCTCTAAATGCATCTCTAAGTAAACTAAATGTCCAAAACTGCAACATATTAAAAAAATATTCAGTAACTACAGAAAATGTTTGAAATAAAGTCTGAATCACATAAAATTAATAAAATAAGGAAAACAACTGCATTTTTTCGAAGTAGCTCATAGCACATACTTTTTTCACATTAATTAAAGCTATTCAAGATATCCAAAGTATACAGAGTGTTTGCATGTTTGTGCAGTATTACAGCACAGTTATTTCACAAACTACAGCCATTTCAAAGCATATTTTGTAAAGTACAGGATTTTGAAGAGTTTATTGTGTATTTGAATGTTATTACAAGTAGTGGCTGTGTGTGCATGTCCGTAAATAATTACAAGGGCCATTTTTTCACTGTTTGGGCATACTTTGTTTGCATGGCAGACAGATTTTGAAAACCAGGTCCACTTGTCTTTGATAATAATATTGCAAAGAATTGGAGAGTGAGCAAGAGTATGATATTTTTATACAAGCTGCATTTTCTAATAAAGATGACCATACAAAGGCATTTATTCTGGTTAATGTAGCTGGTTCAGAGGCCATAGAAAGAGAGCATTCATTTGTGTATGCATCTGCTGTGTTTGCAGGGGAGGGGGAAACCATCATATAGCTGTCTCAGCTGAGTCAAGGGAAGATCTCAAGTGCTTAAAATGTAAATTTAGAGAAATGTGTAACCCCCAAATTAATATTACAATGGAAAGGTACTTATTTTACATAAGAGATGAGAGGTCTGGGGAGACTTTTGCAACATATATAACTGACTTGAGAAACAAAGCTAAAACATGCAGATTTGGTGACTTAAGGGATGAGCTGATAAAAGACAAATGTGTGGTATTAAAGATGATGCTGTGAGAAAGATCTTGCTTTGTGACAGTGATTTAACTTTGAATAAGGCCACTGAGATTTGTCAGATATATGAGCTCACAGAAAATAACACAATATGCTTACAAATGAGAAATGTATGCTTCCAGTATTTTTAGTGCTCATGTTGATAGTAGCATGTGGTTAAAAGAAACCGACCCAAGCACATGGCAGCAACTGTAAGCCCTGCAACAGTCACTGGGAAACCCCATAGCTTTCTAGCAGATTCCAGAGTGTACACAGTCTCAGTGAAGCATGAGTGAGTCAGCAAACTCAAAGAATGTGGCTCTACCCAGTTTCATAGTCAGCTGTCATAATTGTGGTGCAAATCATGAGCCCAAAAGAGAAAAATGCTTATCTTTTGGTCAGCAATGCCACAAATGCGATAAGTGGAACCATTTCAAAAGGCTTTGTAAATCAAACACAGGGCATTCTTTTATTGAGAGAACATTCAAAGAGACAAGTTGATCAATTACAAAGCTGTAACCCTACTTTTTATGATGATAGCTGGTCAGCGCTTAATGAAATAGTGCAGTAGATTTATAGATAAAGAATGAAGTATTTTGTACTGTTAGGATAAATGGGAGAGCCCTAGAGGTCAAAGCTAATACAGGCTCAACGTGCAATGTTATGTCTGCAGAAACGTTTGCTAGAGTATGTGCTGGTGAGAAAGCTTGATATGGCAAAGTGTGAGAAGCTTGTTGCTTATGGTGGTCAAGAAATTCAAACTGATGGCTCAGTAGTGCTTTCATGTTGCTCTGCTGGGAACAGCTATGACTTTCAATTTTATGTGGTCAAAAGGCACGTACAGTCATTATTAGGCCTCAGAGATGGTGCAACACAGTGTGGTACATAGGACTGCTGAAATTAATTATAAAGAGACAAACAAAAGAAAAATGATGAATATTAAGGGTTGCACTGATAGCAGTGGTCTAAATTTACTACATATAAGAGTAAAAACAAAAAGATAATTGTTCAAAAGAAGGAAAATGTACAGACATTGATAGGAAGTAGGGGGAAAAAGATAAATAGTGTGGAGCATGGGAGGGGGAAGAGAAAGGAGGGGGCTATAGTAGCAGAGCTGAGGGTTTAGGAGGTTAGTTTAAGCAGAAGTTACTAACAGAGAAAGATAGTTAGGAGATGCACAAGATTATACAGTAGGCCAGACTAAGACTACGTGTGGTCGAGGCAATAGCATAATTTCAAATTTAGTAGGTGGGATTTAAGTTCCTTTTTAAAACAGGGAAAGGAAAGGTTGGATCTAATATGAAAAGGGAGTTTGTTCCAATTTAGTGAGACAGTGTGTTTGTAAAGTAGTTTGCCAATATTCCTTTTGGGTTTATAAATTGAAAGATGCTGATCAGTACTCTGGAGAGGCTGGGGGGCGGAGCAGAGCAGGCAGAGGGGTTGTTGAGTCTGGAAAAGGTAGTGTGGAGTTGTGATTGTAGGAGAAGGTGTGGAAATTCCAGCCACTGATGTTTGTTTAGTGAGAGGCAGTGATGTGACGTGAGTGGTTGGTTTAGAATAAATCTGGCAATTTTGTTGTATGTTTGTTCCAGTTTCTGCACTGAGGTAATTTGGATATTGGTAAGGATGGGGGAAGCGTACAGAAGACTAGGTAGGAGAAATGCCTGCACAAGAGTGCATTTAGTGGCAGTAGTGAGGAATTTTTTGTTCCTATAAAGTAGTCCAAGTTTTTGGAGTTTCTTTTTTGATGGCCTGTTGTATGTGCAAGTCAAATTTTAGTCTGTCATCAATTACCCAAAGGAGTTTGGTGTGTGAGACAGGGGAGATAGTGGTGCCACCTAGGGAGGAAGGAGAAAAGTTGGATTTAAGGTGAGAGAGTGTCTGAGGTAGGAAGAGAAGAAGATGAGTTTTCTTTAGGGTTAAGGATTAGTTGATTATTTCTGAGCCATTTTTCAACAGAGATTAAGAAATTCGGTGTTAGTGTGTGTAGTTCAGAGATAGTATTGGAGATAGATAAGACAGTAGGGTCATCTGCATATTGTATTACAGATGAGAGACTGCAGGATGAATGTAGGTTGTTGGTAAAAATGTTGAAAAGGAATGGTCCAAGTATGGAGCCTTGGGGTACTCCTGTATGAACAGCAAGGAAGGGTGAGAAAGTCTGCTGCCATCTAACAGCTTGTTTTCCACCAGTAAGGTAGGACTGGAACCAAGCAAGAGTAGAAGGAGAGAGGTTTAGGTCTAAGAGTTTGTTAAGAAGGATGGGATGAGACACAGTGTCAAAGGCTTTAGAGAAATCAAGGAATAGACAGGAGACAAGGAGGTTGCTGCCCATAGCTTCTGCAACCTTTTGAGTAAAGGATAGTAAGGCAGTCGAGGTACTGTGTTTAGGTCGGAAACCATGTTGCGAGGGGGTGAGGAGATTTTCGTGAATGAGATAGGACAGTAGTTGAATATGTATACATTTTTCAAGGATCTTAGAGAGAAGTGTGAGAATAGCAATTGGTCTATAGTTAGAGGGCTCAACAGAGTTGCCACCTTTATGCAGAGGAGTGATATAGAAGGATTTCCATATTTCCAGTACAATAGATTTCTGAATGGAGCGGTTGACTAAGATAGATACAGGATATGCAACAGAGTGAGCAGCAATTTTCAGAAATTGAGGGGGGAGTTTATCAGTGGAGGGAGAGCATGGTTTTAGTTTAAGAAGCAGGGATTTGATATATTTAGTAGAAACAAGTCGCAAGGTAAAAGGCTGAGAGACAGCGGAGCATAGAGGTTTAGGGGGAGGTGAGGTTGACACAGAAGAGTTGGGATGACCAGAGTTACCAGAGGGTAGGAGTTTAGAGATGCTGTCTATGAAGTGTTTGTTGAGTAAGTCTGCAGTTTCAGAGGGAGAGTGATAAGGGAAAGGATTAGGGATGGTAGGAGAACCGGTGTGGAGCAGGGAGTTGATAGTATTCCAGAAATGTTTGGGGTCATTTGGGTGAGAGCTTTGAAATTTAATGAAATATTGGCATTTATCCAAAATAAGTTTTTTTACATGATTCCTGAGTTGCTTATAACCTTGGAGAAAGGTGGGAGTTTTAGTGTTTTGCCATTTTTTCGATAGAGCATCTCTTTCATGCATCAAAGCATGAGTAGCTTCAGAGAGCCAGGGTGCAAAATTAGATTTGATTCTGATTTTACAAGTTGGGGCAAGAGAGTTTAGGACATCAAGGAAAATGTGGTTGAATTTAGTAACAGCATCGAGTGGGAAAGTTTTTAGGAAAGACCAGTTGATGGCAGAGAGTCTATAGTTAAAGGTTTCAGGGGAAAAGTTAGTCAGTTTACTACAATCTCTGCAGAGATGGGGCTTAGAGACATGAGGAGAGTGCTTTAAGATAGAGATGGGAGAATGGTCACTAACAGAGTCAGGGAAGGTAGAAGGGTTACAATAGTTATTTGGAGAGTTGGTCAAGATCCAGTCAATTGTGGAACCAGTAGCATTTTCACTGTAGTGGGTAGAGGTAGTGATCAGTTTTGAGAATCCATATAGGTTTATGAAATGTTGGGGTGAGTCACCAATAAGGGAGTTCCAATTTATATTAACATCTCCAAGAATGATGGTTTCATAGGGGATGGAGGTGTTTATCCAGGAGAATATGTATTCAAGGATAATGATATTTTTACCTGGGGGGATATAGATAGAGCCAGTAGCAAACTTCTTATAGTTATTGATGTGGCAGTCTAGGAGCAGTAGTTCAGCAGGGGAGAAACTAGGCAGGGTAATGTCTATAGGTGTTAGCATCAGTGAAACAGAGTACAAGATAGCCACCCCACCACCTTTTTTGGGTGTTCTATCAGACCTATAGATATTGTATTGAGGTGGGAGAAATTCAGAGGAATTGATATGTGGTTTTAGCCAGGTTTCCAATAGGACCAGGATGTGAGGTTTGTGTTGGGCCAACCATGCGTGAAGTTCAGACGTTTGTCGTTTAGGCTTTGGATATTCATTGCAGAGATAGAGAGAAGTTTGAGGCTGGAGATATTTGAGGGTGTTTTTGGGGTGACAGTAGATGAAGGTGGAGGGGGAGTGGAGAGAGGGGAGAGACCAGGATTGGGATGGATGTCACCAGAAACCAGAAGAGCAAAGACAAGATGGAAAAGGTGAGGGTGGTCAGTAAGGGGAATAGGGTACTTGAGTTTGGGCTTAGGAGTAAGAGCGGGGTAGGCCACGAGTTTAAATTTAAGAAATTGAAAGTGAGAGAGACAGAAAAGAGAGGGGGCAATAGTCAGTGGGGCTTGGCTATATGTTTGAAGAGGTCTTGGAAGGGGGAAGAGGGGAAGGTATGGAGCTGGGAAGTCCTTAGGGCTAGTGAGATTAGAAGTGGGAGAAATAGTAGTAAGGATAGCGCTGTGTGACGGAAAAAGGAGGGGAAGAGTTTTAGGGAAAATATAAAAAAATATATTAGGGAAGGGTGGTGGCTAGAGATAAGCAGTGTGAGGGAAGGAACAGTATTGAGGGGTGGAAATAGTGAGTATGTGAGGAGATAGTAGGTGTGCTAGGGAATGAAAGAGTTAAGTGTGAGACAGGAAAGCCACAGAGGAGGCAGCCCAAGGTGGGCAGGAAAAAGGGGAAGATTGGTGACAAGGTGGGAAGAGTGACAGGGTGAGAGCCCAAGTTATAGTGGTGGAAGGGGACTGTGGGTGTGACCAGACAATATGGTGAAAGTATAAATTTGAGGATACTAAGGGTGGGTGGGGATCGAAGCAATCCCAAGCGGAGCAGGCAGAACCACACCACACCACAGGTAAGTTTAATGTAAGGGCCTAAATCTGCACTCAGCACTTTAATTTTACTTACTTTTAGCAGGAAAGGCAGACCAACAGTATACAATTTTGAGGTTTTTATCAGGGTTACTTGTTCAAATGTCAGACAAATAAGTTAAACTTTCAAACAGGAATCTATGTCTGAGTGTTAGAAAGTCACAAAGGTACAAGGTATAGCTGTAAAAGTTAGGATCAGACAGACAAATGTATAAGTCAGATTACTTTAGTCACAGGGGAAGGAGGCAAAAAATAAAGCAGAAAGAGCCCCATGGCTGACCAAAATGGTGACTCGCTTTGTTACACAGCACAGTAAAAAAGAGCTTAACAAACATTTTTTGTATTTGTACCCTACACTGTTTAATTGTTGGGAGAGAAAAGTTTTTGTTAGAGACTGTGGTGGCCAATTGCAATCTTGTAGACACTGTTTTGTAGGAGCTGCAGTACTCTAGTTTAGGTAAATGTAGACTTTGACTAGAAAACGAGAAAAGCAGAGATTCTAGGGTAAGCATTAAGGCAACAACAGGCAGTTATTTTACAATAGTACATTCAGAGAGGTTTGGAGGGGGGGGGTAAAAGTAGCACACTTCAGAGTAGACAAGGGTTTATGGCTAAGAAAACTTCGTAGTAAAGAACATAACAAACACATGCCAGATTTTAAAGATATACCAGAAAAACTAATCAATTGTTCATCATTGTACAACTTCAAAATAGTCAGTAAAAGCAATTCCGGTATAGCTAGCACAAGTTATTCAGGTTGTAAATGCACTTATTCAATGTGTGTGAACAATTTAAACATTAAAAACATATGCAGCAAGTAGTCGCTCTGATGATTATACACTTTCTCTGGGTGTAGGTTCAGTTTAGAACACAAATATTAGGACGGAATTCAGTAAAGTCACTAGCTACTTATAAAGCTTCTGCGACAAAATAGAGCAGTCTGTGCAGTATCAAAGCATATCAAAGCATAGAAACAGGTCATACAGTTACACACAAAAACAGTAGAAAAGTCCATACAATGAAGAAACTTACACTGTGAGTCACGCCAGGTCAGCCAAGGGGGGAGAGATAGGGAATCCTAAGCACTTAGGTTTGAAAATGGTGCCTGTACTACTCTGTAGCCAGTATAAACTGTTGGAGGTAAGAGGGGGGTGGGGAAAAGAGAAGGCAGTAGGAGTGGTTAGAGGGAGAATCTTGAATGACTCAGGACACCACACCACAGGTAAGTTTAATGTAAGGGCCTAAAACCTGCACTTAGCACTTTAATTTTACTTACTTTTAGCAGGAAAGACAGACCAACAGTATACGATTTTAAGGTTTTTATCAGGGTTACTTGTTCAAATGTCAGACAAATAAGTAAAACTTTCAAATAAGGTATCTATGTCTGAGTGTTAGAAAGCCACAAAGGTACAAGGTATAGCTGTAAAAGTTAGGGTCAGAAAGACAAATATATAAATTGGTTTACTTTAGTTACAGCGGAAGGAGGCAAAAAATAAAGCAGAAAGAGCCCCATGGCTGACCAAAATGGTGACTCGCTTTGTTACACAGCACAGTAAAGGAGAGCTTAACAAACATTTTTTTATATTTGTAACCTACACTTTAATTGCTGGGAGATAAAAGTTTTTGTTGTTCGAGACTGTGATGGCCAATTGCAATCCTGTAGACACCATTTTGTAGGAGCTGCAGTACGCTAGTGTAGGTAAATGTAGAGTTTGAACTGCTTAATTGCTGGGAGAGAAAAGTTTTTGTTGTTAGAGACTGTTGTGGCCAATTGTAATCCCATAGGCACCATTTTCTATATGCTCTGAATGCATTTTATTGTTTATTTTTCTTTTTACACAACCTTTTCATCCAGTGATGACTGGAACAGAAACTATGATTAAGGAAAGAAAGTGTTGCTGTTCAAGTTTAGTTTGCCTTTCACCCCCTTCCAACACACCTTTATTGAAAGATAGGACAGTAATAACTGTTTAGGAAATAAGAGCAGGACCACCAAGAAGCCATAGTGTTATAGATGCTCTGGAATGCATTTCAGATAATTTCCCCAACCTTTTAATCCAGCTGTGGCCTGAACAAAAATCATGAGTGAGAAAAGAATTTCAGTCATTTTTTTTTCTTTCAAGGAAGAGATAAATTGTGCCTAAGGCTTAATGGTCAGAGATGACAAAATAGTAGATAGTAGCTCACAATAAACTAACAATACAATTGTTGTAAGGATACACAAATCATCTCTGGGAATTCTGCTTGCCTCCCCACTCCCCCCCCCCCAAAACAATGACAGTCACTGCCTGTCCATCCCTCTAATGTTAGACTGGGCTGAAAGCAGAGGTTCAAATGGCCAGAGTCATATATTTCACGTGAATGCTGACACACACACACACACACACACACACACACACACACACACACACACACACACACACACACACACACCATGCCTCCCGACTCCAAACTTCCTACCCACCAAAAGTCAACCACTGGTATAAGTGCCTGGTGTGAGACTGTGATGAAAGTGAAAAAAATAATGACTACAGTAATGAATTCCACTTTGTTGCTCATAGTATACTGCCCCTACACAAGCTATAGTAACCTTTTTGTACTCCTCTGAGGTCTGTGAGAAAAAAAGAAACAATGACTACACTGTCTCATCCCCAACAGAAGGTATAATGCCTGCTGTGCATTCCTCTAAGGTTTAATTGTGATCAGGGCCGGTGTTAGCATTTTGGGGGCCCCCAGCAAATGTCAAGTTGAAGGCCCCCTAGGCACTTCCAGTATAAGCATCATCCTAACAATGCCATCCATCCTAAGCAACCTTTTATTTCATGCTGCAAACTTTTAGGAGCAGTATCCATAGACAGACCTGCAGCTACAAGCTTTTACATTGCAACAGGCCTATGTATCACACTATCGCTATGTTGAGCTGTCTAACAAAGAGGCAGTTAGAGTTACTGGCACTTAGTTGCAACAGTGATACATTGCAACAAGTCTATGTACAGTTCTGGACTTAAAGTGAAATGATGACTGGACCTACATTTCAACCCCCCACACACACACACACACACCCTCCAGTCCTCTCCTCTGACTCCTTCCCCTTTGGGCTCCCCATACCATCCACATTACCTTTTTCTTCCTTATCTCACATTTTGCCTTACTCTAAGCTTTTTCAAGAAGTCATAACTTTCTATATGCTCTGAAGTGCATTTTACACAACCTTTTCATCCAATAATAGATTGAACAGAAATTATGATTAAGGAAACAAATTCACTGTTGTGGTTCAGCTTTAGTTTTCCTTGCATCCTTCAACACACCTTTCCTGAACAAGACAGCCCAGTAATAACCATTTAGGAAATACTTCTGTGTCACTGTTAGATAGAGGCACAGTATACTAACCTCGAAAAAGGGCATAGCAAAATAAATTTAAAATGGGTGGCGAAAGCCAAACACATTCTGGCTAGGCTTATAAATGCCCTAGGGCAGATAGCCTAGTATGAACCTATGAACCTATGAACCTATGAACTCAGGTCAGGGCCCAAGAAGCCACAGGTTTACAGATGGTCTGGGATGCATTTTCGAGCATTTTCCTCAACATTTTACTCCAATGGTTGCCTAAATAAAAATTATGAAGAAAAAAAGAATTGAGTCTTATTTTTTTCTTTCAAGGCATAATTTGCGCCCAAGGCTTAATTTTCAAAGCTGACAAAATTGTAGCTTACAGTAAACTAACAAGCCAGTAGTTGTGAGAATATTTAAGTCTTATCTGGAAATACTGCCTACCTCCCTAACCCTCTAAAAAAGACAAGTCACTGCCTATGCATCCCTCTGGTGTTAGACTGGGATGAAAGCAGAGATTTAAATTGCCTTTGTCATATATTTCAAGTGACTGATGATATACATATACATAGCATGTTCTTCACCCCAGCCGTCAAAGGTAGCCACATGTATATGTGCCTAGTATGTGATTGTGAGAATAATTTCAGTAATATTCAAATTTGTTGCTCCTAGACAGTACACCTCTCTTACACAAGCTATAGTAACCTTCTTTGTACACCTCTGAGGTCTGTGAGAAACACTGCCCTCAGCTCAAACACAAGCTATAATGACTTCATGTGCACACCTCTAAGGTTTGACTGTGATGAAAATTAAAGATGTAATATCCACACAATCTCTAGCCTCGCATAACCTGTAGCAGCTTTATGTACACACACACATTTGAGCAGGGCTGGTTTTAGAATGGGTGTGGTTGTAAACAGAGGCTATTATTAGCTTTATCCTAAAAGGGTCATATCTCAGCACCATTCAGGTTAAACAGCGTATTCAGAAAATTGATACATTTTTCTCCAACAAGCAACAGCTTTGTTGAGGGCCCCCACAGAGTCAAGGACGATAAAGGGAGTCCCCATTATCCATTTAGACAGTCTATTGAGTGGGGGCAATCAGACTCCAAGAATATCTAAGTGTCTGAATGTTCTGTGATATATGTTCTGTCTTATTTTCGAAATATAATTACTTGTTAGGTACATTTTTTTACTGATACACAGAAGAATAATGTCTGTGTCCTGGCATTATTGGGTGCATGCACAGATAAAAATCATTGATGTTTTTTACACACACACACACACAAACACACAAACACACACACACACACACACACACACACACACACACACACACACACACACATGCATGCATAAGCCACAGCAGTACTAGTTATGTACTTAATTTCAGCAAACAGCAATGCCTTGTGCAACATTGGTACTGCCACACCAGATTAGTCACTGCTGTTTAGCAGTCGTCAAACAGCAGAAGCAGTAAGATTTATCCCATTGAGGAGTAATGCATACTTGTCACTGTCCCTACTTTCACAGACATTCCCTGATTTTGTTCATACTTACGCTTTATCCTTCGTAAAAAGTCTGATTTGCTGGTAAATCATTCAGGATTGCAAACAGTCAATTAATCCAGACATCTGAGTTTTATACTTATTGTCCAAAAATAGATGTTGATACAAAATATGTTATTCTAGTAACTTTTTAAGTGAATTAGAGAAATATTTAAACATATTTATGATTCTGAGCATTTATTCTATTATTTTTGGGATTATACTGAATTCTTAAGCAAAGAAATTGAGTTATAGAATCTGGTGTTCTGGTATTAGTTATAAAACTACCTGAAAGAGAAACTATCCCTGATGATCAGAAGCATCAGCTCTTCTTAAAATCCAAAGTTTGCACTGAGGTAAGTCCCTCTAGTGCTTATATTGTTCATGTTCATTATCATCTTCATCCTAACAGGGTCATATCACAGCCTTGTTCATGTTAAAGAGCATAATTAGGAAATGAATGCATTTTTCATTCCTCATTTTTCCCCAGTCAGCAGCAGCTTTTGTGGGGCCCCCACACAGACAAAGATGATTAAGGGGGCCCCCTGCAGCCATGGTTTTGCAGGGACTAAAAGCTGGCTATGTAGTTAGTTTTAATGGGGAAAATGTCCGAAAGCAGGGTTTAACTAAGCCAGGAGCACTATGTCAGTAGTAAAATATTTAATGGCATTCTGATGCCTGTTACTTGACAAAACACTGTTACTACAACCAGAAATATCTTTGAATTTTAAGGGAGATATAAATAAGAGTTATTACCCTCATAGTTTATTAAGTATGCAAGACTGCTGCACTAGCTTTTGTTGGTTTTACAGATGTGACAAAATATCAGGATAAGATAACTTGCTGTGGTTGGGGGCCCCCAGGGAACAGGGGGCCCCCAGCGACCGCAGGGTTCGCTGGTGCCTAAAACCGGCTATGATTGTGATGAGCATTAAGGAAGCAATGACAACACAATCCACAGCCCTCTACAAATCCTACAGCAACCTTCTGGATACACCCATCAGAGAAGGGCTGGTTTTAGAATGGGTACAGTTAGGAGTAGAGGCTGTCATGAAGTCCAGGTCAAAATCCATTTATACATTATTAACAAAGAACCAGCCAACTCAGCCAAACATAGATAAAATCTCCTTTAATCCAAAGTATAAAATGTGGTAAATGCTTTCTCATATATTATGCTTCATCGGACCATACAAATGCAAAGGATACTGGACTTTATATAACTAAAACAATAAAACAATTAACACTAATCAAAAACATAATTACTACAGTCACTCAAGAAAGCAATGCAAATTCAAGGGACGTGTCTTGAGCACAGGTTTCAATGGCACCATGGTATTCAGGCCAGAACCTTTGTCAACAATCCATTTAGTTTCAGCCAATTCAGTCCTATTAACTATACCCCCCTCCCCTTAAATCTTCCTCACTCTTCTGCAAACAAATAAACTAAGCATGGAATAGATGTTATCTGATTTACATACATAGGAGTTGTTGACTAATTTTGAGCTTGACAGATTTACCAAGAGGTTGCATTCTTAATTATATGATTTATTGCTTGAAGGTTCTTGTACCTATGAATTGTACACATATTTTCTTGAAAAAAAGAAGTTATGTCTTACCATAATGTTCCATCTGTGTTGTTGATTTTCATCTATTCTTGACTGATGGGTACTCGGTTCCGACCCTCGGTACCAATCCTGCAGTTGTATAGCTCGTGCTTGTGTCAGCCAAAAAATATCTTGAGCTGCAAGTCTATCCATAATTCCCCCTCTCTAGATTACCTCAGATCGAGTTTGTAAAAGAAAAAAATAGTGTAATAAAGGTCAGACGCCTTGTCCAAGGTATGAGTAACAATAAAAACTCAGGACAGAGTATAGCTCCACCAGAAACCTGAAGGAGGGGATTGATGGGAGGAACACAAGAATAGATGAAGATCGACAACACAGACAGAACATTACGGAAAGACATAACTTCTTTATCTGATGTTGTCAATCTTCATCTATTCTTGACTGATGGGACAGAGTCCCCAGTTACCTTGTATCCTGGGAGGCCTTACGGAAGGACATTCCTGAGCACCATAGAACCAAAAGATGCTCTCCCCCTGGAGGCGATATCCAATTTGTAATGCATAATAAAGGTATGAGGTCTAGCCCAAGTTGCAACTGCACAAATTTCTGACATGGAAGCTTTGGAGTTAAAGATGGCAGAAGTCGCCACTGATCTAGTAGAATGTGCCTTGACTGGTTTTGAGAGTTTCATATTCAAGTTCTTGTAGATGAAAGATATACATTCTCTCAACCACCTGGAGAGAGTTACCTTGGACACTGATCTGCCTAAAGTTGCACTGGTGAATGATATGAACACAAAAAATCAAAAACCAGAGACACGAAGGTGAATATCGCTTGTTTAATTCTGGTACCTTGGCTTATCCCTTGAAGACAATAAACCGAGGTACCAGCATTAAACATGTGGTACTCACTTTCATGTCGCTGTTTTTTGTTTTTTTTTTTGTTATTATTGTTATTTGTTTTGTTTGTGGAAGGATATGAACAATTGATCAGATTGTCTAAACTGTTTAGTTCTATCTAGGTAGAAATGCAACTGCCTGTGTACATCCAGAAGGTGAAGGCAGTACTCTCCTTTGTTAGAAAAGTTTGGGAAAAATAGAGGTAAGTCTACAGACTGATTGATATTAACATCAAAGATCACCTTAGGAAGAAAGGTTGGATTTGTCCTGAGTGACACTCTGTCCTTATGGAAAATTAAGTAAGGAGTTTTAGAACGTAGGCCTTGTAATTCAGAGGCTCATCTCAGGGAAGTGACAGCTACGAGAAGTAATGTCTTCCACGAGAGGACCTTTAAATCACAAGTAGTTGCTGGTTCAGATGGTGGTGCCATAAGTGACTGCAGTACTAGAGTCAGATTCCAAGGTGGGAGAGGATTTTTAAAAGGAGGCTTTAAGCGTATTGTACCCTTTAGGAAAACTGTGCAAAGTCTGTGAGACATCAAAGGGTGGTCTTCAAATCCGAAATGAAAATTTAAAATTGCTGCTAAAATAACTTTGGCTGTAGAGGCAGAGGCTCCTTTATTATAGGTGGCAGCTAGGAATTCCAAAATTTTCTCTACTGGTGCTAAAAAAGGGTCTAGTCCATTGTTAGTGGCCCAAATAGAAAATCTTTTCCATTTGCTTAGGTAGAGAGTTCTGGTGGATTGTTTATGAGATGTCAACAAAATAAGCCGCACAGGAGAGGGTATAGTATTATGCCTAGCGACTCTTGGAAGTGGAGGAGCCAAGCTGCCAGCTTGAGAGTCTGAAGACTGGGATACACTAGTCCCTGGAATGGGACAAGAGATCTGGAACTGGGTTCAGAATCCATGGGTGGCAAAGTAGATAAGGCCAAAGGAAGAGAAACCATATTTGTCGAGGCCAATAAGGAGTGATGAGGATCACTTTGCTTCTCAACCAAGATGTTTTCTTGAGAAATAATGGGATCAGAGGGAGGGGGGAAAGGCGTAGAGTAGACCTGGGGGCCAAATTGTGAAGAAGAGCATCTCTGGAGGACTCCCTCTGAGTGGGAATTAGGACAAAATAGCTACTGCACTTGTTGTTCATGGGCGAGGTGAACAGGTTGCAGCAAGGCAGACTCCAACTAAGAAAAATCTCCTCCATTACTCTAGGGTTCAGAGACCATTCGTGAGGCATGAGGATGCATCTGCTCAATCTGTTTGCAATTTCATTGGAAGTCCCCAGGATGTGTGTTGCTATCAGAAAGTGGTTGGAAGATATGGCCCATTGCCACACTCGAAAGGCTTCTTGACACAATGGGTAGGACTTGGTTCCCCCCCTGTCTGTTGATGTACCAGGCCACTGATATGCTGTCTGACCAAATAGCTATCATCCCTAGAGGTAATGTAGAATGAAACGTTTGCAATATCAGAAGTACTGCCCTTAGCTCCAGTAGATTGATATGCAGGTTGGACTTGGAGGGGGACCAAGTGCCTTGGACTGTCCTCCCTAGATGATGCCCCCTCATCCCATCTGGGAAGCATCCATGGTCACTATGGCCTTGGGCTGAGGGAAGACAAAGGGATGACCTTAAAGAATCTCCTTTGAATGTATCCACCAGATTAGATCGTTCTTGCAAAGACTGGAAATGAATATTAAGGGGTCCATGGGGTGAGTTAGGATAGACCACTGGTTTGCTAGTAGCCATTGTAGAAGTCTCATGTGAAACCTTGCTAATGGAACTAAGGTGATATCAACTGCCATGGAGTCCAGTGTTTGTAAAATCAATTGAGCAGGTATCTTGTTTGAGTGCAGTAGTGGGTGAACTTGCATCTGTATCTTCTGCAACCTGTTAAGGGGAAGTGATGCAATGCAAGAAGTGTTGAGACAAGCACAGATGAATTCCATTTCCTGGGTGGGATTCAACTGAGATTTTGTAGCATTGACTGTTATGACCAATTAGCGGGACTGGTCCAGTATGAAGTCCGTGGCCTGTTGCAGTAGATGCCTGGAGGGAGCGGAGAGGAGCCAGTTGTCTAGATTAGGAAACACTCAGAATCCGTGCAGCTTCAAATGAGCTGTGACTGCAGCCATGCATTTAGTGAACACCCTGGGGGGCTGTGGTGAGGCCAAAGGGCAGCACCATGAACTGGAAATGACTGGCTCCTATTCGGAAGTGGAGAAACTTTCTTGAGCATTTGTCCACTTTTATGTGGTAATATGTATCTTGAAAGTCGATAGAGCACATCCAATCATCTTTCTCTAAGAAAGGGAGAATAGACTGAACTGTGACCATCTGGAATTTTGCTTGTTGGACAAATTTGTTTAGAATACTGAGATCCAAAATTGGTCGCCAGTCCTCTTTTTTTCTTTGGCACTAAAAAGAATCTTGAGTAAAAAGCAGATCCTAACTGGTCTGGTGGGACTTTTTGGATGACACTTTTTTTCTAGCAGCTTCTGTATTTCTATTGCTGCTTGAACTCTCTGACTGGGTGGAACATCAAGGAATCTTGAAAGGTTTCTCAGAAAGCACCCAAGCATTGGTGGTTGTGTGTCACCAGGCATTTGGGTGCAAGGAAAATCTTCTTCCTACTGCTTCTAGAGGTAAGCAATCGGGCCTCCCTTCAGGAGCGCTGATAGAGTTGACCAGAAAACAAATCTCTGGAACCTTGATTCTGTAAACCACTCCTGCCTCTGGGATGGTGTCTTCCACTATAACTACTCCCTCTGCCCTGAGGGGAGACTGAGCCTCATGTGTCTTGGAAAGGCTTCTGGGATTTCTTGAACCACATTTTACCACTTCTTTGATTCCTGGAATAGGATTGTTGAGGAGTGGAAAAACATAGGCCCACAGTAGACAAAGTCTTTCCATCCTTCTCACACCCAGTCAGAGTTTCCTTAACTTTGGGACTGAACAAAGAGGACCAGTAAAAGGGGGAATTAGCAAAGGAAGACTTGAATGGTTCCACAAACTCACACAGGCACATCCAAGTGTGTCTCTGAATTGCAACCCCTTCAGCTGCATGTGCAATGAGCCTCATGGACGAATTCAAGATCAACTCCCGGGTAGCTAGTTGAGAGGCTACTTTTTCCTGGACCCCTCTCAGCCACAGCTCCAGCCAGGGTGCCTGACAGCTCCTTGATCAGATCCCTTTGGAGTCTAGTAAAATGTGCCAAGAAATTCAAGGACCTGATGGAGAAGGTCAATGGAGCATAGACTCGCTTCCCAATTCTGTCCATCGCCATGGACTCTTGGTTCGGGGGGGGGGGGGCAGTAGAACATTCCTAGGCTAGTTCTTTTCTAGTGGCTGCCACAACTTCTGCTTCTGAATAGGAGCCAGTCATTTCCAATTCAGGGTGGTGCCCTTTGGCCTCACCACAGCCCCCAGGATGTTTACCAAATGCATGGCAGCAGTCATAGTTCATTTAAGGCTGCACAGATTCTGAGTGTTTCCTTATCTAGATGACTGGCTCCTCTCTCCTCCCTCCAGGCATTTACTGCAACAGGCCACAGATGTCATTTTAGACCTGTCCTGCCAACTGGGCTGAATATGTGTCCCAGGCAGGTATGTCCCTAGCCTTAAGCAGCATTGTACCATCACCCAGAATGATGTCTCAATACAAAATGAAAATGATTGACTAACAATTGGCTTAGTTTCTGGTGTCATTCCAGGGGGATCCAGTACCTGACAGCCTGGGAAGATATGACTGGCAGACCATTATGCTTTGCTAGAGATGGCCTGTATCTGTCTGACTTGGGCTTCAGGCTTCTGGCAAAGGCCCTTGCCTCCCCCATAGTGCCTTTTTTAGAAAAAGTCCTGAGGTCGATAAAACCAACATAAAAATTTCATCAAAATGCAAATTAAAGGTCATGCTGCTAAATGCTAGTAGTCTAAACATGAAACTGCACTCACTGCAAGTATTCTTAACCCTGGAAGATGCTGACATTTATGCAGTCATAGAAACCTGGTTCAAAGCTGCAGAGAGCACCCCAGCCTTACCTGGTTGCTCATCCTATCATACATTTAGACCCCAAGCTGTGGGCAGCAAAGCCTGGTAAGATTCGACCATAAAGTGGTCACTTTCGAAGTCAACATCTCCCCTGACCCCCCTCTAGCCAGGGTCAAACAAAAAAAGTCTTCTCCAAAGATGATTACAACCTCCTGAGGGATGGTATAAACAGCTTCACAGCCCCCTTCCCCTCTGTTGGACCTGGCACCAATGTCCAAATCTACGACAAAGTCCTATACGAGCACTTATATAGATGCATGGAATCGGGAATACCTAACAGGACAGAATTATCTTCCACAAGGAAGAGTAAACCTGTCTGATGGACATCTGCAATAAATAAACTATATAAAAAAAGGAAAAAATTGCTGTCCAGGACCAAGAAGGAGCAGGTGCCTGAACCAGCAAATAAGAGCACTAGTGAAATCCTCTAAAGCCAACTTCGAGTCCAAATTGGCCACATCTACTAGAGACAATCATAAGGCCTTCTTCACATTTGTCCGCAATCTCAAAGGAAGCACTCAGATCTGTTCAGAATTGGTGGTCAAGGACACCATATACACAAATGCTGTAGATATAGCCAACCTACTGGCTGACAGATTAAGTGAACACTTCATCCCTCTGTCCCCCCATCAGTAAATTAGAGCATCCCCAGTACCTGCCCCCCTCCCCTTATCTCTAGGGAACAGGTAATCACTGCCCTATGAAAGGCAAAAAATACAGCCTCCATGGGACCCAATAACATCCCAGGCTGCATCCTACATGAACTCAGGTATGAACTTGCAGCACCATTAGGCACCCTATTCAACCAAAGCCTGAGTACCAGCTTTGTCCCAGCTGAGTGGAGGATAGCCACTGTCATCCCTTTACACAAAGGTAGAGTGTCCAATGATCTGGGAACTTATAGACCCATCAGCCTAACTAGCCTGATCTGCAAGACCATGGAATGGATTATCAGGGACCTCATTAACAGGGACATTGGCAACTCCAAGCACTCAACCCCACACTGTTTGGCTTTGTCAAGGGGAGGTCATGTCTGTTAAATCTATTCGACTTTTTTTGAGACAGTCACCAAAGCAATGGATGAGGGGGAGAGGGTACACACTGCCTACCTTGACCTGGCCAAAGCCTTCAACACTATTCCCCACTTGGGCATAATCGATAAACTCTCTCAACTAGGCATCAATCCATATGTTATCAGATGAGTAGCAAACTGGTTTACTGATAGAACCCACCTAATCAAAATAGGGAAATACACCACAAGCAGTAGACCCATAATGAGCGGAGTTCCCCAGGGACTGGTCTTGAGCCTCTGTTATTCGGGATATACTTCTGTGAGGTGCATGCCAAAACCAGTGGGCTATGGCTGACCAAGTTTTCAGATGACTGCAAGCTAGG
This sequence comes from Protopterus annectens, assembly GCF_019279795.1. Taxonomy (NCBI): domain Eukaryota; kingdom Metazoa; phylum Chordata; order Ceratodontiformes; family Protopteridae; genus Protopterus; species Protopterus annectens. The sequence goes on from NC_056737.1 coordinate 221,412,092, forward strand.
TGCTGTCATCAATTCCCCAAGTGATGTGGATATCCTCCAAGAAGATCGCATCCAAACAAATGACTGGTGCCAGAAACATGGCTCAATCTGAATGCCAAAAAAATGCATCATCATTCCCTTTGGCTAGAGTGATGTCCCCACATATTTTCACATTAATAACAACATCCTAAGCACACACTCAGTCGTGAGGGATTTGGGCATCCAGCTTGATAGCAACCTGACTTTTAACCACCATGTTGCTTCCATTGTACGGAAAGCTTTCTACATGGCCCACCTCACAAGTAAGAGTATCTCATCCAGGGACAAGGAGGTCATAACATCCCTGTATTCTTCCCTTTATAAGGCCAATTATTGAGTACAATACCCCCTTCGGCATATACCTCGCAAAGCACATGCAGCAGCTGGAGAGACCACAGAGGTTCCTCACCAGAAGAATCCTGGGCCTCAAACATCTACCCTATGCAGATAGGCTAAAAGTCCTGTCTCTCCACTCAGTTTCATACAGACTCCTCAGAGGTGACCTCTATCTCTCATACAAAGCAGTCTCAGACCCCGACTTGATAGGACTGCTGCATATCCGCAAGTCGAGCTCCACTCAAGTAACCCACACGCACAACCTCAACATGGTCTGTGGCATCAATAGGACTTGTTGGCAGGACAGATTTGTGTCCTAGAGACTCCCCCATCTGTGGAATTAACTCCCTCTACATGTCAAGCAGAGTACTGCATTATCCCTTTTCAAGTGCAATTTGGATGGGAAACAGAAAATACACCCCTGGGATTCCACCTGTGTCCCTGCTTAACAGGGGCTTTGGGTACTGACTTTTCTAAACATGGGCTAAACTCTTGGCTATGCTTATAAGGGCCTCAGGCTCAATAGCCTAGTAACTTCCTATAATCCTATGACCATGGCATCTACTACCAAGTCTTTAGACCAGTGGGGTTGATCCTCAGGAGCAGTAAGTATCTTGTTAGGTCTTAGAGATAATGGCTACACAGAATCAGGAGTCTTCCAAGCCTGCTGAGCTATTATTCTAATTAAATTGTCAGTGGGTGGGGTCACCCAGGAGGTAGACGGGTGCACAACAAAGGCCTGCAAGTAAACAGATTCCTCCAAGGATGGGTCTTTGGACTTCCAATCACCCCTCTGATTCAGGATCTCCAGAATGCCTCCAAAGGAGATGACTTCTGGGGGTGATCGTGAGGAACGCTCCCCTTCATCGAAATCTGCGTTCTCTGTGACTGATTCTTTTGGGGAATTGAGGTGCTTCCTCTTGCACAAGCTTTTCCAAGAGGGCTCTTCAGTGGGAACATCTGAGGAGGCCATGGAAGAGGGAGTACATTTAGAAGGTAAGTCTTGTGACCGTGATGCCTGCTGTCCACAAGTAAAGGTTGGTGGCAGAAATGAAGAACCTGGGGCCTCAAGAGGAGACTCCAATAACCCAAAAGCTACATGGGAAGAAGCAGTGGCCAAAGCCCTTTCCATAGCCTGAAAGGCAGGACTCCCTGAGGTGGGATGGGAGTCTGGAACCAAAACTGCCAAACTCAGAACCGGGGTCACACCCCATCCCGAGAGCCCCACCTGACTGGAAACGAACAAGGGTCCACCGCCACTAGAGCCGTAAAGGATATGGACAGCTCTGTAGAAATGCTTGGAACTGACATGAACCTTCTGTGCTAAACAGCAAAGATGCTGTCCTGGGGACTCAACAGTATCAATGACACTGAGAGGGTCAGAGCCAAACTCACCAAGGACAAAACTGCAGTTGGTGCCAAAGTGATAGGAACCTGGGTGGTCAGAGCCAAAGGCTCTACAACCTGAGCTGAGGGTAGAGGAGGAGAGTAATTGAGTGTGGACAGAGAAAAAACACCAGCTCCAGAAGGAAGAGAGGGCTGAATAGAAGAGGAAAGACCCCAGGCTGCCAAGATCTGGTCCACCAACCTAACAACATCCAGTTCCAAAAGACTTCTGCTGGAGCGCATTGAAAAGGCTGAAGGGGACTCCGATCTCTCTACAAATGGACTAGGCAATTGTCTAAGGAAAGGATCTACTGATGGCGAGTAGGCAGACCTGGGTTCTTAAATTATGGTTTGTTTTGGTACCATCTCTTGTGCCATGGGTGAAACAGCTGGCACCGAAATTGGAGCTTTAGAGATAATCAGAGCCGTTGAACTAGGGCTCTGAACCGTAGATGTAGCCAGTGCAGAAGGTACCAAGGAACTCTTCAGTGCCAAAGAC